>NC_134357.1:557284139-557600528 GCF_048569485.1 Anomaloglossus baeobatrachus
ACCTTCGGATCAACATCAGATTGCGCGCTTTTGGCTTCCACCCATCTTTTCGTTTCCCCTGAGTTAAATAGATCCAGAACGCACGTCCCTAAAGAGGCGTAGCTTTACAAAAGGAGATTAGGGAGTCCAGTTCCTCCCATATCCCTTGATCTACTCAATATTTTGTGGGAAATACGTGGGCGTTTATGTGACCAGACAAATTTGGTTAGGCTAGATTTCAGACGTGAGAAAAAAAGAGGCCGGCAATACTAAGGGGATGGTTTGGAAGTAATAAAGCAGCTTCTGTAACAGGTCCATTTTAATCGCATTTATCCTCCCAAACCATGAAAGCTGGAGTTTGCTCTAGTTATTGAGGTCTAATTCTAATTTCCTGGAAATGTGGTGGTGATTTCATTTAAAGAGGCCAAGGGGATCTGCCGTCAGTTTAATTTCTAGGTATGTCAATGAATCCACCTGCCATTTGAAGGGGAGAGAGGCTTTGAGCTGAGTCACCAGTATTGGAGGAAAAGATATATTCAGTATTTCGGATTTATGAGTATTTATTTTAAAATTACTCAGAGATCCGAACCTCCGCAATTCAGCCATTATGTTGGGTAGACTAATGAGTGGAGAGGTAATGTACAGGAGCAGATCATCTGCAAATAAAGCTAATTTATGGTCCTGTTTGTGAAATGTAACCCCTTTAATTGATATATTGCTCCTCAATGCCACCGCCAGATGTTCCATGGTCAGAATATATAATAATGGGGAAAGCGGGCACCCTTGTCTTCTTCATTACATATTGTAAAGGAATCTGAGAGGGAGCCATTTATTTTGATTCGTGCTGTGGGCGAAGAGTAGAGTGCTGTAACTCTGTTCATCTTGTGCTCTCCCAACCCTATGTTTTTAAGGAGCTGAAACATGAAACCCCAGTGCACCCTGTCAAACGCCTTCTCTGCATCTACCGACAGAATGCACATGGGGATCCTGTGACGTCTTGTGCCGTCAATCAGGGAGATGGTCCTCAGGGTGTTGTCCCTGGCTTCTCTTCTGGGCACGAAACCCACCTGGTCTGGATTTACCAGTCTGGGAAGAAGGTCTCGTAACCTATTTGATATCATTTTAGAATAAAGCTTGATATCTAGATTTATGAGCAAGATCGGTCTATAGTTGCAACAAAGAGATGCGTCCTTCCCTGGTTTGGGTATAACTGTGATGTAGGCCATCAACGCCTGGGGAGGGAACGCACCCCCTGTAGATATATATCTACAGACCGATAGGAACAGTGGATTTAGAAGTTCTGAAAATTGTTTATAGAAACCCGCTGAGAACCCGTCTGGACCTGGGCTTTTCCCTGACTTCAAATCTGAGACTACCGTGTTGATCTCCTCCAGGGAGAAGTCGTCTTCCAGCTCCAGTAAGGTATCATTTGAGATGGAAGGGAGATTATGGGATTTCAGGTAAGCTTTAACATCATCTTGAGTCCCATATGTCGCTATGTGTCCCGATTGTCCTCTAATATCATAAAGCGCCTTGTAGTATGTGCGGAAGCCTGCTAAAATGTCCTGGTTGCTATGCAAATGACCACCACTTCCTGGGTCTTTTATGAAAGGGATGTACAGTTAGGTCCAGAAATATTTGGACAGTGACACAATTTTTGCGAGTTGGGCTCTGCATGCCACCACATTGGATTTGAAATGAAACCTCTACAACAGAATTCAAGTGCAGATTATAACGTTTAATTTGAAGGTTTGAACAAAAATATCTGATAGAAATTGTAGGAATTGTACACATTTCTTTACAAACACTCCACATTTTAGGAGGTCAAAAGTAATTGGACAAATAAACCAAACCCAAACAAAATATTTTTATTTTCAATATTTTGTTGCGAATCCTTTGGAGGCAATCACTGCCTTAAGTCTGGAACCCATGGACATCACCAAGCGCTGGGTTTCCTCCTTAATGCTTTGCCAGGCCTTTACAGCCGCAGCCTTCAGGTCTTGCTTGTTTGTGGGTCTTTCCGTCTTAAGTCTGGATTTGAGCAAGTGAAATGCATGCTCAATTGGGTTAAGATCTGGTGATTGACTTGGCCATTGCAGAATGTTCCACTTTTTTGCACTCATGAACTCCTGGGTAGCTTTGGCTGTATGGTTGGGGTCATTGTCCATCTGTACTATGAAGCGCCGTCCGATCAACTTTGCGGCATTTGGCTGAATCTGGGCTGAAAGTATATCCCTGTACACTTCAGAATTCATCCGGCTACTCTTGTCTGCTGTTATGTCATCAATAAACACAAGTGACCCAGTGCCATTGTAAGCCATGCATGCCCATGCCATCACGTTGCCTCCACCACGTTTTACAGAGGATGTGGTGTGCCTTGGATCATGTGCCGTTCCCTTTCTTCTCCAAACCTTTTTCTTCCCATCATTCTGGTACAGGTTGATCTTGGTCTCATCTGTCCATAGAATACTTTTCCAGAACTGAGCTGGCTTCATGAGGTGTTTTTCAGCAAATTTAACTCTGGCCTGTCTATTTTTGGAATTGATGAATGGTTTGCATCTAGATGTGAACCCTTTGTATTTACTTTCATGGAGTCTTCTCTTTACTGTTGACTTAGAGACAGATACACCTACTTCACTGAGAGTGTTCTGGACTTCAGTTGATGTTGTGAATGGGTTCTTCTTCACCAAAAAAAGTATGCGGCGATCATCCACCACTGTTGTCATCCGTGGACGCCCAGGCCTTTTTGAGTTCCCAAGCTCACCAGTCAATTCATTTTTTCTCAGAATGTACCCGACTGTTGATTTTGCTACTCCAAGCATGTCTGCTATCTCTCTGATGGATTTTTTCTTTTTTTTCAGCCTCAGGATGTTCTGCTTCACCTCAATTGAGAGTTCCTTAGACCGCATGTTGTCTGGTCACAGCAACAGCTTCCAAATGCAAAACCACACACCTGTAATCAACCCCAGACCTTTTAACTACTTCATTGATTACAGGTTAATGAGGGAGACACCTTCAGAGTTAATTGCAGCCCTTAGAGTCCCTTGTCCAATTACTTTTGGTCCCTTGAAAAAGAGGAGGCTATGCATTACAGAGCTATAATTCCTAAACCCTTTCTCCGATTTGGATGTGAAAACTCTCATATTGCAGCTGGGAGTGTGCACTTTCAGCCCATATTATATATATAATTGTATTTCTGAACATGTTTTTGTAAACAGCTAAAATAACAAAACTTGTGTCACTGTCCAAATATTTCTAGCCCTGACTGTAAGTATTCATGGAGCGAGGATGGAGGGCCCTTGCAAGAAGCTTCCCACTTCTATTGCCCAGTTGATAAAAGCGGCTTTTGAGACGTTCTCTTAAGCCCCTGGATTTCTGGTCTAATACCTCTAGTAATTTATGTCTGGTTGTAGAGAGTTGTGCGTAGGTTCTGGGAGATGAGTCCCATTTGTGTTTGGTTTCTAGTGAGGCAATCTGGTTAGATAACTGCGTTATTTCAATGGCTCTTTCTTTTTTCAGGCGGGTACCATGCGAGATCAAAATGCCCCTTAATACACATTTCAGTGATTCCCACTGGATTGCAGGAGAAGTGGTATCACATTCATGATCTTTAATAAAGTTATGAATTGACTGGGTAAGGTCCGCTTTGCATAACTGATCCTGTGATAGGTTTTCATTCAGTCGCCAGGTGAAATTTGATTTGACACGAGGCCCTAACTGAATCGATAAGTAAATGGGAGCGTGGTCTGACCATAGTATATTACCTATGGTCACTTCTACTGTCATTTCTAGGAGGGCATGAGAAATGTGGAAGGAGTCAATTCTGCTATAGATAGAATGGACCGAGGAATAGAAGCTGTAATCTTTGGTGTCCGGATGAAGAATCCTCCATATATCCACCAATCTCAGACCATGCATGTGCTTTTTGACCCTTTGTATGACTGAGGCCGGATAGGACGACTTACCCGAGGACACATCGAGGGCTGGGTTAATTGGCAGATTAAAATCGCCTCCTAATATCACCAGAGAGGAGTCCGCAAAATCTTCCAGAATTTTCCTCCCGTCTGCACAGAATCTGTCCTGCCCCTGGTTAGGAAAGTACATGTTAGCAATAACAAAGATATTGGTTTTCCAAGAAGACTTTAAGAAAATATATATTCCCTTGGAGTCGATACAGGAGTCTAACACCTCTGGTATGAAGGACCTATGAAACGCCACGGAAACCCCCTTAGACTTAGCATCAGGATTCGAGCTATGGTGCCAAATCGGGTAGTAAGCCGAGACACACTTAGGAATTGCATCTGACCTAAAGTGAGTTTCCTGAAGCATCAAGATGGCCACCCGTTGCTTATAACAGGAATATGTTATCTGTTTTCTTTTTTCAGGGACATTCAAACCTTTAACGTTGAAGGAGCAAAACTTGACACTATCCATAATGCAGGTCAGCTGGAAGCATGATGTGGTATCTGGGGGCTGGTCCAGTCAGGTGAGAGGGAAGGATAGAGAAGAAAGAAAGACAGAGAAAAGAAAGAGCAAGGTTTAGGTCAAGGGACCCAAAAGGTGGGTAAGGAACCCTAGTATTAAGTGGTGCAAAATTTCCATGGCAATGGATTGCCATTTGCACTAAGGGGAATTAGAGGAAGCCAAGAACGGCAGCGAGTCCGTCCCTTACCCCCCGCCTGTAATACAATATGATATATCATTATAAAGCGCACTAACTATATGCTCCCGCTAAAACTTTATCATCTAAAGAAAAGTAAACATCATAACAGGCTACTACTCTAGGCATTGACCCCGGTAGGTGAGCAAACTGTTCAGATCAGGGACAAGATTCTAGTAATTGTAAAAAACAAGAAAATCACATGGGTCTCCCGGGCTTATTTCTCAAAAGGCCCAGATCTTCGCCTCTAGACGGTGCAGCCCCACACACAAACAGTTTACTGCTTCCTCCTATGAGTTTTAAGTAGTACATGACCTAATGTCAGAACCTCTGATAACACCTGTGAAATAACACAATGCTAGTCTGGAGAGAAGCAATATTAGGTGACAGGAGAAAGACTTTCAACAAATCACAGTAACTTGCAACGATGCCTTTGGCGCAGTTTCATGGAAAGGCCCTCCCCTGTGGCTCCAGGGATAATTGGATATCATGCCGGAAGGGCCCATGAAGGTTATCTCCAGTAGGAAACAGGGGTGCTACACAGGACCGCTACCCTGTCTGATTGTTCTTGCCAGGACCTCTTTGTCTCCCATGGCGACGGACTGGCTGCCATACTGGGGGTTCCACAGGGAGTTGGGGGCCTGAGGGCCAATCCGGCAGTGCCACCATAGGAAGTTCGAAAGTCCCCAAGAACTTAGCCAGATCTCCGAGTTTGCGGAAGATTGCTGATTTCCCATCCTTATGCGCTGTCAGCTGGAAGGGGAAACCCCATCTATATGGAATGTTTCTGTCCTGAAGGTGTTGGAGCAGGGGTTTTAATGCTCTTCGCAGCTGCAGAGTGCGTCTAGCCAGATCCGGTAATATCTGGACCTGGGACCCCTGGAAGTTGATGGATCCTGCCTGCCGCACCGCGGACATGATGGAGTCCTTCACCTTATAAAAGTGGACTCTACATATTATGTCCCTTAGACGTGAATCTGGAGGGGATTTGGGACCAAGGGCCCTATGTATGCGGTCTAACTCAATCGGCCCAGAGCTTTGTTCTCCCAGAATTTGAGCAAAGAGCTTCTGTGCCATGGCCTCCAGTTCAGGCGTGCCAATACTTTCAGGGATGTCACGGATACAGACATTATTTCGCCGATTGCGGTTCTCTAAAGCTGGGATTACACACTGCAACATTGCAAAGGACATCGCTGTAACGTCACCGGTTTTGTGACGTAACAGCGACCTCCCTAAGTCTCTGCTAAGTCGCTGGTGAGCTGTCAAACAGGCAAACCTGGCCAACAACTCAACAGCGATCCGGACCTGCAGAGCAACCTAGCTGGTTGTTGGGGACGTTGATAAGCAGCCTTTTGAAAGGGAAGTTGCTAACAAAGTCTCTGCAAAGTCTTTCACACACTGAAACTTTCCAGGGATGCATGCTGCACAGCGGGAAACAAAGGACCTAGGAATGGTCCTGAACGATTTGTAACGATTACAACTTCACAGCAGGGGCTGGGTCGCTGATAGGTTTCACACACTGCAACATCGCAAACAACATCGCTATTGCGTCACAAAACCGGTGACGTTACAGCGATGTCGTTTGAGATGTTTTAGTGTGTAAACCCAGCTTAAGTCCTCTTGCCCTGAAGTGAGCTCATCAATCTTTGCCGAGTGGCTAAGTAATATTTTCCTTTGTAGGGACAACTCAGCAGTGATGGCTTCCTGGGACTTCTCCACCTCCTCGACCCTGTATGTGAATTCAGATTTCAGTTCCTGCAGATCTTTCTTATAAGTATTCTCATGCCTGCTAGCAAATCTGTCCAAATCTTTTTTTGGGCAAAGCCTTAATAGATTTACTTATCTCATGTAGATTAGGGAGATCTCCCTCATTGTCCTCCTTGCTGGAGAAGTCCTGCTGTGATTTCCCCGGGTCCTGCTGTGTCTGTGTTTGAGTTTCCCTGGGCTGTGAGCTTTCCATGAGGGAGGCCGATGCCATCATTGATCGAGTGTTCCTGATGGCTGCTGAGGTACTCTGGATGAGGAAACGATCCATGCTGCTCACGGTCTCCTTTATCTCACCTCAGTGTCTGGTGACTTTCCTGGATCTGTCCATAAGCAGGGAGATGTTAATGTGCTCTAATAGAGGCTAAGGGGGGAAGTTCAGGACAGAGCTCCCAGCATGAGCGACTCACTCAGCCATCAGCAAGCCACGCCCCCCTCTATAACTTTTTAATGCTTCTTCCCTGCCTTCTTGTTTTAGCTTCTTAAATGCCTTGTTCTTATTCTTTATTCCCCCTTTTACATCCTTATTTAGCCACATTGGTTTTCTCCTGTTTCTAGCCCTTTTATTTCCGTATGGTATGGCTAGCTCGCAGTGGGTGTTTAATACCGATTTAAGGGGACTTTGATTTTAAATACTTACTAAATTGTCCCAATAACCTCACTAGAGATCAGCGATCTTGATCGGTAAAGGATTGCCATTTTCTAAATTGTATGGTCTTTGGCCGGTTTGGATTGGGCAGGGAAATCCGAACATTTAATTAATTTAACACATGAAGAAGTACGCCTACGTCTGAGTAAATTAAACATTGATAAATGCCACGGGCCAAATGGCATTCATCCACGAATATTGAGGGAATTGAGCTCCGTAATCGACAGACCACTGTATCTCATCTTTTTAGACTTGCTTGTAACAGGGTTGGTGCCTCAGGATTGGAGAATTGCTGATGTCGTACCGATATTTAAGAAAGGTAAGAGGGTAGATCCAGGCAACTACCGTCCAGTAAGCCTGACATCAGTAGTATGCAAAGTTTTTGAGGGCATTTTAAGGGATGACATGCAAAAATATATTGCAGAAAATAATATAATAACTGACAGACAGCATGGATTCATGAAAGATAAGTCGTGTCTAACCAACCTGTTGGGGTTCTATGAGGGGGTAAGTGCAAATCTGGATATTGGTAATGCAGATGACGTGAGTTATTTGGAATTTGCAAAGGCATTTGATGCAGTACCACATAATAGCCTTATACTAAAGCTCCAGAAGCAAGGACTAGGGGAAACTATATGCAACTGGGTAAGGAATTGTCTAAAAGATAGGAAACAAAGAGTAGTCATAAATGGTCCATTTCCTAAATGGGCTATTGTCAGCAGTGGGGACCGCAGGGATCTGTGCTAGGACCTATTCTTTTTAATCTCCTTATTAATGACCTTGTGGATGGGATTGATAGTAAAGTGTCAGTCTTTGCTGATGACACCAAACTATGTAGGATATTAAAAACTGACTTTGATAGTACAATATTACAAAAAGATCTGGATAAGATGTCAGAATGGGCAGATACTTAGCAAATGAGATTTAATGTTGATAAATGTAAAGCAATCCACCTAGGACGGAGTAATCCTATAGCTGTGTATACATTAAATGGAAATAAACTAGGGACTACAGAACAGGAGAAGGACTTGGGTATTCTCATTACAAATAAGCTGAGCAGCAGTACTCAATGTCAAGCAGCAGCTGCTAAAGCAAACAAGATTTTAGGGTATATAATAAGGGATATTAGATCTTGGCATCCCAATGTATTGTTACCCCTCTATAAATCACTTGTAAGGCCACATCTGGAATATGGGATCTAGTTTTGGGCTCCGCATTTTAAGAAGGACATACAGAACTTAGAATAAGTTCAAAGGCGGCTAACTAGACTACTACAAGAAATGGAAGGCCTCCCACATGATGACAGGTTGAAAAAGTTAGATATCTTTAGCTAAGAAAAAAGACGTCTTAGAGGAGATCTTATTTATATGTATAAATACATGTGTGGTCAATATAAAGGACTGGCACATGACTTATTTCTTCCGAAGACAGTACTAAGGACCAGGGGGCATATACTGCAAATGGAAGAAAAGCGATTCCGTCAGCTAAATAGGAAAGGGTTCTCTACAGTTAGAGCGGTCAGACTGTGGAATGCCCTACCACAAGGGTTAGTAATAGCAGATACTATAACAGCTTTTATAAAAGGGCTGGATGATTTCCTCAGTACACACAACATTGTTGGTTATAAGTGACTTAGGGACAAAATGTAGAATTGGTGGAGGAAGATTGAACTGGATGGACTTAGTTTTTTTTTTAACCTATGTAACTATGTAACTATTTGTCCCAATAGGCTGCAATGTTCGGTTTTGTTTGGTATCTGTGGCTTTTCTAATACTTTACTATTATTTTGGCTACTGTAGTGTTGCTGTATGATGAGTTGGGGGACATGTTTGATGATGGGAGGGAGTGGGGAAAGGTCAGAGGAGTGGTGAATTTTTTATATTTTTTTTCTTCTTAACACTGTGTGGATGTTACTGCAAAAAAATTAGGTGGCAGAAAACATCCACATCTTTCAGACACAAGGGCTTGTGTCTTTGGCTGCCTAAGTAACATGTCCTTCTGCATATAAAATGCGGTGTCTGCGCCATTTTGTGATTGCTAAAGCTCAGGAAACGTGCTGCCACCGCTGCTGCTGGACGGCTTAGCTAGTAGTTTATCGATGCATGATGGTAGTTGAGCTAATTAGTATCTAGGGTGATAGATTACAATAGGGATGTGCAGTGTAGGGAACACTGTATGCCACAAAACGGCATTTCATCATCTAGTGATAGTTACAGTAATTGTGTACTCCAGCTGAAAAGTGCAATTTGTGCATCTAAATAGGGCCACATCTATGTTCCAACTCCAAATTGTGATTTGTGTATCTAAATAGGGCCACATCTGTGTTCCAGCTCCATATTGCTATTTCTGCATTTAAATAGGGTACTGTCTGGGTTCCAGCGCCAAAGTGCTATTTCTACATTTAAATAGGGCTAAATCTGTGCTCCAGCTTCAAATTGCTAGTTCTGCATCTAAATAGTGCCACATCTGTGTTGCAGCTCCAAATTTAGATTTTTCCAACACAAATACAGCAAAATCTGTGCACCAGGTCAAAATTGTCATTTAATTACCTAAATAAGTGATTGTTAATTTAGTGATAGGTGACTAACAGGAATTGGACTAGAGCTGTAACAGCTGGTGAAAACAGGGAAAGGCCACATCAACACAAGTGGGAAATCCCAAGGTCATGATGGAAGGAGAAATAACCATGGTGTTCGAAGTGTACGTGAGGTAGGTGCTAAAGTTCCTGAAAGCTCTATGGAAGAAACACCGGCTCGTCCTAGCTAAAAACAACTGACAACTTGTTACTGGACAGGCTACTCCCCTCTTTCATTGTCATCTTCACAGATGTACGACTTGGAGATGAGGGCCAGAATGAGCATGTGGTACAGTATTTCAAAAGCGCTTTATCAAGTGTCCTCTCCTCCTCAACTTCACACACAGTATAGTCCTCAGCAATGGCACCTCAATTACCCTTGTTTCTTCCTGTATCACAACCCTCCAACTGCCTAACTAACTGTGGGGAACCACAGATGATCAAGTCTGCAGAGCTTTTCACCCATTCTATTCCATGGGCATCATAGTTCTGCTCTAAAGATTCCCAGAGTCAAGAGGAGGAAAGCCTCTTCACCAATGCTCAAAATCTTTGTTAGTTGGATCCGGGGTCGGACAAAGTAGGGTCAGAGCAGAATCCAGACCTTCATCACCAAATGTTAAACCCCGGGGTGGAGGTGATGATGATGAGACTCAGATACCTGAGGTGTACGCGTACTGTAATGTGGTGTCAGGGCAGGAAGAGGAGAGTGATGAATGGGAAGACAGAGAGAATGACTATGAGGTTGGAGATCTTAGTTGCTGTGAATCCAGAGGCATGCAGCTGAGTAGATCAGCAGAGGAGGATGAGGAGGTTACGATGGTGATTCCCACACAATCGCGTACTGATGTAACCACAGCAAGCACTACATCCTCAGCCACTACTCTGGCTGTGGCCAGCAGCGTTTGTGAGTCTGCAGTTCGCAGGAAGGGTTGCCTAGTCTGGGCCTTTTTGAGACCGCAAATGATGACTCAACTTTCGTTATCTACGAAGTTTGTAAACAACAACAAAAATGTCAATAATTTGACTACTAAATGCATGAACAGGCACGTGGTCTACCAACATACATTGGTTAGGGAATCTTACTGTGCTAAAACGCGGCATAGTGGGCACCTCCAAACACCGACTGCCCCATCAACCACGACTGCTGCTTCCTCCTCCTGTCAAAAATATTCTCACACAGGTCTCCTGCCACAGAACCTCCACTTGTTTACCCAATAGAGTGGGGGTGACTGATAGCTCGTCAGCTATTACGGGAGTGGACATGCCTGGCGCTTTTGACCCATCTCAAACATAAAAGATCATTTTCTCCTACACATGCCAAAGCTAAAAGCTTGAACTTCACCATATCTAAACTGTGGGCCACAGAAATGCTACCTTTCCACCTGGTGGATACAGATGCTTTCCGAAACCAGATGGCTATGGCAGTCCCCCAGTACCAGTTGCCCAGTCACCATTACTTCTCTGTGATAAAGTTGTGCCTCTGCTACAGCAGCATGTTGCAGACAACATCACTCGTTCCTTCAAAAACTCTGTGTCTGGCAGGGTACATTTCATCACTGACACCTGGACAAGCAAGCATGGCTAGGGGTGTTACATGTCACTCACTGGGCGCTGGGTGACTGGTGGTTGTGGGGGCAGGCGGGCAAGGTGCTGCTCTCAAGTCTCGGAATCCCCAAGGCTTGCAGGACAAACCTTTGTATGTACCACTTCCTGTCCTGCTTTTGCATCCTCCACCTCCCCTAGAGCCTCCACCTGCACCCTCAACTAGTGTTGAGCCACCCCCCTAGCATTCGAGTTCGGTTTGGTTCGTAGAACGGCGGACGTTCGACGAACCCCATTGAAAACAATGGCAGACAAACACATAAAAACACATTATACATATACACATAGTTAATAAACATTGACATTACACTTACAGGTGCCCGCGACGCGTCCTGCACTCGGTCTCCCGCCGCTTTTCCTTCCGATAATTGCTGCGTCCTCCCGGTAACCAGCACTGAAGATAGGACCTTCCGTGACGTCGTCATAGCATGTGACCAGTCACGTGTCTATTATCTCATTGTCTACAGACTGGTCACATGGCTACACGTCATGCTAGGTCCTGTCAGTGCATCTCTCCGGTACGCGATGCTCGTTTGAGCATCTCCGTGTACTGGCAAGATGCTTGGGCACATGGTTGGCTGCCCCGTTCCTGCATGTCGGCGCGCTTTAGAGTCAGCCCACATGCAGGGACTATATGGAGAGAAGGTATGCACACCAGTGACTATGTAAGGGGAATATATGAAAAGCAGAAACTGCTGTGTGAATACTGACATGAAAAATCCAATAGCTATATGTAAGAATGAAGGTATGAAAAATGGAATCTGTATTACTGCCATGAACATATGAATAAAGAGAAATTTAGCTATTGAATTGATCAATGCAACAGAGCCCCAACACTACGCCAAAGTATTTCTCTACATTGGGGTCCCTAGCTTGTGTGTGTCCTTTCATGCAGTTAGAAAACTTACCGTGTATGGGAAGCTGAGACCCAGGCTATATATGCGTATAATGTGGACTGGCTTGGGTGGGGCCGGGTTTACAAACGAAAGACTACAAATTAATCAAAAATAACGTCTGGAACACCATACTGAGTCTGAACTGGGTGCAAAAAACCTAAAAAATCTACACTATATGGAGAGAAGGTATGCACACCAGTGACTATGTAAGGGGAATATATGAAAAGCAGAAACTGCTGTGTGAATACTGACATGAAAAATCCAATAGCTATATGTAAGAATGAAGGTATGAAAAATGGAATCTGCATTACTGCCTTTATTCATATGTTCATGGCAGTACATGGCTCAGGTCCGCACCTTCATGCAAGGTGTGTCTCACATCATTCCGCCTTATCGGCGGCCCTTAGATCCCTGGGACCTTAACTTGGTCCTCACGGTATTGCAGAAACCCCCTTTCGAGCCCCTTAGGGAGGTTTCTTTGTATCGTCTTTCTCAAAAGGTGGCCTTTCTAGTTGCCATAACTTCTCTCAGGAGAGTCTCTGATTTGGCTGCGCTCTCCTCGGAGTCACCTTTTTTGTTTTTTCACCAAGACAAGGTAGTTCTCCGTCCGACCCCGGACTTTCTTCCTAAGGTGGTCTCTCCCTTCCACCTTAACCAGGATATTTCCTTGCCTTCCTTCTGTCCGGCCCCTGTTCATCGCTTTGAGAAAGCGCTGCATACTCTAGATCTGGTGCGTGCTCTCCGGATCTATGGTCTCGCACCGCTGCGCTTAGGCGGTGCACCTCTCTTTTTGTGCTAACCACAGGGCGGCGCAAGGGTCTCTCTGCTTCTAAGCCGACCTTGGCCCGTTGGATTAGATCGATCATTTCGGACACCTACCAGAGTACTCAGGTGCCCCCCCCCGCCGGGGATCAAAGCACACTCGACCAGAGCTGTCGGTGCCTCTTGGGCTTTTAGGCACCAGGCTACGGCTCAACAAGTCTGTCAGGCTGCCACTTGGACTAGCCTGCATACCTTTTCGAAGCACTACCAAGTGCATGCTCATGCTTCGGCAGATGCGAGCTTGGGCAGACGCATCCTTCAGGCGGCTGTCGCCCACTTGTGAAGTTAGGCTCCGCCTACTTCTTAGTTTTTTCTGTTTACTCCCACCCAGGGACAGCTTTGGAACGTCCCATGGTCTGGGTCTCCCAAAGGAACGATAAAGAAAAAGAGAATTTTGTTACTTACCGTAAATTCTTTTTCTTATAGTTCCGTATTGGGAGACCCAGCTCCCTCCCTGTTGCCTGTTGGCAATTTTCTTGTTCCGTGTGTTATCACCGGCTGTTGTCGTGGACAGAGTCTCCGGTTGTTGGGTTCTTACTCGGTTCTACTTGTGGGTGGCTATTCTCCTTCAGCTTTTGCACTAAACTGGCTAGGACTGGCTACCAGGGGGTGTATAAGCTCAGAGGGAGGAGCTACACTTTTAAGTGTAGTACTTTGTGTGTCCTCTGGAGGCAGAAGCTAAACACCCATGGTCTGGGTCTCCCAATACGGAACTATAAGAAGAAGAATTTACGGTAACAAAATTCTCTTTATTGCCAGTATAAGGAGGCTTATAAGCCATGAAATGTTTCTCTGGTAAATTAAAGGGAACCTGTTACAAATAAAAATGCTATTTCCTGTAGATATGGGGTTAATCTGCTGGTGGTAAATGAGGTCAGAGGTCTGGCAGGAAAAGATCAACCCATAGTGCACAGATAACTGAGGCCAAAACACCACTGTACAGAATGCTAAGACTGCCAGTGATCTGGCACCTTCAGCTTAATAGTTTTGAAAGATAACCAAACCTTCCTTCCTACTATGAAGATGGGACCTGCCAAATGCTTTTTATCGGTTTTCCGCTATTTACAAAGTGTAGCCAACCCAATATTCTTTTGAACCTCCCTGCAAACATCTCCGAGTTTCTGTATGGCAACCTCTACTTCAGGACACCCAGAACTCATCCTAGAAAATTTACCAAAATGAGGATGAAAACCATAATTACAAAAGAAAAGCAAGGTACCAGTAGACTGACCCAGCAGTTAAGGGTGAACTCAGCAAGAGGTAAATATAAGGACCAGTCCTCCTGCAGCAATCCTCCTGCAGCAATGATTAGCAGGACACCCTGAATATGGACTTCCATGAGCTAAGTAAATTTTTTTAAAAACTTACCTAATGAAAAATACTTGGAGGGGTTTGCTTGTAGGCTGGAGAGTTCATATAAAAAGGAGTTGTGTCTCATGACGTGGTCTACGTTCAACATGGAGGCGTCCAGACTGGACATTATGCAATAAAATGAACAGTGTCATTTAAAACTAGTGTCGAGACTTCTGGCTCCTGCGCTGAGGATGTAAGACGTGCAGTGAAGAGCTCCAGCATCAGCCAGAGATCAAACTGAAAGCCATGGCAAGATCTGTCCCCATCCAGCGTCCTAAGGCAGACCTGTCACCGGGTATTAGCCATCCCTGCATATAACCCCCACCACTCGAGCATCTGCTAGATCTGAGACCGGAGAACTTTCTGACCGTGGAGGAGAGCGGGGGAGCAGACACTGCAATCACCTCTCTGTCTGAAGCAACATGGAGGAGTTAGGAGAGTTGTTCTGCAGCAGTGTGCCATTATAGATCGTGCAGTGAGGGAAGCTGGAGACCTGAGCCCTGCATATACCCCTACCCCCCCTCTGGGATTGTTAAAAATATACTCTTAAATATATTTTTCTTCAAATACGTGATAAGACGCATGAAAAATGGACTACAAAATGTGTAAAAAATAAATGTAGTTTATATCTGATAAAAATGATTGCCAGAATCAGTTACAGAAAGGAAAAATCATATTCTTCATTAGCTTACGTAAATTGATCAATGAGTCCATACAAATCAATAGAAATCTTCATCCATGTCACCTTGGTTCCCAATTAATCATGTTGCAGGCCTGACAGGCATGTCTTGCTTCTTGGATCGGGTGGCCGGATGCTGCAGCCTCGACATGTGTGAATTGACTCTCGGAGCAGGAGTGAGAGAGAGCCCCCTCCATCATGTCATGTTATATGACAACTGTCCAAACCATATAGGGTATTTCAGCTGAACGCAGTTACATATGATGTAATCACTAGAAGCTTCCAGATGGATAAATATACCATACTATGTCAGCACTTATGGATATCGTAATATTTATTCCTTATAAGAACTTTATCGATAAGCTATGCCCTCCAACATAAATAGAACTGTGAACATATATAACATGTCCTATTTTAATAACTAGATGTATAAAGTTTAATGTTTTAACAATTCCCCCTTGAGGCGGGTAAATTATTAATTATTATTATTAATGAAACCCTGAAAATTTATTAATACATCATTAAAATAACAGATCTTCTTTCCTATTTTTTCCAGTAATGGATTAATATCAATAATAATGATGAATAATACTCAATCTGCATTATTTATGTTGTATGTTCAATAATATCAAGTTTAAATACCTCTAGGGTCCCGGGGATAATAGTAGTCTAATTTACACGTATAATGATCCCCAATCATATGAAATTTTTATTTTTATTCAAGTAAAAAAATTTTTACACCACACCATTATGTGCACATAACCATTACACTGATCAATTGTCTTAAGCCAACTATATGGCAACCCCTGATCTTGAATATCAAGAACAGGGTTTACAATGAAAATAGAAGACAAATTGATACAATTTAAACATACATAACCAAATGCTGGTTCACAACAGGACACTGAATGTATAAGCCAAACTTAACTTGGTAGCTCCCAATGTGACTATGCTGGCACATTAGTGCTGATTCTGTGGTCACAGTCAATTATATTCATCCAGGAGTATCCACACAAGGCGTTTGGAAGATCAGTCCTTTAATCAGTATAGTGAACCGCCAACCATTTCATATTAATTTAAGACGTCTCCACCTCGACGCATTTCCCCACACAGGCATGTGGTTCATCAGGAGGTTGTCAGATAATATAATTTGGGGTATGCAGGTCCATGGCGCCAGACAAACAGATCAGCAGCACTGCAGTAAATACTGTCTTGATGACATGCTCCCGTCCTCCAGGCGTCCAACGACTGATCTGTTTGTCTGGCGCCATGGACCTGCATACCCCAAATTATATTATCTGACAACCTCCTGATGAACCACATGCCTGTGTGGGGAAACGCGTCGAGGTGGAGACGTCTTAAATTAATATGAAATGGTTGGCGGTTCACTATACTGATTAAAGGACTGATCTTCCAAACGCCTTGTGTGGATACTCCTGGATGAATATAATTGACTGTGACCACAGAATCAGCACTAATGTGCCAGCATAGTCACATTGGGAGCTACCAAGTTAAGTTTGGCTTATACATTCAGTGTCCTGTTGTGAACCATCATTTGGTTATGTATGTTTAAATTGTATCAATTTGTCTTCTATTTTCATTGTAAACCCTGTTCTTGATATTCAAGATCAGGGGTTGCCATATAGTTGGCTTAAGACAATTGATCAGTGTAATGGTTATGTGCACATAATGGTGTGGTGTAAAAATTTTTTTACTTGAATAAAAATAAAAATTTCA
This sequence comes from Anomaloglossus baeobatrachus, assembly GCF_048569485.1. Classification (NCBI taxonomy): domain Eukaryota; kingdom Metazoa; phylum Chordata; class Amphibia; order Anura; family Aromobatidae; genus Anomaloglossus; species Anomaloglossus baeobatrachus. Next base: position 557,300,856 of record NC_134357.1, read on the forward strand.
TATGATTGGGGATCATTATACGTGTAAGTATGTTCAATAATATAATAATGTGGATTCATGTTATGGTAGGCCGTGACTGATAATCATATAAAATATATAATTATACTTCCCTAAACCAAAAAAGATGCAAAACAAATCCGGTCACCATATGATGTCCTCTGGGTTGATGTCTTCTTATCTCCGATGTAATCTGGCATAAACACAGTCTCTTAGAAATAAATCCTTTGATAAAAGATGAATGGTTATCAATTTAATACAGTTTCGTATTACATTTATCATTGTTAGATCAAGTCCATAAACTTTATTCTTTATTGCAAAGTCCACAGCCAATGTTGATAAACCACAGTTCATAAGTGTAGAAGAATAGCATAAGTCTTTGATGTCTGTGCAGCGTAATTTACATTAGTCACCTTTATCCTCCGCGCTGCCTGATGTCATTCCTGGAACAGATGTTGAGACGTTCTTGGTCAGCACGACAGGGGTTAACTTTAACACGTTATTGCTCTCCTTGGCAACTGTGGTGAGGTCTTAATGCACAGACCATGTGTTATAACATTGTCCATCCTGAAACCATAAGATCACTGTCTTTCTGAGGTCCCGCAGTGGTAAGTGTATTGTATGTAACACAGTCTTATTTGACACGTTACCTTTTGGACCGTTGAGTTTCAGCCTTTTAAACCTTTTTTGTAGAATCCCTTTTAACTTTAGAAAAATTAATAAAAGTCTTTTTATCTTTCTATATTCTTGATTGAAGACTGATCCATTCCCTAAACTAGATACCAAATGTGGCAATGATACTATCACTACTAAATGTCACAGCGTATCATAACTAGAGTTGAGCGCGGTTCGTGGTTCGAGGTTCTCCAGTTCTAAGCTCGAGTGATTTTTGGGGCTGTTCGAGATCGAACTAGAACTCGAGCTTTTTGCAAAAGCTCGATAGTTCTAGATACGTTCGAGAACGGTTCTAGCAGCAAAAAGCAGGGCTTTTTACAGCTACAGTGTGCAGGAGCCATCGCTGGCAGCCTGCCACAAGCTGGTAACCAAGATAAACATCGGGTATCCAAGCAAAGCGCTTTGGTTAGTAACCCGATGTTTATCTTAGTTACGTGCAGGAAGCCCACACTTCCCGCTCAGCTCACTCCGCCCCCTCCTGCCCGCGGCATGTATACATACATATACACACACGCACACACACACACACTCTCACACACCCCCCCCCCGCTCGGCTTACCTGCGGTGATGAAGTCCCGCCATCCCGACCTCAGCGCTGTCACTGTCCTCCATGGCCGCCGCTTGTCACATCACCTATCGCTTCCGACCCGAGACTGACACTGGCGGTGACGTCACGGACCTCTCGCGATACTTGATGTGAAGGCGCCGGTCATTGACCTCAGTGACAGGGGCTGTCAGTGTGCTGGAGATCAGCGCAGGTAATGTACCTCGCTGACAGCAGCACTTGTCATCCCCTGCAGTGACCTGGGCTGACCCATTGATGTTAGCTCAGGTCACTGCATTGCTCTCCCAGCCAATGGGGAACATCCTGCTCTTCATTGACTGGGACAGTGTGGATCGTCATGGCAACCCCTTGGATTACAGCAGACCTGGATTTGTTTTTCTTTCTAATAAATTGGTTAAAGAGGGAATGTTTTGGGGAGTGTTTTTTCAAATAAAAATGTGTTTGTCGTCTATTTTTTTTTATTACTGACTGGGTTGGTGATGTCGGGTATCTGATAGACGTCTGACCTCACCAACCCCAGGGCTTGATGCCAGGTGACATTACACATCTGGTATTAACCCCATATATTACCCTGTTTGCCACCGCACCAGGGCGCGGGATGAGCTGGGGCGAAGCACCAGGATTGGCGCATCTAATGGATGCGCCACTTCTGGGGCGGCTGCGGCCTGCTATTTTTAGGCTTGGGAAAGTCCAATAACCATGGACCTCCCTAGTCTGAGAATATCAGGCCCCAGCTGTCTGCTTTACCTTGGCTGGTGATCCAATTTTGGGGGACCCCTACGTGTTTTTTTTTTTTAAATTATTTATTTAATTTAAAATAACAGCGTGGGGTGCCCTCAGTTTTGGATTACCAGCCAAGGTGAGGTTGCCAGCTGTGGTCTGCAGGCTGCAGCCGTCTGCTTTACCCTAGCTGGCTACAAAACTAGGGGGAACCCTACGTCATTTTTTTTTTTCATTTTTTTGGCTAAATACAAAGCTAAGCACCCCTTAGTGCCACATGAAAGGCACCAAAGGGTGCTCCACTTTTTCTCCATTTTTTCTCCACTTTTTCTCCACTTTTTCTCCACTTTTTCTCCATTTATTCTCCACTTTTTCTCCACTTTTTCTCCATTTTTTTCTCCACTTTTTCTCCACTTTTTCTCCACTTATTCTCCACTTTTTCTCCACTTTTTCTCCATTTTTTTCTCCACTTTTTCTCCAGTTTTTCTCCATTTATTCTCCACTTTTTCTCCACTTTTTCTCCATTTTTCTCTCCACTTTTTCTCCACTTTTTCTCCATTTTTTTCTCCATTTTTTTCTCCACTTTTTCTCCACTTTTTCTCCATTTATTCTCCACTTTTTCTCCACTTTTTCTCCATTTTTTTCTCCACTTTTTCTCCACTTTTTCTCCATTTATTCTCCACTTTTTCTCCACTTTTTCTCCATTTTTTTCTCCACTTTTTCTCCACTTTTTCTCCACTTTTTCTCCACTTTTTCTCCACTTTTTCTCCACTTTTTCTCCACTTATTCTCCACTTATTCTCCACTTTTTCTCCACTTTTTCTCCACTTTTTCTCCATTTATTCTCCACTTATTCTCCACTTTTTCTCCACTTTTTCTCCATTTTTTTCTCCACTTTTTCTCCACTTTTTCTCCATTTATTCTCCACTTTTTCTCCATTTTTTCTCCATTTTTTTCTCCACTTTTTCTCCACTTTTTCTCCATTTATTCTCCACTTTTTCTCCACTTTTTCTCCATTTTTTTCTCCACTTTTTCTCCACTTTTTCTCCACTTTTTCTCCACTTTTTCTCCACTTATTCTCCACTTTTTCTCCACTTTTTCTCCATTTTTTTCTCCACTTTTTCTCCATTTATTCTCCACTTTTTCTCCACTTTTTCTCCATTTTTTTCTCCACTTTTTCTCCACTTTTTCTCCACTTTTTCTCCATTTATTCTCCACTTTTTCTCCACTTTTTCTCCACTTATTCTCCACTTTTTCTCCACTTATTCTCCACTTTTTCTCCACTTTTTCTCCACTTATTCTCCACTTTTTCTCCACTTTTTCTCCATTTTTTTCTCCACTTTTTCTCCATTTTTTTCTCCACTTTTTCTCCACTTTTTCTCCACTTATTCTCCACTTATTCTCCACTTATTCTCCACTTTTTCTCCACTTTTTCTCCGTTCTTTTTCTATGGTCGGTCTACCCATTAGCTCTGCCATGCATACTGTAGCTCTACACCTACTGCACATGTTACTTTATGATTGACATCTCTTTCGTACCAGAGCTGTCTAAGTCTACTCTGACCCCATATTTGTCATTACTATATTGTCCTTGTACTGTATTATGACATTTGTATCATGTGTTTCATTTCTTGCTGTGTTGCATTTTTTTTGCTGCATGCCAATTGTACCTCTACATTGTTCGAGTTTATGTTATTGTTCTCTCACTCTTATGTGATACTGATTATTGTCATTTTTCATGATTACATGAAGATAAGTCCAATCTGACGAAGGATCAGGCCGAAACGTCAATTGTAACTTGTTTTGGACAAAAACATATATGCTTATGAAAAAAAAAATGTTCTTAATACGGACCAATAAAGAGTGATTTTACATTACTATCCATTGGGACTTACTGACTTAGTCTGGGAGATTTAGAGTGCCGAGGTTACTCACTAATTTTATCTATTATTACCTCTGAGCACCTATATACCAGTGAGCAGAGCTTCCTCTACAGTAGTTCTCCTGATTAGGCATGCCCTTACCTCATGAGCAGGGCATTGCAGCTTTGGTAGCAACCATTACGACATGGACTCTGCTGCTGTGGACCCGGGGAGAGTGAGTGCAGATTCATTGCACCCACACTCCTCACATGAAGGGTCCGCACTCCTAGAAAATGGGGGATACGTTCCCTGAGTGTCTCCCCCCCATATTCTAGACGGTCCAGAGTCGTCGTGGGACCCCTTTATTTTTTTTCTTACAATAAATTGGTGAAAGAGGAAATGTTTTGGGGACTGTTTTTTCAAATAAATTTCTTTTGTCGATTTTTTGTTTTTGTTAGTACTGACAGTTTATGATGCTGGGTATCTAATAGACGCCATGACATCACAAACTGCTGGGCTTGATCTCAGGTGACTTTACAGCTAGTATCAACCCGATTTATTACCCCGTTTGCCACTGCACCAGGGCACGGGATGAGCTGGGGTGAAGCGCCAGGATTGGCGCATCTAGTGGATGCGCCACGTCTGGGGTGCCTGCGGCCTGCTATTTTTAGGCTGTGAAGGCCCAATAACTATGGACCTTCCCACCCTGAGAATACCAGACCACAGCTGTCTGCTTTACCTTGGCTGGTGATCCAATTTGGAGGGGACCCTACTTTTTTTGTGTAATTATTAATATTTATAAAATAATTATAAAAAAGAGCCTGAGGGGACCTCCACATTGGATCCCCAACCACGGTAAAGCTGCCAGCTGGATTTCAGGCTACAGCCGTCTGCTTTACCCTAGCTGGCTATCAAAAATGGGGGGACCCAACGTCATTTTTTTTTTTTAACTATTTTTTAAATAGAAAAAATTAATGGGCTTCCCTGTATTTTGATTGCCAACCAAGGTAACGGCAGGCAGATGGGGGTGGCAACCCATAGCTGTCTGCTTTATCTGCGCTGAGAATCAAAAATACCGCGGAGCGCTACGTCATTTTTTTAAAGATTTATTTTTACAGCACTGTGATGTCCAGCAATCAAAATACAGGGAAGCCCATTTTATTTTTAGTTATTTATATAAATAATTAAAAAAAATAAATATGGGCTCCCGCTGCATTTTTTGTATTGCTAGCTAAGGGTAATCCAAGCAGCTACTGGCTGCTAACCCCCACTGCTTGGTGTTACCTTCACTGGCAATGGAAAATCCAGGGAAGCATTTTTTATTTTTTTTGCCAAAAAACTACAAAAAAAGGACGTGAGCTTCACCATATTTTTGTATGCTAGCCAGGTATAGCAGGCAGGTGCTGGAAGAGTTGGATACAGCGCCAGAATATGGCGCTTCTATGAAAATGCCATTTTCTGAGGCGGCTGCAGACTGCAATTCGCAGCAGTGGGGCCCAGAAAGCTCAGGCCAACCTGTGCTGCGGATTCCAATCCCCAGCTGCCTAGTTGTACCTGGCTGGACACAAAAATGGGGCGAAGCCTACGTCATTTGTTTTCTAATTATTTCATGAAATTCATGAAATAATAAAAAAAGGGCTTCCCTTTATTTTTGGTTCCCAGCCGGGTACAAATAGGCAACTGGGGGTTGGGGGCAGCCGTACCTGCCTGCTGTACCTGGCTAGCATACAAAAATATGGCGAAGCCCACATAATTTTTTCAGGGGGCAAAAAACTTCTGCATACAGTCCTGGATGGACTATGCTGAGCCTTGTAGTTCTGCAGCTGCTGTCTGTCTGTATGGAGAAGAGCAGACAGCAGCTGCAGAACTACAAGGCTCAGCATACTCCATCCAGGACTGTATGCAGAATTTTTTTGCCCACCAAAAAAATGACGTGGGCTTCGCCATATTTTTGTATGCTAGCCAGGTACAGCTGGCAGCCACGGGCTGCCTCCAACCCCCAGTTGCCTATTTGTACCCGGCTGGGAACCAAAAATATAGGGAAGCCCGTTTTTTTTAATTATTTCACTTATTTCATGAAATAATTAAAAAACAAATGACGTGGGCTTCGCCCTATTTTTGTGTCCAGCCGGGTACAACTAGGCAGCTGGGGATTGGAATCCGCAGCACAGGTTAGCCCGAGGTTTGTGGGCGCCTCTGCTGCGGATTTCAGTCCGCAGCCGTCCCAGAAAATGGCGCTCTCATAGAAGCGCCATCATCTGGCGCTGTATCCAACTCTTCCAACAGCCCTGGAGCCGGGTGGCTTGTTGGGTAATCATGAGTTAATACTGGCTTTGTTTTACCAGCCAGTATTAAGCCAGAGATTCTTAATGTCAGGCACGTTTGACCCGGCCATTAAGAATCTCCAATAAAGGGTTAAAAAAAAGACACCACACAGAGAAAAAATACTTTAATAGAAATAAATACACAGACACATTAGAGACTCCATCTTTATTACCCCCTGTCAGCCCTCCACGATCCTGCTCTTCTGTCTTCTTTCTTTCTAGTGTAGTAGTAGTGACGATTGTAGTGAGGATGAGGTGCACCAGCTCATCACTTGGGGCTGGGGAACCTCCATCCTCACTACAATCATCACTAGTGTAGTAGTAGTGACGATTGTAGTGAGGAAGGATGAGATTCACCAGCTCATCACTTGGGGCTGGGGAACCTCCATCCTCACTACAATCATCACTAGTGTAGTAGTAGTGACGATTGTAGTGAGGAAGGATGAGGTTCACCAGCTCATCACTTGGGGCTGGGGAACCTCCATCCTCACTACAATCATCACTAGTGTAGTAGTAGTGACGATTGTAGTGAGGAAGGATGAAGTTCACCAGCTCATCACTTGGGGCTGGGGAACCTCCATCCTCACTACAATCATCACTACAATCGGGAAGCAGCGTGCAGCCTTCACTCCGTGAGTGATCAGTGCTGGCTGCTAGCGGTAACGCTGACAGACGCGTTACCATAGCAACGGTGCTCTCGGAGCCGTGGTTAGCGGTGACGTCACCGCTAACTGCGTTGCTATGGCAACGGTGATCTCCATTAATGACCGGCTGTGTCAGCCGGTCCCTAACGGAACGGGGAGTCGACCGTGTGCTAGAGCATGTCGCCGGTACACGGCGATACACATATGTGCACCGTGTACCGGAGAGATGCACTCGCAGGTCCTACATGACGTGTCATAGTCATGTGACCAGTCTGTAGCCAATGAGATAATAGCCACGTGACTGGTCACATGGCTATTTTGACGTCACGATAGGTCCTGCATCACTGCTGGCAGTGCAGGTCACCGGGAGGATTCAGCGATCATCGGATGGAATAGCGGCAGGAGACAGAGTGCAGAAGGGATCGCGAGGACCGGTAAGTGTTATGGCAATGTTTATTAACTCTTTGTGTACATTTATAATGCATTTTTATGTGTTTGTGATTGCCTCCCATTCTAGCCTATACGTTCGAGTTCGGTTCGTCGAACGTTCGACGAACCGAACTCGAACGGGACCCCCGTTCGGCGAACCGGCCTCGAGCCGAACCGGGACCAGTTCGCTCATCTCTAATCATAACTCTAATACTATAATACCATGTCATTATTATTATCGTAGAAATATTAATATAATTGATACTTAGAATGATGTAATAATACTGCATAATGGTATAGACGATAGTATTTCATGTAATAATCTTTTTTGTCATTGGTGTAATTACCTTTCCAAACCGATAGGTGGCAATGTGTTCAATGTAACCAAAATGTAATATAAAATAATATAATATGTACCTATAACATGTACCATATTATAAATATGAAAGGCAACAATGTGGCTTATTTAGTTAGATCATTTGTAAAATTATAAACCAAAGCAAATAACCTTTTAGAGAAGACTGGATGATTCCATCAAAACACAATATTATTCATTATAAATGATTATTCTTGATTAAAAATATAATATATATTATTTGTAAATATAGGAAGGTAAACCTAGATGTACCTCGATCTTCCATCTTTATTACTCTAATTTAATTTATTTGATTTGTCTATTATTTATTAAATAACCTACTATATAAGAAAATGTGCAACTATAACCAATATTTCATCCTTATTATGTTAACATACTAATATAAGAATAATGTATTACTAGGAAGTAAATAATTGAATACATTGATGAATGAAGTGTTCTTTTCTTCCAAAAATTGGAACTTTCCCTTTTAATATGATTCATATTTAATAAAGTAATATTCTTATTTTAGATATTACTTAACTAAATATTGAAGTGTTTTCTCAATTGAGATATTTAAAATTTGAAGGAAAAAATAAAAATTGTACGATTAAAATTTTGATTAAAAATGTGAATATTAAATAAAAATAATCAAAAATAAAAATAAGAATAAAAGGAAAAATGAAAATTGGAATAAAAATAAAAAATAAAAATTGGAATAAAAAATAAGGCCTTCTATGTATATGACACTTATGTCCTTAATAAAGCCCGCTTTACACGCTTCAATATATCTCACAATCCGTCGTTGGGGTCAAGTTGTAAGTGACGCACATCCGGCATCGTTTGTGAGGTATCTGCGTGTGACATCTACGTGCGATCAGGATTGAACGCAAAACCGTTGATCGCAAACACATCGTATCTTTGTCTAGAATTGAGCGTTTTGTTGTATGAACCTAGTCAATTGTAACGTGTGACATCCTTCATACGATTTTGGTGTCTGATGCTATGTGCGCAGGTGTGCGCTCTGCACCGCAGCTTAAAAAAGGTCCGCTTCAGAGCGCAGCTGAAAAGCTGCGTTCTGAAGCGCCTCACAATGTCTGTCATTCACTAATCTCTGTCAGTCGGTCACTATCTCTGTCCCTCACTCTCTGTCCATGTCAGTCTATCCTCCTCTCTCATATACTCACCGATCCCCTATCCCCGGCGCTGCACGGCATTCACACTGCTCCGGCGGCTTTTACTGTTTTGAAAAAGCCGGCCGCCCATTAAACAATCTCGTATTCCCTGCTATCCCCGCCCACCGGCGCCTATGATTGGTTACAGTGAGACACGCCCCCACGCTGAGTGACAGGTGTTACACTGCACCCAATCACAGCAGCCTGTGGGCGTGTCTATACTGTGTAGTGAAATAAATAATTAAATAATTAAAAAAAACGGCGTGCGGTCCCCCCCAATTTTAAAACCAGCCAGATAAAGCCATACGGCTGAAGGCTGGTATTCTCAGGATGGGGAGCTGCACGTTATGGAGAGCCCCCCAGCCTAACAATATCAGCCAACAGCCGCCCAGAATTGCTGCATACATTAGATGCGACAGTTCTGGGACTGTACCCGGCTCTTCCCGATTTGACCTGGTGCGTTGGCAAATCGGGGTAATAAGGAGTTATTGGCAGCCCATAGCTGCCAATAAGTCCTAGATTAATCATGTCAGGCGTCTATGAGACACCTTCCATGATTAATCTGTAAATTACAGTAAATAAACACACACACCTGAACAATTATTTATTAGAAATAAAAAACACAAACATATACCCTGGTTAACCACTTTAATCAGCCCAAAAAAGCCCTCCATGTCCGGCGTAATCCAGGATGCTCCAGCGTCGCTTCCAGCGCAGCTGCATGGAGGTGACCGGAGCTGCAGAATACACCGCCGCTCCTGTCACCTCCACGCAGCTAATGAAGGCAATAGCGCGATCAGCTGAGCTGTCACTGAGATTACCCGCTGTCACTGGATGCAGCGGTGGCCGCGGGTAACCTCAGTGACTGCTCAGCTGATCGCGCTACTCACCTCAGTTTCTGCGTGGAGGTGAGAGGAGCGGCGGTGAGTAGCGCGATCAGCTGAGCAGTCACTGAGGTTACCCGCGGCCACCGCTGCATCCACCGCTAATCAGGACGCGACACAGACAGAGCCGCAGCATGACAATGAAGTCGGGTGAGGGTCACCCGAGTTCATTCTGACAGTGCGGCTCTTTCTGTGTCTGCTGTCATCTGCCATTCAGCTCTGCTACATGGCTGTCTGTGTCTGCTGTTAGCGGCCATGTAGCAGAGCTGAATGGCAGATGACATAGTAAAAACGCATCCCTACACATTACACACGCTTGTCAAGTCAATAAATAAAAAAAATAAAAAAAACGTGCCCAATGCATACGTCACAGAACACATGATCTAAAGGATCGCACATAAAATTGATCAATTTAACATAGACTACTAACGCACGTGTGACAGCAAATGAACGACCTACGTGCAATCTCATAAGATCCCGTATGCAACCTGGGCGTGTCACATCGCAAATGCGATTGTACAACTAATTGCAACGTGTAAAGCAGGCTTAACACATAACCATAATATTACAAATATCTTGTATGATTTCCATACTTCAAATATATATTTTTTTTATTCCCAATTTTTTTCCTTTGTACCTGATTAATATTAATTATTAAAGTATTATGTAGACACATATATTAATCAAATATAAATATGTAATTAAAACCCAACCTTTTCCTTTTAATATCATGAAATATGATGTTATAAAAATTAATATGTCAAGATTAAATTAAATTAAATGGATGTTGTATATCTTCAAAACTATATTATAAATATTTCTTTCATATTTGAAAAGAAAATGATTACCAATCTGTATATCAATAAAATAAAATAAGTAAAACAAATACAAAACTGTATAAAAATCAAAACATTAAAATACTTATTCTAGAATATGATTCTTCAGAATAAACCTTTAATAAGGATCCTAACACATCTATACTAAAGAAATATGTCTATGAATAAGATATATTCTGTATAAATTCCTTCATTATTAATACTTATGTACTATAACTTATTTATTCTAAATAATATACATACATATATATATATATATATATATATCTCTCCTTGAAGTTAAAAGCAAAAATTATTTTTTTTTCTTTTGGAAGCTTCAAAGACCTCTAAACAAGTAATTTACATCGGCAGCTGCTCAGACAGTCAATCATTCATAAACACGTCTATGTACACAAGACTGTCATGGTTCTTTAACATATACATCCACATAGAAAACATTGACAGACACATATCCCTGTTTTTCCAATTTTCCTATGCGCATTTCAAAAAATATGATTCCAATTTATTTCATACTCATGAGTAACAGGTCCTTTTAATAGTCACATACTGTACATTTGGCCATAGGACAGACAGACATTTATTATTAGCTCAGTAAATCAAGTGTCACATGCTCTGGTTACATACAAAGAACATTCCATTCCAACACAGCAAACAGTTTAAGTACTCCATTCCAAAACTCAGATTACACCTTAAATAGCACCAAGGAAAACATATGTATATTCATATTCCTGAAAGAAACGTTAAAAACAACTGATCTTCCTCTTGATGATTGCTACCTGAGAAAAATAATTATCATTATGCATGCTTTAACGATTAGCCTTATGCAAATATAAGATATATGTTACCTGATTGAGGATAAGAACAAATTTATAAATAAAAAGTTAATACTGCATCAATCTGCTTTACTGATAAATTCTGAGGGAAATAAAATAATAAAATTATTATATTTATGATAAAAATGAAACGCTTAAAAATAAGTTATACTTTTTCTTGTTATTATTTTTTTTAAATATTATTATTCATATACAGAGATCAAATTATTAATTTATAAAATTTAAACTATCATTTAACTAAATGAAAATACAACTTTGATTATACTATCACTACTTTTAAATATATATATATATATATATTTATATATATATATATGTAATGCATAGATTCACTGTATATGAATAATTATGATTATCAAATAGCAAAATTAATTTATCCAGAAATCCCCTTTTACCCAGCTAAAAACCAAACCTCAATTTTTGCAAGATTCGATCTATTACAGTAATTTCCAGAATATTGGAATTGAAATTATTTTGTAACTCAATTTTTTTCCTTAAATGAGAAAAAATGTCTCTCTCCGAAAAACCACCCATCTGTCGCTGGCTGTCAAATTCTCTGGACGACATTTTTTCTTTCAATAGTGACAAGGGGAGAGGATTTGCACAAGACACCTGTTTCTGTCTTTCAGGGCTTTTAAAAATCGCTTGTCTGAGATTGTCAGTATCAGATTTTGTGACAATTTTCTCTTTCATTGAAGGTGACAAGGAAAGAGGGGGGGTGTATGACTTGTAATTTACATGCAATTTCCTGCGAATTTCATACATTTTGTCACAGTAATATTTGGATCTGGGAGACACTGTTGGTTTGTCATAAAATGCCACCTTTTTTGCTTTTACAGAATTAATTAATTTCTGTTTTGATTGCTTTTGGTGATTTCTAACAAAATCGATAAATGTCGTACATTCGAATAGGGACTTTTTCTTTAATGCCACAGTAAGGCTGTATTATCAAGGAAATTAAATTTCTTGACGAATAAATGTATCATTCCATTCAGTCTGACATTTGGAATGAACGCCCTATATAAACGTTCAAAAACGGACATAAATGAGAACGTACTTTCATTCTGTTCAATTTGTAATTCCTTCAACATTTCATAATTTGGACTCGCTTCATTCCGTTCACAAAAAATGAGATTTCTCAGCCTTGTGATGTCATCCTCAGTTGGACAATCAAAAGTCTCATTGTCAGAGGACTTTTTTTTAATGCTAGCTGTCTGAAAAATTGCTGGGGTAACCACATATCAAATATTTGAGTCTTCTCACTATTGGTTAAATTTAATTTTTGAACGGAACTTTCAAATATTTCTGAATTTCTGCATATATGTATTTTAGGATCGTAAATTTAGGATGCGGGAATTAATTTGCATAAGTCCAATAGATTCTTCCTAAGTTTAAGTTCTAACTTAGCCTGTTCTATTTTTAGAAACTGACCTCCGCCATGCTCTCTGACTCCTCCCCCTCTTCTAGCTCCACTTTGTCATTTCCTTTTCTGACAACTTTTTGCACCTCTCCTACTCTGGCTCCTCCCCCTTCTGACTTCTCTATGTCATTTCCAGCTTCTTCTCCAAAGTCCCGAAGACATGGCATATATCTACGGCCATCTTGATTACAGTCAGAATTCACAATATCACCTACTGACATTTCAGGTTCTAAGCAGTCTTTGGATTTCTCTATCACTGACTTTCCTGACAATTCAGGTTGTCCATTTCCACCATTTTTACATTTTTCTAACACTAACTTGTGAAATTCATAGACTAAATGACAGACATTTCTGATTTTCTGTTTCTCTCTATTAAAAGACATTGCACATTCTACACGTGAATTCTCAAGTTCACACTCCCCAAAAAGGCATACCCAAAGCTGCTCTACATTAGAAATATCTGAGTATGTGAACTGAAGTTTACTTTGCTTAACATAAGAAGAGATAAAATCCATTTTCTTACCTGAAATGATCAGATGATCTGATTGATGATCCTCTGAGACATGATTCACCTTGTTCAGCACGCCCAATACTTCTTATGGACTGACTTATTCTTTCTTGCTCAAAGACACGTCAAAGGTTAACTTCTGTGGCTTTGTAACTCTTTGAAGTTCATTTAAAACATTCATGCGGCTTGACTTATCCATATTTTCTAGGTTCTGCGTGATTTTTATAAATTGTCAATTCCTGATCCTTTGCAAAAGGCATCCGTCTCTGTCCACCCTTATGCAAAGTGAAGGAAGAAGTACAAAAAATGGAAAAAAAAATCACGAATGGCTGGCTCTCCAAATGTTAAAAATATACTCTTAAATATATTTTTCTTCAAATACGTGATAAGACGCATGAAAAATGGACTACAAAATGTGTAAAAAATAAATGTAGTTTATATCTGATAAAAATGATTGCCAGAATCAGTTACAGAAAGGAAAAATCATATTCTTCATTAGCTTATGTAAATTGTTCAATGAGTCCATACAAATCAATAGAAATCTTCATCCATGTCACCTTGGTTCCCAAATAGAATCACGTTGCAGGCCTGACAGGCATGTCTTCCTTCTTGGATCGGGTGGCCGGACGCTGCAGCCTCGACATGTGTGAATTGACTCTCGGAGCAGGAGTGAGAGAGAGCCCCCTTGTTACGGGGGGACCGGCAGATTAGGACCAGGGGGTATATATCCTAATCGCCAGTCGGGGCCCACTGTGCTCCAGATGACAAAGGAGCTGCTGGCACCTGAGGGTTAGGCGGAGACTATAGAGCTGGATGGCTCTGAGATAACCCAGCAACTCTGGGAACCGGTCACGTGTGTTGGGACACGTCAGACCGGACGACAACCCGATTAGCGTTTTGGTGCACCTAGTGCTACACCAACCACGTGTGCAGGAAACACGTCAGGCCGGGTGGTAACCAGGTAGCGTTGACCAGAAGACCGCCACGAAAGCGCCCTGTCGGCCACGTGTGTAGGACACGTCAGGCCGAGCGGTCCTCCGATTAGCGTTTCTGGCCACCTCTCGACTGGCCACGTGTGTGTAGGACACGTCAGGCCAGATGGGTACACCAGTAGCGTTGACCGGGAAGCCGAGGAGGATAAGGAACACCCTGTTAACTTCACAGGGGTCCTGGGGTACGCTGTCCGTGCGCGTAGGGGGCACAACCGGACAGGTGGCGCAGCAGGTGCGTTGTCCGTGTGCGTAGGGGGCACAATCGGACAGGTGGCGCAGCAGGTGCGTTGTCCGTGTGCGTAGGAGGCACAATCGGACAGGTGGCGCAGCAGGTGCGTTGTCCGTGTGCGTAGGGGGCACAATCGGACAGGAAGCACAGCAACCGCAGGCCAGTTAACGCCACTGGGCTGCTATAGCAAGACTGGAACGGCAGGAGGGAAGCACGGCGCCTGACCCTGATGTGCCGAGCCACGAATCTTGGCGTGACAGGCACCGTTCGCCTAACCCTACCTACCGCTTCCCAACATAGGCTTATGCCGCAATGAGGCTCTAACATGGAGGTGTGCTCTGACTGAGCAAAAGTGAAGACTGCGCCCCTCCATGTTGTCTCCAGCCCCTTTTATAACCTGGGTCCGCCCCAAACCCAGGGTGGAACCACCAAGGTCCAATAGCAGAGTGCCAGGTCATCAGTGACGTCACATGCGACTTATCCGGAACCGCCACGTCATTGATGACTTCATGGCAGCCACACCCCAAACACTTCACCAGTCATCGTCTGACGACCAATACTGAGGTGCCAGATCATAGGGGCGGGCCTCTGCGAGCCAGTCCGGAGTTGCCACGTCATCAGGACACCTGACACCCTCTGCCCTATCAGGGCCTGCCACCTCACGGACATGCTCAGTGAGGTCCTTACCGGACCTAGCCTCTGGTGCACTAAGTGCCTGAGCATGCCCAGTAGCCTGAGCAACAGGCTCAGAAAGCGGACTATCAGTTTGAGCATGCTCAGTAGGCACATCCCAGCACTTAGACACAGCACGAAGTCCAAGTACCTGTGCAAAGAGGCTGTTAGGGTTAATTGTGGGAGCATGCTCAGTAGCCTGAACTGAGGACTTAAGGCTGCTTTACACCAGGCAATCTATCGTGCGATAGATCGTCGGGGTCACGGTTTTTGTGACGCACATCCGGCATCGCTGGCGATGCCGGCCTGTGTGACACCTCCTAGCGACGCAGTATCGCTCACAAATCGTGAGTCGGGTACTGCTCGTTAGGTTCCATAATATCGGTTACTTTAGTTGACCATCGTTTCCGTGGTAGCACACGTCGCTCCGTGTGACACCACGGGAACGATGAGCAGCTCACCTGCCTCCCGCGGCCGCCGCCGTCTCTATGTGGAAGGAAGGAGGTGGGCGGGATGTTTACATCCTGCTCATCTCCGCCCCTCCGCTTCTATTGGCCGGCGGCCGTGTGACGTCGCTGTGACGCCGAACGTCCCTCCCACTCCAGGAAGTGGACGTTCGCCGCCCACAGCGAGGTCGCACGAGAGGTAAGTATGTGTGACGGGGGTTACTACCTTTGTGCGACACGGGCAGCGAAAAAGGACGGGGGCGGGTACGATCGATTGTGAAATCGCACAATCGGTCGTACCGTGTAAAGCAGGCTTTGGTCTCAGACATAACACAATCAGGCTGAGCATGCTCACTAGGCAAAGCACCGGGCTTAAACTCTGGCTGGGGTAAATCGGCGCACGTATGCGAACTAGCCGCCTCTCCACACTTAGACGTGGTGGAAGGAACAGCCAACTGGATGACCCGAGGCACGGCCAAGAACGGCAGCCGGCGCCTGGGCGCAACAGGAACCGCAGCAGGCTGCTTGCGGCTATGGCGGCGCCAGTTCGTAACACCCCTCCATCGTGTCATGTTATATGACAACTGTCCAAACTATATAGGGTATTTCAGCTGAACGCAGTTACACATGATGTAATCACTAGAAGCTTCCAGATGGATAAATATACCATACTATGTCAGCACTTATGGATATCTTAATATTTATTCCTTATAAGAACTTTATCGATAAGCTATGCCCTCCAACATAAATAGAACTGTGAACATATATAACATGTCCTATTTTAATAACTAGATGTATTAAGTTTAAAGTTTTAACAGGGACAGGCCGTGATTCTGAGGCGCTGGAGTGACCCCCTGCTGGTGATCTCCTTCCCTGTGGGCAAGCCAGTGTGCTCACCTGGGCGGAGGAGGAAAGCCTGCCACCTGTAGCAGGGAGGAAGATCTGAGGCAGGGAGCGAGACCAGGGACTCTCAGAGGACAGACTTGCAGAAAAGTGGCAGCAGAGGAGTGGAGGAGTGGAGAAGGTGCCTGCTAGACTGCTCCAGGCTCCTTTGATCACCACGACCATATTTGGGCGGGAAACAGTTCTGCTTTCAAACGCCAGCCATTGCTCAGTGAATTGCTGTTTGGGGAAAAGGGCGACATCTGGTGGACTTAGGCAGTCATAGCACCTCACTTTGAAAAATAAAAAAATCTCAAATAACACTCTCCCCCAGTGGCCAACATAAAGAACTGCACCCAATGTAATGGTTGTTGGTTTCTGAGAGGACTGGAAGTAAATAAATAAATCCTAAAACAGGATCCTCAATTTTCAACTGGGTATTCCCCTCCTGATAAAGAGGAACTTTTCTCCCAGCCAGCGGACCAGCGACCTATGGATCGCTACCTTCTACGTAGCGTGCAAAAATCAGACCATTATCGCCAAGCAGAGGTCAGAGCAGGCAGCAAAGGGGAGGGAGACATGGCATCAAGCCCTTTGGAGGAACAAGTCCTTGCAGATGTATCTCAATTGCTCCACAGTGCCTTCAGTGATGACTCAACAAACAATTCTAATGATGGCAGCAGGGAGGATGCCCAGCAACCGCAAACGATAGACTACAAAAATATGGCGGCGGAGGTCACAGCCAACATCATGCCAGAGATTCAGAAAACCTTGGAGCAAGCTATCCAGAATGCCCTCCATAACTTCCGGGGGGAACTAAACAAACATAAAGGACAGATAGAGGAGCTGCAGCAGAGGGTGTCATCTCTAGAGGAGGAAAATAAACAAATGTTTTCACAGCTGGAAGAAACTGTTGCAGAGACAAAACGACTAACAGACAAAGTTGAAGATCTCGAAAATAGATCCAGACGCAGCAATCTAAGATTAGTGGGGCTATCTGAAGCGGTCCCGACTGCCGAACTCCAACGCTTGTGTGAAAGTGATCTGCCGACAGCCTTGGGAATCAACAGGATGTAGAGTTGAAAGAGCTCACAGGGTGGGCCCAGACCTGCGCTCCCATAATCGAGAATCCGGAGATCAGGCAATAAGACCACGCCAAGTGATTATGAAATTTCTAGACTATAACGATAAATTTGACATCATAAGGGCTTATAGACAGCAAACTCAACCACTGATCATAAGAGGTATGAGACTCCTCTTATTCGAGGATTACTCTGCAGACGTGGCCAAGCGAAGAAGAGCCTTTAGCAAGATTTGTGTCTCCCTATTTCAAGCCAAAAGAAGTTTTACGCTTCAGTATCCGGCCCTGCTGAGGATTTTTCAAAAGGATGGCAACAGTATTGTTTACAACTCGGCAAGGGATGCAGAAAGAGACATGGAAAAAATATTACAATCGGCAAAAATTGCAGAGAGAAGAAGAAATCGGAAGGGGGACAAACGGCAACAGTCACCGAAATCTCAGAGATCTACGGACCACAGAAGATGAAAAACCTCAGTGACAGTCTGTCTGACGCCTTGATTCATCCTCTTACCTACTCTTCCTTTTAATAGACTGGAGTTATGCCGCAGTGTCTTGGTGGGGATATCAAGTTATTGAGCAAACTATATTTGTGAGCAAAGGTTGGCAGGGATCTAGTGGGGGAGGATTATGGGCTGCCTTGGGACATGGGTGACTCGCCGAGCCGGGGGATGCTTGTCCACACCATCTATGCCCTCCTTCCTTGGGGATGTATCCTGTGGTTCGGCGAGGGAAGTAACGAAATAACCGACTTGGTCAAATTGGGTTGGTGTAAGTAAGAGATATAGACGGCACCCTGGTATTCTTTTGTATCTATTTTCTATGGTGCAAGATGAGCTTCTTTATTATGATTGTGTAACCAAGCACACTCATCTTCAGAAAAAAAGTGAAGTCCAGAGCACTTTTGGTGGTGTGTAGAGTTGGGAACACACTACAGTGCACTACGAATTTAAAGTTACTGTTGACTAAGTGTTGATTGCTTTGCTGTGTTTTTCTAGTTTTTTGTTTCTTCTTCTAACATCTTCTTTCTTTTAAGAGTCACTGAGAGACTCAGAGTGCTGTGCAACACCTCCACAAGTGACAAGTAAAAGGCAGTAAATAGATTCCACAGGGACCCTTATGATTATCATTTCCTGGAATGTAAAAGGCCTGAGGTCCCCGAATAAAAGATCTAAGGTATTGAGACACCTCAAACGATTCTCCCCAGATATCGTCCTTCTTCAGGAAACTCATTTGGGAGAAGAGGATTTTTTCAGGCCTAAAAGATTCTGGGTTGGGACTGTAGTGGGTTCAGCAGCACAGGGGAGACATGCAGGGGTAGTGATCTTATTCCACCGGAATTTTGCTTTTCAGCTATTGTCCCAGGAGTGTGACGATCAGGGGAGATGGGTCCGGGTCATTATAGATCATGGGGGAGAAACCTATTCTATACAAAACATCTATGGTCCTAATAGTTCAAATAAATCCTTCTTTGAAGATATAGAAAGGAAGATTATTCTTGACAATTCACCTCTGATAATCACCGGTGGTGACTTTAACACAGTACATAAAATAGATGAGGACAGAAGGAGCCAGAGCAGGGCCCCTCATAGAGAAGAAAATGCACTCTCTTCTCTTCTTAACCAGACTGGGTTGAGAGATGTCTGGCGCTGCCTACATCCTGACGCTAGACAGTTTACTCATTTTTCCCCATGTCCACCAATCCTGGTCAAGGATGGATTATCTTTTGACCTCTGAGAGTTTATTGAATAGACTGAAATCGGTTGAAATATATGATTTGGTCATATCAGACCATGCCCCAGTGGGTATGGAACTGACGGACAAGATGGCTAGGGGGACAGAATTTATATGGAGGTTTCCAGCCTTGCTTACGAAGGATGAGGGATTTAATGACAAATTGCGCTGCTGGTGGGAGGAGTTTATATTTGACAACAGAGAACACGTAGATCAAACTGCTCTGTTTTGGAATACGGCAAAGACTGTGCTGAGAGGCAGAATTTTAATGTATGTCTCTTCCCTCAAGAAAAAGGTGAAGGAGGGGTATTCCGAATCAAGTGCAAAGCTCAGATATGCTTACACGGAGTTCTTGCAGAATCCCTCAGCTCAAAATAGAGAACATTGGAAACTGGTCAAACAAGAATTTGAGATGTGGTTAGACAGAAGAGAGCAGATGTATCGAACTAAACAATAAGTTGAATTACTCAGATATGGTAACAAGGCGGGTAAATTATTGGCGAGATTAGAGAAGGGGCACTCTCAAACATCTCCCATAGTCAGAATAAAAGATAGACAAGGAAAGGTAACTTACGAACCCAAAAACATAAATGCCATACTACAAGACTTTTATAAAGACCTATATAAATCCTCACACACCAACATAACAGAAGGCAGATCCTTCCTCCAACATTTATCTCTCCCAAAACTTACACAGGAGCAGTTTGATGTAAGTAATGCGGATATTAAGGAAGAGGAGGTAAAGCAAACTATTAGTCATCTTCAGAATGGGAAGGCACCCGGTCCTGATGGGTATAGTGGGGAGTTTTATAAGGCACTTAAAGAACAGATTTCCCCGACATTGACTACTTATTACAACAACATTTTGACAACGGGGGACATTCCAGTCAGATCCAAAGAGACGTACATCAAAGTAATACCGTAACAAGGAAAGGACCCCCTAGAGGCAGGCTCCTATAGACCTCTTTCACAAATTGACCTAGACCAAAAAATTATTTCTAAAATAATGGCTGAGCGTTTGGCAGGGGTGCTTCCTCAGTTGGTGAAACTGGCTCAGGTGGGGTTTGTTAAAGGGAGGTCTGCAGTTAAGAACATAAGGAAAGTTTTGACAGTGTTGGATGTGGTGGGACGACAGCAACACTCAGGTGACAGACCAGCTCTCCTAACTCTAGATGCAGAGAAAGCATTTGATAATGTCAGTTGGGAATGGTTGGGGGTGACGCTGGACACTTTCAATTTAAAAGGCAAATTTAGAACATACTTGGATGGGGTATACAAAAGCCCTACAGCCAGAATACATACTCCTGGATTCCTCTCTGCTCCTTTTCACCTACACAAAAGGGACCAGACAGGGCTGTCCAATGTCACCATTGCTATATAACCTGGCCATGGAACCCTTTGCTAGATATATGGAGGAGACTGATCTATTTGACGGAATTAAAGTAGGCAAGGATATAGTCAAAATTGCTCTTTTTGCAGATGACATCATATTGTTCCTGTCACGACCACTAGCACAGTTAAGAGATATTTTTTATTTTATTCAGAAATTTGGGGAATACTCGGGCTACAAGATCCATATGAACAAAAGCGAACTTTTAGAACTAGGAGAAAAAACACCCCTGGAGCACTGGAGGAAGCTGGGTTTGGAGCTCCGTGTCTCAAAGTCACATATATCGTATTTGGGTATAAAGATAGGGAGGCGACCAGATCAATTATACTCACTAAACTATACCCCCCCGATAGGTAAAATATTGGAGGAATTGCAAAGGTGGCATCACTTATCAATATCCCTTCTGGGTAGATGTCATTTGATCAAAATCATTAGCTTTGCCAGACTCCTATACCCCTTGCAAACCCTACCCCTGTTTTTAAAACACTCAGACATAAACAAATTGAAGAAGGCCTTTACACACTTTATTTGGACAGGTAAAAGACCCAGAATCGCTGTAGAAAAATTGATGCTATTAAGAAATGAAGGAGGGGTTAATTTCCCAAACATATGGGCTTACAATATCGCCTCTTTGTTCAGGCATGTGGTGGATTGGATGCACAACACGAGTTGTTACTCAAACACACATCTAGAATGACAGTTAGCCACCCCTTGGGACCTAACTGCTCTTATCCAAACTTAACAAGCCAAACTGCCACAGTCGGTAAAATCCTCCTTTCTACTAAGGGACACTATAATGTGCTGGAAAATAGTAAGGAAAGCTTTCCAACTCCCCTTCTTGATCTCTAAACATATGCCAATATTTGGCCACCCCGAATTTCCCCAGGGAGCAGAGATCAGGATGGTAATTGGACAGACAAGTGACCATTTACGGAAGGCGGGGAGTATTATGAGTTTAGAGGATAAAAAATGGATGTCTCCACAAGAAATCATGGTCAAATTCCAGATACATAGTAAGCATTTCATGCAGGTCCTGCAGCTCCGGTCTTTCTGTCAATCCAGACTCAGACAGTTAGAAAAGAAAGCTACCTCTCATGCCCTAGATGAAATTATTGGCCAATGCACCCAGATGTTGAGCATTTCCTCACTGTATGGTAACATAAGACACAAATTTTTGAAAGCAAGACAGAGTAAACTGTTCAGGACATGGGAGAGGTGGACTGGAGACGAGGAGATAGCGGAGACAATACTGCAAGGCTGGGGACTGGTGAGAAAATCCATCTTGTGTGAGAGATGGAGGGAGACTTATTTTAAACTCATGCACACAGCGCTGTATGGATTTAACATCCCGCCTTCCCTTAGTTGCCCTGACAGAATTACAGCATGTCCTAAATGTAGGGTGCCCTTTACAAACCTTTGGCACGGGGTGTGGGAATGCACAGAAGTAGTAACTTACTGGAAGCAAATAAGAGACCAGATCCAGGCATGTTGGGGAACAAAACTTCCACAATCGCCACAGGCTTTGCTCTTCCATCAGCTTCGTCCCCCTGAATCTGAATCTCAACTTGGGTTAGACAAAGTGAAGATCCCTAGAAATATTCACACATTTTTAATTGTGGCTTTACGAAAACTTTTTAGCGAGTGGCTTAAACCAAATATTCCATCAATGGGATCAATAATATCTCAAATGAAACAATTATTAGGGCTGGAATTGCTAGAAGCTGAAAGGAGCAAAGAAAAATCAGCAGGGAAAGTTTTTCCGCTGTGGAAACAGTTTATAGGGTTCCACCATAGTCCTCAGGAAATTCTGAAAATAGTCAGTCCTTTTCGCCATACGGAATGGTACTGTCTGGAAGACCTGGGGGGGACATTAGGGGCTTTAGGGACATCAGCAATTACTTAATGTGCATTATATGGAATCGGTGGCTGATACCATCACAGAGGCATAATTGTGGAGGGGTTCACATTCTCACTCATTGTTCATTGTTTCTTTGTGTACATGTCTTCTTTTCCTTTTTTTCTTATAGCTTAAATTAAAAAGGTTGTAACTACCACTATAGTAATCTGCAAGGTACACTGCTCGAATGTTGAGCATATCAATCTCATGTACACTGTCTAATTCTTTGAACAAGTTATTGCTTCCCTTTCTGTTATGTTTAAAAATTTAAATAAAAAAAAAGATGTTTTAAAAAAAAAAAAAAAGGAGTTGTGTGCCCTTAAGGCCTCTATCAGACGTCAGTGATTCTGTTACGTATGTGCTAGTTTTTATACGTACCAGAATCACTGACATACCCATTATAGTCCCATAATCAATGGCTCTGCTCACACATCAGTGATTTTTCACTGACCGTGTCTCCATGCAGCGTACACACGTGTCCGTGATTGACGCACGGAGACAAGTCCGTTTTTTTTCTGGCATCACTGATGTCCCACGGACCACACTATGGTGTGATCCGTGAAACACGTACCAGAAAAACACAGATATTGAAAATAAAAAACATTTTTAACTCACCCTTTCCAGCGATGCTCTGTTCAGCCTCTGCTGGTTGCTGCTTCCTGCCCAGCTAATTACTGTCATGCATATTCATTATGCATGACACAGCCGACCCAGAGGTAACTGCAGAGGTGAGAGACACAGCGGCTGGATGCTGCATTGTGGGACTCTTCAGCACCAAGGAGAGCAGGAACGGAGACAGGTGAGTTTATCTCCATGTGCAATCACGGAGCCCGGATTTCACATGGACAACCCGCGTGTACCGTGAATCATGGCACATGGAGGGACATATGCATTTTTAACACGTCAGTGAAAAACGTCTGTGTTTTTCACTGACATGTGAAACAGGCCTAAAACAGAGTTTACATCCAGGGTGGAAGAAATATAAAAGACACAGAAGTCAGTTCTGCTAAAGCTGCAAGTCCACAGGAAAGCTATTGAAAGCCATACAAACATGTTAGAAGACCTCTCATCTGGTTTGGAAGACATATTGCAACAGGCAAAATAATATACGAGTGAGAGGTCTCCCAGAGTCTGTGGCTCTCGTGGCTTGGATGCAACATTGCAACATTTATTTCTCCACAAAGAGTGACAAAGAATTAAATTCTATTTAGCTGGACTGTGTTCATAGGGCTCTGAGCCCAAAGCCCCCAGCAGATGCACGTCAAAGTGATGTAATATGCCGCCGGGTCCATTTTTTCAAAATTAAGTACGCCATTGTCGCTGCTGTACACCAGAAAGGCACAACTGAATATACAGACTCACACATACTACTACTTCCAGACTTGGCCAGGCATACTCTTCAATTAGGAAGAGCCTTAAAACCTGTCCTAACACAACTGAAGGAGAGGGATATGCAATACAGGTGGGGATTCCCCTTTCAGCTGGTGGCATGCAAGGATGGGAAATCTGCAACATTTCGCAGAATTGGGAACTTGGCAAATCTCCTGGGTACCTTTGAGCGACCTATGATGGATCTTCCAGATTGGCCAAAGACCCCTCGTCTGCCGATGTCTCCACCTGGATGGCATGGGGCCCGGAAGGCAAAGATTAAACTATTAATAGTAAAAACTATATATAAGCGCTTGTACTCCTAATTACTTTTTTAGCAGCAAGGTAATAGCAAAAAACCCTCCAAATACTAGAGATAAATGAAAAAATAAATAGTAATAAAAACCTACGTTTAAATAAAGTAAATTGAACCAAGGGAGATTTTAGTCAGACCAATAATTGGTTGGAACGTGCTATTTACGTATTTTTATTTTTAAAACTATGTAAATGTTCTTAAAATATAATGCTAATAATAATACAATAAAGTAATACAACCTAGGGGCTGCTCCGGCCGGTACCAAGCCTCCTAGAAATTAGCAATTAATAAAATGAAATATAACAGGTTAAGTTGGATAAAAATGACATACAAAGAGGTCAAGCTTTTATTGGTTTGAAGTAAATTATGCGAACACTGGCTCTCAAAAAACATTTTATGAAAAATTCTGGTGTAAATCAAACTATTAACGTCTCAAACATGCAGTTATCGGCTACTTATTAAAGGGAACCTGTCAGGTGTAATATGCAACCAGAACCACGAGCAGTTCTGGGTGCATATTGCCATTCCCTGCCTAACTGTCCCTGTATACACTAGCATAGATAGAGATCTTTAGAAAAAGTATTTCTAAAGATCTTTTTACCGTATGCTAATGAGCGAGGGGACTAGTCCCCTGGGTGTTAGTTCCCCTTGCCAGTCACCCCCATTAGCATGTTAGTACGCCCCTCTGGGCGTGCTATCGTGCTAATGAATGCGCAGCGTCACAGGATGATCTCATTCAACCTATCCGCCGCCATCGCGTCCAACGGGGGATTTTGGCTCAGTGTGCATGACCCCGGAATTTGGGTCATGCACACTACTTCAGTTTTAAGCCAGGACTCATACACCCGGCTTCATAGTGCGCATGACCCAAATTCCGGGGTCATGCACAATGAGCCGGAATCCAGCGTCGGGCGGCGGAGAGGTGAGTGAGATCATCCTGTGATGCTGCGTATTCATTAGCATGATAGCACACCCACTAGGGCGTACTAACATGCTAATGGGGGCGACTGGCAAGGAACTAACGCCCAGGGGACTAGTCCCCTCGCTCATTAGCATACGGTAAAAGATCTTTAGAAATACTTTTTCTAAAGATCTCTTTATCTATTCTAGTGTATACGGGGACGGTTAGGCAGGGATTAGCAATATGTACACAGAACTGCTCGTGGTTCTGGGTGCATATTAGACCTGACAGGTTCCTTTTAACATACTACACTAAAATGTAAATCCAACTTACACCCAATCAATGAATACTCCGATGCATTTAAAACATTCCAAAAATGCGTCATTAATGATATTAGACATGTAACTAAATATAATCAACCAAAAATACGGGATAATTTAACCCCTAAAGAGAGACATGCTATTAGGGAACTACAGAATAATAAATAAATCATTATACGACCAGCCGATAAGGGAGGGGGAATAGTGATTTTAGATCAAAATAAATATGAACAGGAACCAACCATCTCTTGGGGGACACAAAAACTTATAAACTGATTAAAAACACTAATAGGTTTAAAGAAGAGCTCTCCTTACTAGTAAAATACAGATTGAAGAAAGGGATTCTAAATAAAGATGAGGCATTATTTATTAAAAATTAACATTAAAGGGCAGCCATATTTTACCACATACCTAAGATCCATAAGTCCTTTCAAGACCCTCCTGGACATCCTATACTTTTGGGCATAGGCTGTTTAACTACTAATTTATGCAAATATATAGACACCCATCTCCAAAAGTGTGTACCATCACTACCAGCGTACCTTAGAGATAGTACGCATGTATTACAACTCTTACAGGAAATTAAGTGGGAGGAACATTATATTATGGGATCTATAGATGTAACCTCCTTACATACAGTTAATGAACACAACGAAGGTTGTGAGGCCTCTAAACATTTTCTAACCCAGTCTCAATTGTACCCAGAGGACCACATACAATTTTTGGGAAATTGTATTAATTTTATTTTAACCCATAACTACTTCCGTGATGGGGTGAACTACTACACCCAGCAGTGGGGCACAGCTATGGGGACCAGGTTCGCGCCAAGCTATGCAAATTTGTATATGGGAAAATGGGAAGAAATGCACATATTTCCTGATGGCAGGCTCAGGCGGACCCTGGTCCTCTGGCAACGCTTCATTGATGACATTTTCAGCTCAGCTCCTTAACAGTATTTCTACAGAAAATTAATAATAATGAATTCCACTTGCATTTTACCCCATCTGTAATAAAGTAAAAAATCAATTTTTTTTAGATCTTCAGATTTTTATTGAGGAGGGTGTAATACAAACCCGTACATTTAGCAAACCTACAGATAGTAATAGTTATATCTCTTTAACCAGTTGCCATTTCCCGAGTTGGCTCCTTAATGTGCCTAAAAGTCAATTTATGAGGGCACATAGGAACTGTAGTAATATGGGAGATTATGAGGTAGAGGCAGAAAAACTTTCAAACAAATTTTTGGAAAAAGGATATGAGAAAGACTTTCTATATAGAGTTCAGAAGGAAATTGGGGACATTCCGAGAATAGAATTACTTCAGAACCAACATAAACAGGTGAAAAATAGTGGTATGCAAAATGAAGAAGTAAATATACCAATTACCCTCCAATATACTGCACAATCAAAAATATTGAAGAATATCATAAATAAATACTGGAGTCTATTGCAAGAGGATAAAGGCCCCGTCACACTAAGCAACATCGCTAGCAACATCGCTGGTAACGAACAACTTTTGTGACGTTGCTAGCGATGTTGCTGTGTGTGACATCCAGCAACAACCTGGCCCCTGCTGTGAGGTCGTTGGTTGTTGCTGAATGTCCTGGGCCATTTTTTAGTTGTTGCTGTCCTGCTGTGAAGCACAGATCGCTGTGTGTGACAGCGAGACAGCAACAACTAATGTGCAGTGAGCAGGGAGCCAGCTTCTGCGGAGGCTGGTAACTAATGTAAACATCGGGTAACCAAGAAGCCCTGTCCTTGGTTACCCGATATTTACCTTTGATACCAGCCTCCTCCGCTCTCACTGCCTGTGCTGCCGGCTCCTGCTCTGTGCACATGTAGCTGCAGCACACATCAGGTAATTAACCCGATGTGTGCTGTAACTAGGAGAGCAAGGAGCCAGCGCTCAGTGTGCGCTGCTCCCTGCTCTGTGCACATTTAGCTGCAGCACACATCAGGCAATTAACCCGATGTGTGCTGTAACTAGGAGAGCAAGGAGCCAGCGCTAAGCATTGTGCGCTGCTCCCTGCTCTGTGCACATTTAGCTGCAGCACACATCAGGCAATTAACCCGATGTGTGCTGTAACTAGGAGAGCAAGGAGCCAGCGCTCAGTGTGCGCTGCTCCCTGCTCTGTGCACATTTAGCTGCAGCACACATCGGGTTAATTAACCTGATGTGTGCTGTAACTAGGAGACTGGGGGCTGGTCACTGGTTGCTGGTGAGCTCACCAGCAACTCGTGTAGCCACGCTCCAGCGATCCCTGCCAGGTCAGGTTGCTGGTGGGATCGCTGGAGCGTCGCAGTGTGACAGCTCACCAGCAACCTCCTAGCAACTTACCAGCGATCCCTATCGTTGTTGGGATCGCTGGTAAGTTGCTTAGTGTGACTGGACCTTAAGGTAATGGGGTACTTGTTACCAATTAAGCCTAAATTCATTTATATGAAAGCTAAAAATATTGGCAACTAAATAGCTCCCACGGTAGTAAAACGGTAGTAAAACAAAGAGGTAAAAATGTGATGTAGCCAAAATTATTAATATTAAAGACTATTTTCCATGCAAAAAATGTGCAATTTGTTGCAGTACTAAAAATGAAAAAAGAAAATATTTTATCAAGGGGAAAGAAAAAATTACTGTAGAAGACTTCATTACATGCCACACAAAAGAAGTCATATGTTTTATAGAATGCCCGTGCCATAAAAAATATATAGGCAGAACCATTCAACTATTCTGTATATGTATAGGGGAACATATAAAAATATAAATAAAAAGTATGTAAATCATCCCCAATCAAAACATTATGCATGTAAACATGAAGGTTCCTTCTCTAGCTCGCAAGTGTGGGGAATTCAGAAAGTGGAGAAAGATTGGAGAGGTGGGGATTTTATTATTAATTCCAAAATACCGGAATATGGGTAGGCTAAAATTTTGCTCCTTCAATGTGAAGGGGTTTAACCAACCAGAAAAGAGGAGACAAATCACATATACAAGCCATAAAAAGAGGGTTTTGGTATTGTTGCTACAGAAAACCCACTTCAGAACCGGCTCTACTCCGGGGTGTGCTATGGGGTATAATCCAACATGGTTTCATAGAATAAATCCCGAGGCTAAATCTAAGTGGGTCTCAGTGGCTTTCCATAAGAACTTCACACCTACAGGTCTCAAATCCTTGATAGACCCCTTGGGCAGATATGTGTTATTACAGGTATTGTGCAAGGCACGTACCTTTATGATTGCTAATATCTATATTCCCAACAAGGGCCAGAGGAGATTTGGGTCCATGTGCAAGAGGCTTCTGAATGACTTTGCCGGTCCCTTCCCAGTGGTCTCGGGGGGAAACTTTAATTTTGACCTGAACTCGGGGGTTGACGTCTCCACAGGTAAGTCATCATTCCTGGTTTCATCTTTCATTGCAGTATTTAAAAAAAAAGTTATATAATCTGAGACTGGTGCATGTCTAGAGGGTCTTGCACCCAGAGACGAGGGACTACACATTTTATTCCCATGTCATGTTCACTCACTATACAGCAGAATTGATTGTTTCCTCATCCCCCATGGTCTGCTGGATCACCAGGTAGAAGCGGACATTGACACGATTTTATGGTCAGATCATGCCCCCATATACTTCTCTATGCAATTAGATCACCAGTCGAGACCAGTTATTCATGGCGCTTAACCCTAGAACGCGCAATCATAGAAATCAACCATAGAAAACAAGTAACCTAGCAGGCCTGCGAGGCCCCAGGTATGCGTTCTAGAGTTCAATGAAAACTTACTACAGGATCCTGCATGTGTGGTGGCTATAAAACATACGATTCAAGATTTTGCCTTGGATCATGCTCGAGACCCTACGAGTCCACAATTTAAATAGGAGGTCTTGAAGGGCATACTAAGAGGAGTATTGATAGCTCATGGCGCACGTCTCAATAAGGAAAGAGCAGCAGAGATATTTTCACTTTCTAATGGATCACCTTATTAAACTCTCAACAAAAAACAAATCCCCTCCCTGACACACTCGCACAGCTCTCAACGCTCCATCACAAATTAAGCTCTATTTTGGACCAGATACTGAGATGTTTATGTCGCGGGCGGGGAGGAGGGTGTCAGCACACTACGCTCACCCCTTCTGCTCGGATCCGGCGGCTGCTGCTCAGTGGTGGCTCGAGCGGTGGGCTGGATCCCGGGGGTTTCTCGAGCGGCACTCCTCGCCCATGAGTGAAAGGGGGTTGTTGGGTGTGGGAATAGTTTATTGTCCGTGACGCCACCCACGGTTGTGGTGATTTCACCACCGCTGCTCTATACGGGGATCCCGGGGATGGTGGTGCGGAGCAGCCAGGTGTTGTGTTGCCCCTCCGTGGGTAGGGGTTGGTGATCCCGGGGCCCGGTGATGGTGAGGGAGGTGCAGGGCCTGGTGGGCGCAGGGACGCGGGGGCAGCGCTGTGCCTTGCGGCACTGTGGTACTCACTCAGCCTGAGACGTTGACACAGTTTTTACGGTAAACCATATGGCTGGAAAGACGGTTCCCACGGACGGCTGCACTTGCTCTCCCAGTAGGTGACGGTGATGTCCCTCTTCCTTGCACCTTTGTTTACTTGTTGGTAGCGATGGGTCCCCACCGGTAACCCGCTCCCCGGCTTCAAGCTGGACCGGAGGAGCTCTACTCTTTGCCCGCAGGCGCTGGCCCTGAGAAACTGGTGCCTTGGCGGTGGCGGTGTCTCCCTTACACTGGTTGGGCTGTTGCCTTCAATCGGGACTTGGTTGTTGGGGGATCTACGTCCCCTTCACTGACGGATTTGGCAAATTATGGCGACTCCTAGCCTTGCCGGTGTCCGAGAGGCCCCTGCCCTGGTGCTGACTGTCCTTCGGAACACTGCTCCAGACCGCCGGGCCACTACCCGTCCGCGGTCCTTCCAGGAACTTCCAAACGGTCCCCCTCCAGACAGTCACCGCCGTTGCTGACCTTGCTGACCTGTCCTGCACAAAGCTGGACTACTTCAGGCTTTCTTTCTGTCACCACTCTTGCTTTCCTCCTTTACCACTTCACTTCTTTCTACTTTCACTTCCTTAACTCCTCTTAGCTGTTTACTCAAGCCCTGCCTGGGCTACTCTCCACTCCTTCCACTTCCTCCTCCAAACTCTATCTGCCTGGTTTCTCCCGCCTCCAGAGCTGTGTCCTCCTCGGTGGGCGGGGCCAACCGCCTGGCCCACCCCCTGGTGTGAATCATCAGCCTCTGGAGGAAGGCAACAAGGATTTTTGGTTAGCTTTGGTGTTCCTAACTGGGATGTAGGGTGTGGTGGTGTGTGACCTGTGTCCCCTGGCTTGCCCAGGGCGACACATTTAAGGGGAAAGATAGAGAGTCGGTTTTATCTATTGGGTAATGAGAGTGGTAAAATACTCCCTAGAGCGCTGCATCTGCAAGCCGCAAATACGTACATTCCCTTCATAACTACTATGGACGGTAAGAAGGTTCATAGCACACAAGACATACTTGAGGGTTTTAGTGATTATTACAAATCCCTATACAGTATTAAAGGACACTATAACGCCCTACCCTTGCCCCAACTACAGGACAAAATTAAAACGTATATCCAATGATATAGGTTGCCCAGCCGCTTGGAGGATATCCTATCTAATCTGGAGGAAGGCTTTACACTGGAAGAGGTGGAGGAGGTGATAAAAGATATGAAAACGGTGAAGAGCCCAGGCCCTGATGGCTTCACAGCAGAGATTTTTCAGAGGTTGTCTGACCATTTGTGCTCAATCTTTCTACCAGTCTGTAAATACGTTTCATCGGGTTGAGGGTTCCCCCCCGGGTTCCGTGCCCCTGAAAAAGTTACAATTCATTTTTGTGTCCTAAAATATACACTACCATGAATAAATAAAAGTCACAAAAACTCAGAACTCTTTTGTTAAAATTTTAGAAATTATAGGAAAAAGAAATAGGAAAAGGGTCAAAATGACCCCCGCCGATAGTTCTAGTGTTAACAACTATATACGATAACCATCATTCCCAGCAAGTGTACACAGGCAGCTTCTCCTACACAAGCCAGGGGCCGAGCACCCGATTTATATCTGACTTCATATCACAAACAGGTATTAGAACTTTACAAGACTTTTTTCCTATGGGGGAAAGCCTCCATGGACGCTTGGTTCCTTCATAGGCAAATAGGTAGTTTTATTAGATCCCTGGCGTGCCAAGCTGTTTTTCACCCACATACCGCATTTGAGAACCTGTGTCTCTGACAGGACCCTCCAGACCATACCGTATTGCTACTGTATAAGATGCTTTGGGAGGGCATGCCTGGGGCAACCCAGCGATAATTCTCCCTTCTTGACTAGATGGGAATGGGACTTAGGCAGAAGCTTCTCTGCGGAGGACTGTGCCAAAATATCAGTTTACTCATAAATCCTCCCCTTGTATGGTGTCACAGGAGAGGAATTACAAGGTACTGTCTAGATGGTACAGGTGCCCCGTGTTTCCTCTGGCCTCGGATATATGCTGGAGATGCCTAAAGGAGAAGAGCACATATCTGCACTTGTGGTGGTCATGTCCGCAAATAAAACTTTTTTGGGATGGAGTCATTAATCTAGCCAACAAACTATCTTTATTTCCTGTGGCATCCACACCAGAGCTGGCAATGCTTTTCCTAGGGGAGTTCTCTGTCGCCAGGTACAAGAAGGGCTTACTTAGACATATATTGTCCGCGGCTGATCCCGAGGTACTGGAGACAGGAAAAGTCTCCGTCATGTGCTGAACTGGTGTTGGAAATTAACAACATATTCAAGATGGAAGATTTAATAGGCCAGGCCTCTGGTAGGACTGACAAGGTATTTTGATACGTGGTCGCTCTGGATTATGTTCCAGGACTCCCCTGACATGGTTGAGTCGCTGAACTCATACAGGTCAGAAAGCTTGACCGACCTCTTGTTAGTAGAACTCTTTTTCAGAAGGTCTTGTGTTGTCTTGGATTGGGGTAGTCATCCAGACGAGACTCTACTTGTTTCCCTTTTTGTTTTTCTCCCTTTGCCTCTTTTTCTACACTTTCCCTTCCGTTTTTCTTTTCTTCACCTTCCCTTTTTTTTCTTTTTCTATTTGTCTAATAATGTGGTTTTTGTATAAAGCTCTGAAAATTTACCACAGAATTGTTCATGTGGAAGTCATCTAATATTTGGATATGGATATTTTGTGTGAATAATAGAGACATTTGTTAAAATTTTTATATAATAACGACAGTATTGTTTCTCTTCTTGCTAATTGTTCATAGATGTCCATAAATGTTTCATGATTTGTAGCTGCCTTTTTCAAATGAACAAAATTTCATTTACAAAAAAAAAATTTGATTTTGGAGTTTAGAATTTTTTTCTTGCTACGCCGTGAACTGATCAGATTAATTGATTTTATATTTTTTCCAGTAAATAATTTTATTAAGTTTAAGGCAAAGTGAACAAAGTATCGTTCATACCACATATAAGATGTAAATGTACATCGGTTAAAGTTAATTCAAACATGTGGATCAGGCAAATAACACTGTATTGTGAATACTTTTACCAAGATAGGAATGATAAGAAAAGAAAACAGAAAAAACAGAGAAAGCAAATCAATTCAGATTATACCGTGTCATGGTAAGACTTCTCAAAACAGTATTATGGAAACTATTTTAACTATAAAGACTGAGTGAAGATCAGAAAGAGAGAAGAAGGAAGAAAGAGATAGGTATAGGAAAGAGAAGAGGGTATGAGGGGGGGGGGAATAGATAGATAGATAGGAGTAAGTCGGGCGTCCAGAGAACTCATACGCACAAATATACGAATCTTCGTAAAGATTACAAATATCAGTTAAAGGAACCTGGGGGATAAACGACCACGGTATAGCCCCTTATCTGTGCCAAGACGAATATTCTGGAGTCTCTCGGAAAATGAGCCAGAAAGTCCACGTGCCAGCATGTGCATCCCATTTGTCACTATCATCTGCCATCAGGGATTCCATACGCTCCAATCCATTTATCTCCTCCAAAAATTCCCTCATAGAGGGGGTGGTAGTTGTCTTCCAATGTCTTGGAATAATCATACGAGCAGCGATGAGAAAAAAGCGCAGGATACCTCTTTTGGTCACAGAGGGAGATCCAGGAATTAGGGACAGTAAGACTATTTGAGGAGTGGGGATTACTCGAATACCCGATAGTTGAAAGTACACTTCAAAGATTGAATCCCAGAATGACCTTATCAAGGAGCAATCCCACCATATATGTTTCTTAGTACCAATTTCGACTCCGCATCTCCAGCAGGTATCTGGTACTGTGGGGAAGATCTTATGCAGTACGTCAGGGCATCTGTACCAGCGTGTAAGAATTTTAAATTTTTTCTCCTGTGCACTACAGGAAATGGACATTTTATGAGAGAGTGTAAAGATTTTGAGATGATCTTGTTCCGACAGCGTAATCTGGAGCTCTCTTTGCCAGGCCTCCAGATACGTTGGGGTCCCTTTATACTGGGCTGTACATAAGAGGTTGTAGATCAATGCGATGGCATGCTGCGGCTCGGCTTTTAATGAAATTAGGGTCTCAAAGTGTGTAGGTTTGGATAATAGAGCGTTTCCCGGGAATTTCTTTTTTAGAAATGTGGTCAATTGAGTATATTCCAGCCAGGATAATCTCCTCTCCGGGCATGACTCCTGCAAAGCCCCAAAAGACGCCGTTCCAGATAATTTCTTAGCCACCTGTCCCAGTGTAGCTCCGTCTGTGGAGTCCCAACATAAGAAGGTAGATCTCTTCAACGCAGGGGGAAAGTCTAAATTATTAAAATGTGGGCTCATACTCCCCGGTCTGTGGGATAAGTTTAATGTCTCCAGATGTCTGTCCCAGAAAAGCATGAGCGCCTGAGTCAGAGGTTGAAACCCCGAGACCGCCGGTCTCTGTTGAAGGGGGGCCCATAGAAGCTGTGCCAAAGGGAACGGGGAGAGATGTGACTCAACGCCCACCCATTGTTTATTGAGATCGTTAAATCTCCAATCTAAGACCCTCGTGAGGAGGACACTCTGATAATATTTTTCGAAGTCAGGTAAACCAGCGCCTCCCCTGGATTTGGGTCTCACCAGTGTGGCGTATCGAATCCGCGGTCTCCCCGTCCCCCAGACAAATCTGCTACACGCCCTCTGGAGCTGTCTAAAATACTGTTTAGCAACTTTTACCGGGACTGTTTGGAATAAATAAAGGAACCTCGGGAGTATGTCCATCTTGAGGGCATTGATCCGGCAAAACCAGGAAAGTCGGCCCCGGTTATATCTATTAAGATCTGCAAGAGTTCTAGTAAGCAGTGGGGAGTAATTAGCCTTAAACAACTCATCCGGATTGGCCGAAACAAATATCCCAAGATATTTGATAGATTGGGTCTCCCACTTAAATGGGAAGGCGGATTTTAGTCTATTGACTTGTGTGGTAGGAAGAGTAATATTAAGGGCCTCTGTCTTTGAGTAGTTTACTTTGAAGTTAGAAACCATGCCAAAGCGTTGAAATTCCTGGATGAAAACTGGAAAGGCGATTTCCGGGTTTGTTAGATATAGAAGGAGGTCATCAGCGTATAAGGCAAGTTTATAATATTTCTGACCTATATCAAAGCCCTTTATATCGGGGGAGTTTCGAAGGGATATAGCCAAATGCTCCATGGCTGTTACGGGGGGCTGTCTGATAATAACCGAAAGGAGTATCAGACAGTCAGGGTCCACCGTGCAAAGACTTTGCTGCAGACTATGGCAGAGTGCAATACCTCTGTTAACTCACAGAAGGATATAATAAGTAAGTAAAGCAATTCCTCCCTTACTTGGAGGGTGTGTGGAATGATCTCTGTTAACAATCACAGAGACAAAGGCAATGTGTGCGAAATGGCACCTACCTAGGTCCGCTCTTCTAGTGGTGCAAAAGAGACGAACAGCAGCGTAAGCCGCACAAAGCTCCTACCTGCGTTCGCTCCACTAGTGTGCGAGGACACGAACCACTAGATATGGCACCTGCCTAGGTCCGCTCTTCTAGTGGTGCAAAAGAGACGAACAGCAGCGTAAGCCGCACAAAGCTCCTACCTCTGTTCGCTCCCCTAGTGTGCGAGGATACGAACAACTGCCAGACGCAGTATAAGGAACGTTACCCTAGCGGCAACGTCCACCTACGAGTAGAATCACAAGGCCCAGCCAGACCATGTGCCTCAGGCACCTGCCTATGTCCACTCCCCTAAGAGGTAAGGATACGGACAGCAGCCGAAGCTGTAAGGTATAAGAACGCTACCCTGCCGGTAGCGCTCACCTAGCATAGACAGAGGAATGCCTAGAGGAACGCGCACAGAGCGTCTACTCATATGCATGAACCAAGAGGACTGAGCACCATGCGGCGTGTGTCAGGGTCTTATATAGACTCTGTGCCTCATCCAAGATGGAGGACACCAGAGCCAATCCGCTGCCAGAACGACAGGAGTGACGTCATGCTGGCCTATCACCGAGCAAGACGTCACAAGCACATGACCAGCGACCAATCGGCATAGAAGGTGTCAGAGACATGTGACCTCGTGTCAGCGATGATGTCACCCACACATGTGCAATGGCTCCAAGATTGGACTTAGTCTCCAGCGCTCGCACATGTGCAGTAGCACGAAATCTGGACTTAGTCTCCAGCGCTCGCACATGTGCAGGAGCACGAAATCTGGACTTAGTCTCCAGCGCTCGCACATGTGCAGTAGCAAGAAATCTGGACTTAGTCTCCAGCGCTCGCACATGTGCAGTAGCAAGAAATCTGGACATAGTCTCCAGCGCTCGCACATGTGCAGTAGCAAGAAATCTGGACATAGTCTCCAGTGCTCGCAGCAACCGTAACAGTACCTCCCCCTCAAGGGCCCCCCTCCCGGTGACGCAGGTAATCGGCAACTAAGTCGGGAGCATGGACAGCCTCCTCAGGCTCCCAAGAGCGATGTTCCGGGCCATAGCCCTCCCAATCTATCAAGAAGAACCTGCGCCCTCTAACCATCTTAGAACCAACTATGGCTCGTACCTCATAGCTAGAGCGAGAGGAATCAGAGGCAGGAGAGTGCACTTCACGAGCGTGAGGTAAAATAGCCGGCTTTAGCAGTGAGACATGGAATTTGTCATGAATCCTAAGATGGACAGGTAACTTCAATTGATAGACTACAGGATTTACCTGTCGAAGAACCTCATAAGGACCCAGGAAGCGAGGAGCAAATTTGACAGAGCTCACTCTAAGTCTCACGTGTTTTGCAGAGAGCCACACAAAGTCCCCTGGAGAAAAGACAGGAGCCGGGCGACGAAACCTATCGGACACCGTCTTCATACGGTCCTTAGCTGCTTGGATCGACTCTTGAGTCCGATCCCAAACCTCTCTGGCATTAGTTGCCCAGTCGGCCACAAGAGGAGGAGGTGCAGCAGCGGGAAACGGTACCGGTACCCTAGGGTGTTGCCCATTATTGAGTACGAACGGTGTCTGCCCAGTGGCCTCAGCCAGCGAATTGTTAAGGGCAAATTCTGCCCAGGGTAGGAGGGAGGACCAGTTATCGTGGTTCTCAGCAACAAAGTGTCGAAGGTATATAATCATAGATTGATTGGTACGTTCAACCAAACCATTAGTCTCCGGATGGTATGCCGAAGAGAGATTCAACTCAATTTGCAGAAGGCTACAAAGATCTCGCCAGAAACGGGAAGTAAATTGCGGGCCTCTATCACAAATGATACGATCTGGCATCCCGTGAAGCCTAAAGACATGCTTGAGGAATAGTTTGGCTAGTACCCTGGAAGATGGGATTCTCGATAACGGTACGAGATGAACCATCCGGGAGAAATGGTCCGTAATGACCCACACAAATCTATGTCCCTGTGAACATGGAAGATCACC
This sequence comes from Anomaloglossus baeobatrachus, assembly GCF_048569485.1. Classification (NCBI taxonomy): domain Eukaryota; kingdom Metazoa; phylum Chordata; class Amphibia; order Anura; family Aromobatidae; genus Anomaloglossus; species Anomaloglossus baeobatrachus. The sequence goes on from NC_134357.1 coordinate 557,338,189, forward strand.
CACAAAGTCCATGCCTACCACCTCCCATGGTCTATCTGGCACTGGTAAAGGATGCAAGAGCCCAGCCGGTCTCTGCCGTAATGGACGGTTGCGAGCACACGAGTAGCAGGAACCGACATATCTCTTGACGTGGCTGGCTAAGTGTGGCCACCAATACCACCTCTCCAGTAACTCTCGTGTCCGCCTAATACCAAAATGCCCACCCACCTTTGAGGTGTGGGCCCATGACAGTATATCATTCTGTCGATCAGGCGGAACAAAGGTCTTGCCCGGTGGGATTTGGTCTAACGTCACAGGGGAGAGCGTATGAAAAACCCTGGAGGGAAGGATAAGACGAGGTTCGTCAATCTCTTCCTGGGTAGAAAGCATAGAGCGAGACAGGGCGTCTGCCTTGTTATTCTTACTCCCAGACAGATAGTTGATGGAGAAGTGAAAGCGGGAGAAAAACAAGGACCAGCGGGCTTGGCGAGGATTCAGACGCTGAGCGGTTTGTAAGTACGTCAGATTCTTATGGTCTGTATAGACCTGGAAAGGATGTTTCGCTCCTTCCAGCAAGTGACGCCACTCCTCCAAGGCTAATCTCAAGGCGAGCAGTTCCCTATCCCCAATGGTATAGTTTCTCTCTGCCGGTGAAAAGGTTTTAGCAAAGAAGAAACACGGCCTTTTTCTACCTGCACCGTTCTTTTGATACAAGACCGCACCAGCACCCACTGAAGAGGCATCAACCTCTAAGAGGAAGGGCTTATTCTCATCGGGTCTTTGAAGAACGGGAGCAGTTGAAAAGTGTCTTTTTACTGCCTCAAAAGCCTGAGATGTCTCAGTAGACCAGGCTTTGGGATTAGCACCTTTCTTAGTCAAGGCCACCAAAGGGGCCACCAAAGTAGAAAAATGGGGTATGAACTGCCTGTAATAATTTATGAATCCTAAGAAGCGTTGCACCGCCTTCAAGGAATGAGGTTCGGACCATTGCAGGACAGCAGAGAGCTTCGCAGGATCCATAGCCAGACCCTCTTGTGAGATAATGTAACCCAAAAAAGGCAATGAGGACTGCTCGAATACACATTTCTCGAGTTTAGCAAACAATGAGTGCTCCCTTAAACGGGAAAGGACACGAACGACATCCTGACGATGAGTCTCCAGATCAGGAGAAAAAATCAGGATGTCGTCCAGATACACCACTACTGAGGATAACAGTAAATCCCTGAACACATCGTTTACGAAGTCCTGAAATACTGCGGGTGCATTACATAACCCAAAAGGCATGACGAGGTATTCATAGTGACCGTCTCGGGTGTTAAAAGCGGTCTTCCATTCGTCACCCTTTCGAATTCGTACCAAGTTATACGCACCCCGCAGATCCAACTTCGTAAAAACTTGAGCTCCTCTCAGTCTGTCAAAGAGCTCCGAAATTAAAGGTAATGGGTATTTGTTCTTTATTGTGATTGCGTTGAGACCCCTGTAATCTATGCAGGGACGCAAATCACCCTCTTTCTTCCGAACAAAGAAAAACCCAGCTCCCGCGGGAGAGACAGACTTACGAATGAACCCCTTCTCTAAACTCTCTCTTATATAGGTCGACATGGCCTCCGACTCAGGTATCGACAGGGGGTAAACCCTGCCTTTAGGTGGAACCGAACCTGGGATAAGGTCTATGGCACAGTCATACGGCCTATGGGGTGGAAGAACCTCAGCACCCTGTTTGGAGAACACGTCAGCGAAATCCAAATAGGGTGTAGGTATGGGAGAGAGATCAGTTGATGCAACCGCAACGACCTTAGGTGGTAAGGGAAGACATCGGGACTGACATTTCGAACCCCAACTAATAATGCTGTCAGACTCCCAGTCAATGTGAGGAGCATGAGTCCGAAGCCATGGAAGACCCAGAAGGACGTCGTCTATACTCTCAGGCAAAACAAGAAAAGAAATCTCCTCTATGTGACCCTGAGACAGGGAAAGGCGCAAGGGAACTGTCCTCAATGTAATGGAGTCAGACAACATAGTTCCATTAACAACACGGACAGGAATAGGCGCCTCTAACATGATAGAGGGAATATTGTGTCCCTTTACAAATCCTGAGGACACAAAAATCCCGTCAGCTCCGGAATCCACAAAAGCCATAATAGGCCATGTATTCTCAGATAACGAGAGCTGACCTGGGATACAACACTTAGAGGGTGCAGAAGACGTCTCTAGTAACCCCCCTCTAATGGTTACTAGGCCAGGGAGTTTCCCTGACGACTAGGACACTTGTTGGCATAGTGCCCAGCCTGACGACATACGTAACATATAGGAGGACCAGACTTGCGTAGTCTGGAGAACGTATGACCTAACTCCATAGGAGTGGGAGATGTTTCAGATGCTGAGGAAGATGGTAGTGGACCCTCAACAACTGGAATAGCCCGATGCTTAGGGCGTGAGGAAGAGACCTCGAGTCTACGTTCCTTATGGCGTACATCGATCCTCGTTGCAACTGTGATCAAGTCCTCCAGAGAAGCAGGGACCTCACGAGTAGCAAGGGCATCCTTGACATAGCCTGCCAACCCTCTCCAGAAGATAGGAATCAACACCTTCTCTGGCCAATCTAGTTCTGCCACCAGAGTTCTAAAAGCAATGGCATAAGAACTAGTGGATAACGAACCCTGAGATAGATCTAACAGTCTCAGGGCCGCATCATGGGTAACCTGCGGACCCATGAATACCGCCTTAAGAGCATCAAGAAAGAATTGATGTCTCAGAGTAACCACATCAGAGCGCTCCCATAGGGGAGTCGCCCATTCTAAGGCTTTGTCCTGAAGTAATGAGATGATAAAGCCTACTCTGGACCTCTCCGTAGAGAAGCGAGAAGAGTTGACCTCTAGGTGTATCTGACACTGACTAATGAAACCACGACATGATCTGGCATCGCCAGAATATCTGTTTGGCAGAGCAAGTCGAGGATCATGTGCAGATGTCACCATGGTCTGAGGTTTATCCTCTATACTCTTGAGCCGTGACTCAAGTACTTGTATGTAACGGTGTAACTGCTGATATTCTGCCATAACTGCCAGACCCTTGGCTCAGTCCTAATGTTACGGGGGGCTGTCTGATAATAACCGAAAGGAGTATCAGACAGTCAGGGTCCACCGTGCAAAGACTTTGCTGCAGACTATGGCAGAGTGCAATACCTCTGTTAACTCACAGAAGGATATAATAAGTAAGTAAAGCAATTCCTCCCTTACTTGGAGGGTGTGTGGAATGATCTCTGTTAACAATCACAGAGACAAAGGCAATGTGTGCGAAATGGCACCTACCTAGGTCCGCTCTTCTAGTGGTGCAAAAGAGACGAACAGCAGCGTAAGCCGCACAAAGCTCCTACCTGCGTTCGCTCCACTAGTGTGCGAGGACACGAACCACTAGATATGGCACCTGCCTAGGTCCGCTCTTCTAGTGGTGCAAAAGAGACGAACAGCAGCGTAAGCCGCACAAAGCTCCTACCTCTGTTCGCTCCCCTAGTGTGCGAGGATACGAACAACTGCCAGACGCAGTATAAGGAACGTTACCCTAGCGGCAACGTCCACCTACGAGTAGAATCACAAGGCCCAGCCAGACCATGTGCCTCAGGCACCTGCCTATGTCCGCTCCCCTAAGAGGTAAGGATACGGACAGCAGCCGAAGCTGTAAGGTATAAGAACGCTACCCTGCCGGTAGCGCTCACCTAGCATAGACAGAGGAATGCCTAGAGGAACGCGCACAGAGCGTCTACTCATATGCATGAACCAAGAGGACTGAGCACCATGCGGCGTGTGTCAGGGTCTTATATAGACTCTGTGCCTCATCCAAGATGGAGGACACCAGAGCCAATCCGCTGCCAGAACGACAGGAGTGACGTCATGCTGGCCTATCACCGAGCAAGACGTCACAAGCACATGACCAGCGACCAATCGGCATAGAAGGTGTCAGAGACATGTGACCTCGTGTCAGCGATGATGTCACCCACACATGTGCAATGGCTCCAAGATTGGACTTAGTCTCCAGCGCTCGCACATGTGCAGTAGCACGAAATCTGGACTTAGTCTCCAGCGCTCGCACATGTGCAGTAGCACGAAATCTGGACTTAGTCTCCAGCGCTCGCACATGTGCAGTAGCAAGAAATCTGGACTTAGTCTCCAGCGCTCGCACATGTGCAGTAGCAAGAAATCTGGACATAGTCTCCAGCGCTCGCACATGTGCAGTAGCAAGAAATCTGGACATAGTCTCCAGTGCTCGCAGCAACCGTAACAATGGCTATCACATATAGAAGGGGTGAAAGAGGGCACCCCTGTCTAGTGCCATTAGATATTTGCAGGGGAGAAGATAGAGTATTATTGGCTCGAACTCGTGCCGAGGGCTTATGATACAGGGCAAAGATTCTCTCCAACATAGTTTGACCGATTCCCAGCTGTCTGAGGGATGAGTGTAGGAAGGTCCAGTTAAGACGATCGAATGCCTTCTCGGCATCGATCGATAGCAGGCAGGCTGGAGTACCTTGTCTGTACATGTGGGAGGTCAAAAGTAGAGTTTTAATAGTGTTATCGCGCGCCTCTCTACCCCGGACAAACCCTGTTTGGTCAGTATGGATTGAGGCAGGCAACAGCGGGGACAACCGGTTAGCTATTAGTTTGGTGAAGATCTTGACATCTACCCCTATAAGAGAGATAGGGCGGTAGTTGGAGCATAGCGATGCGTCCTATCCAGGCTTGGGAATCACCGTTATGGTAGCCGCAAGAGTTTGCGCAGCAAAGGGGCAAGCTGAGGATATAGCGTTAAAGGTCCTGGTCAGGAAGGGCGTCAGTTCCAAGGCGAATTGCTTATAGAAATTGGCCAGGAAGCCATCCGGACCAGGACTCCTACCATTGGCTAGACCCCTAATAACCTCAGTGACCTCCTGTTCGCTAAAAGGGTCATCTAGCATGAGAGAGTCCTCATGGTTCAGTGGGGGGAGAGGGGTACCATCGACATACTCGTCCACTTCCGCTTGGAAATTTGTTGGGGACATGTCCGCCACTGGGCCGCCTAGGTTGTACAACCCATCATAATAGTCTCGGAATACATCTGAAATTTCATGAGGTTTATATGCTGAATGGCCAGATGGTGATTTAATGGTGGGGATAAATGTAGAGGGCAGCCGAGGATTAAGAAACCTAGCCAGAGCTCTGCCTGGCTTGTTAGAGAATTCGTACATAAATCTCCTACCTCTGTCTCGGTGACGGGCAGACGCTGCATTTAAGAGGGACCCCAGATCTAGTCTAGCCTTGAGCAAGTCTGTTAAAATCTGAGGGTCATGGGTCCGTTTATGGGCCTGTTCTAGGTGATGGATGGAAGTCAGTAAGCTATCTATTTTGCAAGCTCTATCCCTCTTAAGTCTGGTTCCCTGTTGAATAAAAGTCCCCCGGATCATCCCCTTCAGGGCCTCCCATTGTAGCGGTAAGGGTGTTGGGTCATTGGCGTGAAATTCGAAGAAGTCCGTGATGGTCTTCCTGATGGCTGACTGACATGTCTGATCTTTTAATAAGTGCGGGTTCAAGGACCATACCCACTCCCCAGGGCGCAAGTCAGTCAAGAGGAAAGAAAGTGACACCGAAGCATGATCGGACCACACCATAGGGTCTATAGTACAGGCCGGGTCATGTGTGAGTAGGTGGTGGCTAATGAAAAAAAGGTCTATTCTACTGTACATATCATGGACAGGAGAATAGAAAGTGTAGTCCCGTGTTTTAGGGTGTAGGGTACGCCAGACGTCGATGAGCCTCAAGTCTAGTAATTTACTTCTGAGACCTCGCAGTTTCACTGCAGGAACAGAAGACCTACCCGAGGAGGAGTCAACAGCTCGATCAAGGATAAGATTGAAATCTCCTCCAAGAATCAAGGAGCCTTCAGCGAAGTCAGAGAGGGTGTTCAGGTACTTTTGGCAAGTCCTGGCCGGGTCCTGGTTGGGGAGATAGAAATTGGCAATAGTAAATAATTTGGTACAGATCTTAAGTTTGATAAAAATAAATCGCCCCTCTGGGTCAGACTTAACTGCTAAGACCTGGGCTGGGAGAGATTTATGTAGAGCGATGCTAACTCCCTTGGATTTTGCAACTGAATTGGTACTATGAAACCAGGAAGTATAATACCTATGCTTAAATGTGGGAGTGTGGTCCGTTTTAAAATGAGTCTCCTGAAGCAATAGAATATGGATTCTTTTTTTATGCATGTTATAGAGGATCTTGGATCTCTTCTCTGGTACATTAAATCCTCTAACATTTAACGAGCATAGGTTGAGGTTCGCCATCTTAGAAGCCCTATCTTCTGGGCACCCGAGAGAAGAGTAGGGAGAAGGGGAGGGAGAAGAAAGAAACTGAAATTAAAGGAAAGGGAGGAGAGAAAGTAGTAGAATGGAGAGAGGAACCAGAATAATAAAGACAAGTATCAAAACCTGTCTTTACTTAGCCTCCTGAGTCCTAGCTCAGAAGGCAATTAAACTGAGAAAATACTCGTAACTAGTGTTCTAGGAACACACCCTAATGTGGGAGGTGACTGAAAACTATGTGGCCTGAAGGACGGCTGCTACACCACCTAACTAGTTAATACCGAAAAGGGGTAGAAGAAAAGGAAACCACAGATGGTCAGTCACCCGACCAAAATGAAAGTAACATATATAACAGCTAACAGCTCAAGTTCAATATAATTAATCACAGCAACAAGGTGAGGAATGCAGCAAGAGAGATAAACTCTCGTCTCCTGGCTCACAACTTGTGAGGCTTTTAGGAGAAGCATAGATACCCATGGGGGTTCAGGCGTCCCAACCCAGCATTGGAGCATGCTGGGAGGGGAGGCAGAGAATCCCAACATTATTAGAATTAGTGATGCCCAGGGGAGGGGGGGTGAGGGGGGAGAGGAAAGGAGAGGAGGGGGAGAAAAAAAACAAAAAACAAAAAAAACAAACAAAAAAAAACCAGACGGAGAAAGGGCAATATTGGTAAGGGATCAGAGTAGGCCATAACAGCCCTCATTCCTCCTTCAAACTACATGTATAACCAAGTAGTCCCGAGAGTTCAGGTCTCCGCCGATGAGGATCTCGGCGACTTCTGGGATCTTGGTCGCTGAGTACGGTGTTGATCAGGTGGGAAGGGACCTCCACGACGGACCATTCTCTGGGGTGGAGGTGTAGTATACGGCCAGTCCAGTAATTTTATCCCAGGGAGATCCAGAGCCAAAAGAAAATCTGGCAGGTCAGCCGGAGACCTCAAGATGATCAGGTTGGGACCTTTCCTGACTTGTAGTTGAAAAGGATAGCCCCAGGAATAAGCAATATTGTTGTTAAGTAGAACCTCCAGTAGGGCTCTCAGGGCTCTTCTTTTTGCAAGTGTTGATCGGGAAAGATCCGCTAGAAGTTGTATGGTAGTTCCTTTAAAATCCAGGGTACCTTTATCTCTTATCTCTTACTTTTCTCATAATATTCTCCTTGACCTGGAAGAAGTGTACCCTGCAAATAATGTCCCTTGGCCTCTCTGGGTCCGGGTTTCTCGGCCCCAGTGCACGGTGTGCTCTGTCCATCTCAATGCGTGTTTCAAGGGGACGTTCCAACAAGGAGTTAAACATCCTCTGCAGTGTAGAGGTCAGATCTTGAGGCCCGACTGACTCCGGCAAACCACGAATGCGCACATTATTTCGCCTGTTGCGGTTTTCAGCATCTTCAATCATGTCAAACAAGAGGTGGATCTGTTGAGCCTGCTGATCTATAAGCTGTTGTTGTGAGCTTTGCTGAGAGTATAAATCCTGGGTGGACGATTCAAGGGCCCGAACGGAGTTAGTCAGTGATGACATATCCTCCTTCAAGGAGCGAATTTCAGTTTTACACACAGCCTCCAAACGGGCAATGTACAGTTAGGTCCAGAAATATTTGGACAGTGACACAATTTTCGCAAGTTGGGCTCTGCATGCCACCACATTGGATTTGAAATGAAACCTCTACAACAGAATTCAAGTGCAGATTGTAACGTTTAATTTGAAGGTTTGAACAAAAATATCTGATAGAAATTGTAGGAATTGTACACATTTTTTTACAAACACTCCACATTTTAGGAGGTCAAAAGTAATTGGACAAATAAACCAAACCCAAACAAAATATTTTTATTTTCAATATTTTGTTGCGAATCCTTTGGAGGCAATCACTGCCTTAAGTCTGGAACCCATGGACATCACCAAACGCTGGGTTTCCTCCTTCTTAATGCTTTGCCAGGCCTTTACGCAGCCTTCAGGTCTTGCTTGTTTGTGGGTCTTTCCGTCTTAAGTCTGGATTTGAGCAAGTGAAATGCATGCTCAATTGGGTTAAGATCTGGTGATTGACTTGGCCATTGCAGAATGTTCCACTTTTTAGCACTCATGAACTCCTGGGTAGCTTTGGCTGTATGCTTGGGGTCATTGTCCATCTGTACTATGAAGCGCCGTCCGATCAACTTTGCGGCATTTGGCTGAATCTGAGCTGAAAGTATATCCCGGTACACTTCAGAATTCATCCGGCTACTCTTGTCTGCTGTTATGTCATCAATAAACACAAGTGACCCAGTGCCATTGAAAGCCATGCATGCCCATGCCATCACGTTGCCTCCACCATGTTTTACAGAGGATGTGGTGTGCCTTGGATCATGTGCCGTTCCCTTTCTTCTCCAAACTTTTTTCTTCCCATCATTCTGGTACAGGTTGATCTTTGTCTCATCTGTCCATAGAATACTTTTCCAGAACTGAGCTGGCTTCATGAGGTGTTTTTCAGCAAATTTAACTCTGGCCTGTCTATTTTTGGAATTGATGAATGGTTTGCATCTAGATGTGAACCCTTTGTATTTACTTTCATGGAGTCTTCTCTTTACTGTTGACTTAGAGACAGATACACCTACTTCACTGAGAGTGTTCTGGACTTCAGTTGATGTTGTGAACGGGTTCTTCTTCACCAAAGAAAGTATGCGGCGATCATTCACCATTGTTGTCATCCGTGGACACCCAGGCCTTTTTGAGTTCCCAAGCTCACCAGTCAATTCCTTTTTTTTCTCAGAATGTACCCGACTGTTGATTTTGCTACTCCAAGCATGTCTGCTATCTCTCTGATGGATTTTTTCTTTTTTTTCAGCCTCAGGATGTTCTGCTTCACCTCAATTGAGAGTTCCTTAGACCGCATGTTGTCTGGTCACAGCAATAGCTTCCAAATGCAAAACCACACACCTGTAATCAACCCCAGACCTTTTAACTACTTCATTGATTACAGGTTAACGAGGGAGACGCCTTCAGAGTTAATTGCAGCACTTAGAGTCCCTTGTCCAATTACTTTTGGTCCCTTTAAAAAGAGGAGGCTATGCATTACAGAGCTATGATTCCTAAACCCTTTCTCCGATTTGGATGTGAAAACTCTCATATTGCAGCTGGGAGTGTGCACTTTCAGCCCATATTATATATATAATTGTATTTCTGAACATGTTTTTGTAAACAGCTAAAATAACAAAACTTGTGTCACTGTCCAAATATTTCTGGCCCTGACTGTATCCCTCCATATCCATTTTGGTTAGCATAGCATTGATTTGAAGCCTTAAAGCTGACATTTCTGAGCCTTGGTCTTCCCCATAGTGTTGCAAGGGAGTAGCTGTGTTCTCCCCTCCATGGCAGGGGAGGGCGAGCAAGCTCTGCTCCATAGCCTCTCCTGAGCCAGCTGCTGGGGTATTTGAGTGCTGTGGGACAGGGGACGACCGCAGGGTACCTGGTGAGTTGGAGCAGCCAGGAAGAGAGGCAGGAGATCCTCTGCTCTTTGAAGCCCCAGGGGGAGAAGCGCGCCCTGCAGCCAACTTCCCACTGCTCACCCCTCCCCTATCAGTCACCACAGGCCGGTCTCCAGTGTTTTCCCCAGGAGCCATCCATCCAGGAGCCTGCGATGCCGGGTCAGTCTGCAGCCCCTCTCCGGGTTGCTGTGCAGAGCGGGCGGGGGAAGCAGGAGAACGCTCAGGCTGTGACATCCGGGTCGCAGCAGCACGTGTCCCGGTCGCCATTACAGGCCTGGGAGGACGCTGGGCCTCAGTCAGGTATGGCACAATACCTTGCCCCCCACGGCTGGGAGTCCCTCTGGCAGGCGTCTGTGACCGGAGACCTGCTTTCCCTCTCATCTGAGCTCGGTGTTTGCTCTTGATAGCTGGTGGGTGGTGGTGTTTGCAGCCGTTACTGAGGAGCTCCTACAGTGTGTGTCTTGCCGGCTCCATGTCCAGGTCACGCCCCTTGATTTTATATTTTGATCAGATATTTCTGAATGCAGTGATACACATTTGTTTTTATTTTATATTAAGTGGGGCAAAAGGGGGGTGATTTGAACTTTAAGTTTTTTTTATTTTTTAAAAACTTTTTATTTACATTTTTTTATTGATTTTATTAGTCCCCAAGATCGGACCAGCAGACATGTGTGGGGAATAGTGCTGGCTCACAAAGAGAGGGCCATACACAACAAATGACTTATAGGTACATCATTGGTCGGGAAGGGGTTAAAGTGTCCTTATGTAATTTTGAAAGAAGATAAACTTGACATCCTAGGATTTTTTCAAGTAAGGATTCCATGTTCTTTTTACAGGTATAATATTCTAAGTTTTCCCCCAAAATGAGCTGCAATTCATGTTGGAAGGAAGTTACGGGGTTACATAATAGTACTTTGTGACATTTTAGTCATTGAGAAGTTTGAAAGCTTGTTCTTCGTACATTTTTATAGGCCACACAACAATGTTCCCCTTTTTGTCAGCGGTTTAAAGATGACATCCTATCAAGATCGAAGTTCTTTTAGAGCTAACCTCTCTCTGATATAGAAATATTTCAGTACCAGTTCAGTTGTTTACTCAATTCTTCATCATCAGCAGAAACTATTTTAACCCCATAGCGACGGCCTAACGTCTCAAGACGTCGGAAAAACAGGGTACTTATTCTGTTCCGACGTCTTGAGACGTCAGGCCGGAAAAAGCTTGTAGGGTGACGAAAAATCTCGAGGGTTTCAGCTACCGGAGGTAGCTGAGACCCCCAAGATTATGAATCGGGGTGTTTTTTTTGGACCCTGATAATGTGATCGCCGGTATACACCGTATACCGCCGGTCACATAAAAAAAAAAAATGGCAAATAATACTGATTTCTGTCTCATCTGACATGATCAAACATGTCAGATGATAAAGAAATATAAGCCCCTAGTGCCCCCAAAGCCCCCGGTACCGGAGAAATCAACCCCCCCCACCACCCCCACAGGACATCCAAAATGGCGCCGACGCGCGGCGAAAACTGCCGCCGCCGCCGGCTCTGCATTCATTTCCCTCCGATCTGAAATGATCAAACATTTCAGATCGGAGGGAAATGTCCTCCCCCTGATCCCTCCTCCGGTACACCGGAGATCTCTGGTCCCCTGGAGCCCCCTCCGGTTCTCCAGAGCTTGCAAGATGGCGCCGACGCGCGCTGAAAACTGCTGCTGCCGCTGCCAGTGCATTCATTTCCCTCTGATCTGAAATGATGAAACATTTCAGATCGGAGGGAAATGTCCTACCCCTGACCCCTCCTCCAGTCCACCGGAGCCCTCTGGTTTACCGGAGCCCCCTCCGGTTCTCTAGAGCACTCCCCCTCCCCCCCCCTCCGGAGCATGCAAGATTGCGGCGCACAGCGCGCGGCCGCATTCATCCTGCTCTTTCTGCCGCATGTGACACGTCACATGTGGCAGAAAGTTGTCCCCAGGTCCCGCCGTCACCCCCTCCCCAGCCCCCAGTTTTACGTTACCTGGCTGCTGGTGCTCCGTCCCCGCGATCACGCCGCCTCCTTCTTGAAAGCTGGCGGCGCATGCGCAGACAGCGGCTGTCAGCTGGATCCCTGCAAGGAGGGACGCTGACGTCGCTGCTGCACAGGCTGCTGCACTGTGGACCGGGGGAGGGTGAGTGCAGTGATCTGCAGCCACACTCCTCACATGGAGAGGCTGCTGTTCCAGAAAATGGGGGGTACGTTCTGTGAGCGTGCCCCTCATATTCTAGAATGAGGTTACTGCAGGTCACTCTGCCCTAAGTTGGACCGGGGCAGTGTGAGTGCAGTATTCTCAGATTACTGCACTCACACTGCTCATGGAGAGCTTGCGCTTCCAGAAAATGGGGGATACGTTCCCTGAACGTGCCCCCCATATTCTAGAAGGTCCAGAGTCGCCGAGGGACGCTGACGTCGCTGCTGCACAGGGTGCTCCACTGTGGACCGGGGGAGAGTGAGTGCAGTGATCTGCAGCCACACTCCTCACATGGAGAGACTGCTGTTCCAGAAAATGGGGGGTACGTTCTGTGAGCGTGCCCCTCATATTCTGGAATGAGGTTACTGCAGGTCACTCTGCCCTAAGTTGGACCGGGGCAGTGTGAGTGCAGTATTCTCAGATTACTGCACCCACACTGCTCATGGAGAGCTTGCGCTTCCAGAAAATGGGGGATACGTTCCCTGAACGTGCCCCCCATATTCTAGAAGGTCCAGAGTCGCCGAGGGACGCTGACGTCGCTGCTGCACAGGCTGCTCCACTGTGGACCGGGGGAGAGTGAGTGCAGTGATCTGCAGCCACACTCCTCACATGGAGAGACTGCTGTTCCAGAAAATGGGGGGTACGTTCTGTGAGCGTGCCCCTCATATTCTGGAATGAGGTTACTGCAGGTCACTCTGCCCTAAGTTGGACCAGGGCAGTGTGAGTGCAGTATTCTCAGATTACTGCACCCACACTGCTCATGGAGAGCTTGCGCTTCCAGAAAATGGGGGATATGTTCCCTGAACGTGCCCCCCATATTCTAGAAGGTCCAGAGTCGCCGAGGGACCTCCAAAATGGATTACAGCGACCGAAATTTATTTATTTTCAATAAATTGGTGAAAGAGGAATGTTTCGGGGAGTTTTTTTTTTCAAATAAATTTTTTTTTTGTCTTTATTTTTTTCTATTACTTGACTGGGTTAGTGATGTCGGGTATCTGTTTAGATGTCGTGACATCACTAACCCCAGGGCTTGATGCCAGGCGACATTACAGCTGGTATCAACCCCATATATTACCCCGTTTGCCACCGCACCAGGGCGCGGGATGAGCTGGAGCGAAGGGCCAGGATTGGCGCATCTAATGGATGCGCCACTTCTGGGGCGGCTGTGGCCTGCTATTTTTAGGCTGGGAAGAGTCCAATAACCATGGCTCTTCCCACCCTGAGAATACCAGACCCCAGCTGTCCGCTTCACCTTGGCTGGTGATCTAATTTGGGGGGGACCCCACGTTTTTTTTTGTTTTTTTTTTTTTTTTTTAAAAAACGCCTGGGGAGCCCTCCAAATTGATCACCAGCTAAGGTGCAGCTGTCAGCTGTGGTTTGCAGGCTACAGCTGTCTGCTTTACCCTAGCTGGCTATCAAAAATAGGGGGGACCCCACGTCGTTTATTTTAATTATTAATTTTTTGGGGGGCTAAATGCAAGGCTAGGCACCCTTTAGTGCCACATGAAAGGCACTAAAGGGCGCCAGCTTAGAATATGCAGGGGGGTGGGACGTTATATATGTTTGACATCTATCCATTCATCCATTGTAGCATTTTAGGCTATGTGCCCACAATCAGGGTTTGCAGCGTTTTGGGAGCAGAGTGTTTTCCCTGCATCCATAGCGCTGCATTGTGCAGTAGAAGCACAGTGGAAGGATTTTTAGAAATCTCATGCCCACTGGGCTTCTTTTCTCCGCAGCATAAACCGACCTGTGGCGCAGCTTCCTGAGCCTCAGCATGTCAACTTATGCTGCGGAGACAAGAGTGTTCTCTGCAGGTAGCATAGAGCTCCACAGCAGCCTGAACCCAAATCGTGGGCACCCATATTCTAGAAGGTCCAGAGTCGCTGAGGGACCTCCAAAATGGATTACAGTGACCGAAATTTATTTATTTTCAATAAATTGGTGAAAGAGGAATGTTTCGGGGAGTTTTTTTTTCAAATAAATTTTTTTTTTTGTCTTTATTTTTTTCTATTACTTGACTGGGTTAGTGATGTCGGGTATCTGTTTAGATGCCGTGACATCACTAACCCCAGGGCTTGATGCCAGGTGACATTACAGCTGGTATCAACCCCGTATATTACCCCGTTTGCCACCGCACCAGGGCGCGGGATGAGCTGGAGCGAAGGGCCAGGATTGGCGCATCTAATGGATGTGCCACTTCTGGGGCGGCTGCGGCCTGCTATTTTTAGGCTGGGAAGAGTCCAATAACCATGGCTCTTCCCACCCTGAGAATACTAGACCCCAGCTGTCCGCTTCACCTTGGCTGGTGATCTAATTTGGGGGGGACCCCACGTTTTTGTTTTTTTGTTTTGTTTTTTTAAAAAACGCCTGGGGAGCCCTCCAAATTGATCACCAGCTAAGGTGAAGCTGTCAGCTGTGGTTTGCAGGCTACAGCTGTCTGCTTTACCCTAGCTGGCTATCAAAAATAGGGGGGACCCCACGTCGTTTATTTTAATTATTAATTTTTTGGGGGGCTAAATGCAAGGCTAGGCACCCTTTAGTGCCACATGAAAGGCACTAAAGGGCGCCAGCTTAGAATATGCAGGGGGGTGGGACGTTATATATGTTTGACATCTATCCATTCATCCATTGTAGCATTTTAGGCTATGTGCCCACAATCAGGGTTTGCAGCGTTTTGGGAGCAGAGTGTTTTCCCTGCATCCATAGCGCTGCATTGTGCAGTAGAAGCACAGTGGAAGGATTTTTAGAAATCTCATGCCCACTGGGCTTCTTTTCTCCGCAGCATAAACCGACCTGTGGCGCAGCTTCCTGAGCCTCAGCATGTCAATTTATGCTGCGGAGACAAGAGTGTTCTCTGCAGGTAGCATAGAGCTCCACAGCAGCCTGAACCCAAATCGTGGGCATGGGCAGCTGCGTTCTCCCGTGGACAACACTCACATCTCTGCAGGAAGGCTTACACTGTGTACTAGGCGCCGTGTCGCTGGATCATGGCCACATAGCCTAAAAGTGAGAAATTTGTTGCTACAGCAACATTTTTGTGAAGTACCTGTGGATTCAAAATGCTTACTATACTCCTGAATAAAATCCAGGTTCCAAAATGGGGTCACTTGTGGGGGGTTTCTGCTGTATAGGTACCCAAGGGGCCCTGCTAATGTGACATGGTGCCCGCAATTTATTTCAACTTTTCCAGAATTCAAATGGTGCTCCTTCCATTCCAAGCCCTCCCATTTATCCAAACAGAGGTTTTTGGCCACATGTGGGGTATCCCTGTGCTCATACGACATTGGATAACAAGCTGTGGGGTCCACGATTTGTTGTTGCCTCTTGAAAAAGTAACAAATATGATGCTAAAGCAACATTTTTGTGAAAAAAATGAAAATTTTCAATATGGCAACCTAAGCTTATCAAATTCTGTGAAGTACTCTTGGATTCAAACTGCTCACTATACACCTAGATAAAAGCCTTGAGGTGTCTTGTTTCCAGAATGGAGTCACTTGTGGGGGACCGCCACTGTTTAGGCACCTTAGGGGCTTTACAAATGCAACATAGCGTCCGCCAATGATTCCAGCCAATTGTGCAGTCAAATGGCGCTCCTTCCCTCCCGAGCCCTGCTGTGCACCCAAACAGTTGATTTTCATCACACATAAGGTATCAGCATACTGAGGAGAAATTGCACAATAAATTTTATGCTGAATTTTTTCCTTTTACACTTGTGAAAAAAAAAGCTACCTGGTTGAAGTAACAATTTTGTGGTAAAAATGTATTATTTTATTTTCACAGCTGAACATTATAAACTTCTGTGAAGCACCTGAGGGTTCAGGGTACTCACCAAACATCTAGATAAATTCCTTCAGGGGTCTATTTTCCAAAATGGGGCCACTTGTGGGGGACCTCCACTGTTTAGGCACCTCAGGGGCTCTCCTAATGCAACATAGTGTACGCTATTGATTCCAGCCAATTTTGCAGTCAAATGGCACTCCTTCCCTTCCGAGCCCTGTCATGCGCCCAAACAGTTGATTTCCACCACATATAAGGTATCGCCAAACTCAGGTGAAATTGCACAATAAATTTCATGGTGATTTTTTTCCTGTTACCCTTGTGAAAAAAAAAGCTACCTGGTTGAAATAACAATTTTGTGGTAAAATTTTATTTTTTTATTTTCATGGCTCAACGTTATAAAATTCTGTGAAGCACCTGGGGGTTCAGGGTACTCACCAAACATCTAGATAAATTCCTTGAGGGGCCTAGTTTCCAAAATGGGGTCACTTGTGCGGGGTTTCTGCTGTTTAGGTACCTTAGGGGACCTCCAAATGTGACATGGTGCCCGCAATCTTTTTCAGCCAAATTTCCTTTCCAAAATTCAAATATTGCTCCTTTCGTTCCAAGCCCTCCCATTTGTCCAAACAAAGGTTTCAGACCACATGTGAGGTATCACCGCGCTCATAAAAAAGTGGTTAACAAACCTTGAGGTCAAATTTTTGAAATTACCTCTTGAAAAAGTGAGAAAATTGATGCTAAAGCAACATTTTTGAGAAAATGTATTAAAATTTTCAATATGACAACGTAACGTTAACAAAATCTGTGAAGTACCTGTGGATCTAAAATGCTTACTATACCCCTAGATAGAAGCCTTGAGGGGTCTAGTTTCCAAAATGGTGTCACTTGTGAGGGGTTTCTTCTGTTTAGGTACCTTAGCGGACCTGTAAATGCAACATGGTGCCCGCAATCTATTTCAGCCAAATTTGCTTTCCAAAATTCAAATATTGCTCCTTCTGTTCCGAGCCCTCCCATTTGTCCAAACAGAGGTTTCTGACCACATGTGGGGTATCGACGCGCTCATAAGAAAGTGGGGAACAAGTTTTGGGGTCCATTTTGTTGTGTTATTTCCTCTAAAAGTGAATAAATTTGGGTTACAGCAACATTTTTAGGTAAAATTTTATTTTTGCTTTTTTTCATTCCACACTGCTTTTGTTCATGTGAAGCACCTGAAGGGTTAATAAACTTATTTAATGTGGTTTTGAGTACTTTGGGGGGTTCAGTTTTTAGAATGGTGTCACTTTTGGGTATTTTCTATCATCTAGGCCTCTCAAAGTCACTTCAAATGTGATGTGGTCCCTAAAAAAAATGGTTTTGTAAATTTTGATGTAAAAATGAGAAATCGCTGATAAACTTTGAACCCCTCTAACTTCCTAACAAAAAAAATTTTGTTTCCAAAATTGTGCTGATGTAAAGTAGACAAGTGGGAAATGTTATTTATTAACTATTTTGTGTCACAGAAATCTCTGGTTTAACGGTATAAAAATTCAAAAGTTGAAAATTGCTAAATTTTCAAAATTTTTGCCAAAATTCATTTTTTTTCATAAATAAACGCAAAAAATATTGTCCTAAATTTGGTACTAACATGAAGTCCAATATGTGACGAAAAAACAATCTCAAAATTACCAGGATCCGTTGAAGCGTTCCAGAGTTATAACCTCATGAAGTGACACTGGTCAGAATTGCAAAATTTGGTCTGGTCATTAAGGTGAAAATTAGCTCCGTCACTAAGGGGTTAACAAAGATATCAACAGCTGAACGGAGGGGAAAGAGATGGAAAACTTTTTGATTTTTTTAGATAAGTGATTAGGAAAAATATTTACCCTATAATTCTAAAATGAAAGGCTCCAAAATCTGGATTTTTGGAAAAATTAGAGAACGGTTAATGCTTTTTTAGTGAGAAATTGCAGTACTAAGACTATTATATCCCAGATATTTAATGCCACAATGAGGGAACAGGTTGGGCGACATCTGCTCCAGCAAAAAGGAAATGGAGAAAGAAGAAATGAGAACATATGTTTAGATACTCAAACTTTATTGAAAAAAAGTTATTGGTTCAATTAATTATGTATTTAAAATCAAAATCCACTTAGAAACTGTAATATGTGTATTGGGGAGTAGAGAAGTCAGTCAGTTCCCATTGATGATGATAATGATGATGAGAAAAATACTAAACTTAGTCAAAAATTATTTTTAAAACACGATCACACCAGATGTTCCCACAAAGAAGGAATGGATTGTAGATGGAAATAGTAATTTGTAATACGAACATGTTTATTATTGTAGTACAGAGAAATTACAGACATTGTTCAGACATGGAGATTGTGCGCTGAAAGTAACTTTAATGAATGGCAGATCGCTGAGATTGGGAGTTAGGAAGAAGAGGGAGGAGGAATGTTGGGTATTTTTTGGGGGGAGAGTTGTAATACTCTTGTCCATATAGCAAAGATATAAATATATAACAATATGAAGAAATATTCGATGCACATGGAGTATAGCTTTTTTTAGATTTTTAGAAAACAGATGTCTATTAGTAACTGTAAATATTTTAATTCTAATGTACCTTCTAACATGCCTTCCCTTTGTTGTTTACTTACTTGCATTTACCTTTATTGTCTCTTTGGTGTTTTCTTGCTCAGTTTGTCAAATATATGGTTTCTCTTAATGCGATTTTTTCTTAGTGGTCAAGAAATTATAATTTTCAAGTAAAATATTTGTCTCCTTCTAGCTATGATAATGGCTTCTACCCTTGTGAGTTTTGTTTAAAATTATGACGTTTGTATGTAAAATATTACCCTCATTCTGAACCCAAGAAGGTTTTCTCCCCTGTGTGAATTGTTTTGTGTTTAGCAAAATTTGAAGGATTTGCAAAACATTTCCCACATTCTGAACATGAAAAAGGCTTGTCCCCCGTGTGCGTTCTCTGATGTGTAACAAGACTTGATTTTCTGTTAAAACATTTCCCACATTCTGAACATGAAAAAGGCTTCTCTCCCGTGTGCGTTCTCTGATGTGAAACAAGACTTGATTTTCTGTTAAAACATTTCCCACATTCTGAACATGAATATGGCTTCTCCCCTGTGTGTGTTCTCTGATGTGTAACAAGATTTGATTTTTTGTTAAAACATTTCCTACATTCTAAACATAAATATGGTTTCCCCTCCGTGTGAGCTCTCTGATGTGTATCACGATGTGATTTATCGTTAAAACATTTTCCACAATCTGAACATAGATATGGCTTCTCCCCTGTGTGAGTTCTCTGATGTATAACAAGACGTGATTTTCTTTTAAAACATTTCCCACATTCTGAACATGAATATGGCTTCTCCTCCGTGTGCATTCTCTGATGTGTAACAAGCTGCGATTTTTGGATAAAACATTTACCACATTCTGAACATGAAAAAGGCTTCTCCCCCGTGTGAGTTCTTTGATGTGTAACAAAATTTGATTTACGTTGAAAACATTTCCCACATTCTGAACATGAAAATGGCTTCTCCCCTGTGTGAGTTCTCTGATGTGTAACAAGATGCGAATTGTTGTTATAACATTTCTCACATTCTGAACATGAATATGGCTTCTCCCCTGTGTGAGTTCTCTGATGTGCATCAAGATGTGATTTTTTGTTAAAACCTTTCCCACATTCTAAACATAAATATGGTTTCCCCTCCGTGTGAGTTCTCTGATGTTTATCACGATGTGATTTTTCGTTAAAACATTTTCCACATTCTGAACATGGATATGGCTTCTCACCCGTGTGAGTTCTCTGATGAATAACAAGACGTGATTTATGGTTAAAACATTTCCCACATTCTGAACATGAATATGGCTTCTCCTCCGTGTGAATTCTCTGATGTATAACAAGATGTGACTTTTGGGTAAAACATTTCCCACATTCTGAACATGAAAAAGGCTTCTCCCCCGTGTGAGTTCTCTGATGTGTAACAAAATTTGATTTATGTTCAAAACATTTCCCACATTGTGAACATGAAAAAGATTTCTTCACAGTGTGTATTCTCTGGTAGCTAACAGACTCTGAAGAAAATGTATTCTCTCCTGTGTGAGATTTTGTATGGATTTTTTGATATTCTGAAGTTAAAAATGGCTTCTTTACTGTAAGCGCACTTCGCTTTTTATTGCTTTTTTTGTGACATTCTTTTTTCTTAATAGGTTGTGATGAATCAGAAGGTAAGACTTGTTTAAAAGAATCAGATGATAGATTTTTCATGTGAAGAGATGATGGCATTTCTGTAATCATGGCATTCATTTCATTTATATCTTGTGTGAAATCAAGGTCATCTGATTTAAAAATTAAAGACGTCAGTTGTGCCTCTAATGTCCTGGTACAGTTATCTGCCAAGAATAAAAAATAATTTTTAATGATATATACAAATGTAAGGATATAATTTATAAAATAGGTTGTAATGCCGCGACCAGTGTCCCTGTAACCTTTCCCCAGCAGGGACGTCGGCACACTTACCCTTCCAGTCACCCAATGGTGGCTTCCGCCGTCTCTCAGGACATACGCACCTATTCTTAAAGGCCAGTGTGCCCTAACCCGGTGATGCCTCTCAACCTATGGCTGAGAGGCACTAAGAATTTAAGGCATCATCCGACTATGGGAGGTGTCTGGTCAACGTGTTCTATCCTTAGTTGTCAGGTCTTGTTTGATTTGCTTAGTCTTGTGCTGTGTGTGCTAAAACGTGTCTGTATCCTTGTATCTGCTGTGCTCAGTGTACCTACTGCATCTATACCAGCGGTTCTTACCATACATCCTGAACCTGTTGTATCAGTTGTTTCCGCTGCACCTTCTTACACCAGCCATCCGGTATGCAACTGACCACTTTAGTGACTGTCAGTATCCAATCCATGACTCCTGGGGTCAGCTGTTGCAGTACCGGGACTCCCTGGAGTAGCACATGGTGGCTAGCTTCCAACACAAGCCTATCCTGACCATCAGATGCTATAGTTATTTTGAGGTAGTCTCTTAGTTACGCCCCTCCTGGTTGACCTAGTGCTGTGGCCGAGTGGCCTACTCCCGCTCACGAGCATACATTTGCCCAGGCTATGGATCCCGCTGGCTCCACAATTCCTCAGCTCACCAGTATGCAGCAAGAGATGATGTGTCATCAGGAATAGCAAGACCGGATCCTGACCTACTTGCAATCGTAGACATCCACTTGCAAGCGTTGACACCTGCTTGCAAGCCTCGACACCAACACCTCTACCTGATCTTGTCCCGGCTGTAGTTGCCACCCTGGCAGCATATCCAGCTCAAAGCTTTGGTCCTCGTCTGTCTGCTCCTCTGTGGTTTGACAGCGGTCCCAAGCAATGCAGGGGATTCATAAATCAGTGCTCCTTGCATCTTGAACTTTTGTATCATCAGTTAATGTCGGACACGGTCAAAGTGGCTTTTATGATGTCACACATGACCATCGAGTCTCTTACATAGATCAATCTATTGTGGGAGAGAAGTAATCGTGTTGTCTTGGACCTGCAAACCTTCCAGGGGACATTCCGCAAGGTATTCAATGAACCGGGTTGAGTCTCCTCAGCAGCATCTTTGCTTCTTAGACTTTGCCAGGGAATTCTCACCTTAGGCCACTATGTCATCCAATTCTACACCTTGTCTGCCAAATTAGGCTGGAATAATATGGCGCTGGTGGATGCATTCTGGCAGTGTCTGTCCAGAAAAATCAAGGACTAACTGGCTGTCCGTGATGTGCCTTCTTTCATAGATGACCTGGTATCTCTGGCTATCTGCATCGATCTCAGGTTCCAAGAATGCTCCATAGAGGCGAACCATGAGAGGAGATCATTGTGCCTGGCTCCTACGTCCAGAGACTGAGCATACCGTGATCATCAGTTCCCGCTGCTTCCTCTGACCACATGTAGATAGATCGTGTGAACCTGGCAAAGCCTCAACTAGTAGACCAACACACCAAAGAGGGATGCTTCTACTGCAGAGATCCTACTCACCTGATCCTTTTCTGTCCATTGAAGCTGGGAAATTTCCAAGCCTATGGTACATAGAGGAGGATAACCTAGGTGAGAGTTAGTCCCTTTTGTCCTTATCCATATCCGTGTCCATATCCTGTGGCAGCACCTAGTTCATTGAGTCAGCCTATCTGAATTCCAATTTCACTGCGAACTTCATACAATTGACCCTTTTGAATCAGTTTCAGATTCCCATCCAACCACTTCAAGCTCCCATAGCATTGTCATCTGTGGATGAAAAACCTCTATCTGAGGCTATACTGTTCGTGACTGAGCAAGTTGAGGTCTGGGTGGGAATGCTGCACTTATAAAAGATCGCCTCTTGTATGCTTACAGGGCTGTTGCGCCCACTGCTAATGGGTCTGACATGGCTTCAGATTAACAAGCCAATCTTGGACTGGAGATCCAGAGATCTGCTCAGATGGGGTCCGTCCTGTCAAGAAAAATGTCTCGTTCTAGTCCATCCTGCACAACCATCAGTGATGCCCTGAAATCTTCAAGGTCTGCTATCTTCCTACTGGGCCTATGCAGACGTCCTCGAATGAGGCTGAGACTCTACCTCCATGTAGGCCATATTGTTGCCCGATCAACCCACTTCTTGTTTTCTCACCTCCCTGCAGTCGTGTTTATCCTTTCTCCCAGGCTAAGACCCAAGCTATGTCTGAATAAATCAAGGAGAATCTGGCAAGGATATTTACCCAGAAGTCCTTCTCAACAGCTGGAGCTGGGTCTTCTTTGTAAAGAAAAAGTATAGTTATCTGAAGCACTCTATAGATTATAGAGGTCTCAACCAAATCATGATCAAGAATATGTATTTACTTATACCGGAACTGTTCGACCGTCTCCGAGGTTTCAGGGTCTTCTCCAAGCGTGACCTCCATGGAGCATATCATCTTGTCTATATATGGTCAGGTGACAAATAGAAGACTGCATTTAATACCTGTGACAGGCACTTTGAGTATTGGGTAATGCCACTCAGGCTCAGTAATGCTCTTGGGGTTTCCAGGAATTTCTGAATGATATCTTCCGAGATATGCTTTACTTATGTGTAGGGGTGTACATGGGCGATATTCTTGTATTATCTCCCGGTCTGCCAACATGCAGGAGGAATGTTTGACAGGTTCTACAGAGGCTGTGAGAAAATTGTTTATATGCCAAATTCGAGAATTGTCTTTTTGAACGGAGTTCCCTTCCTTGCCTGGGCTACATAAACTCTGACACCAGTTTGAAGATGGTTCCAGAGAAGGTGTCAGTGGTTCTGAAGTGGCCTTGTTCTGAGGGAGTGAAGGTAATTAAGCGATTCCTGGGTTTTGCCAATTATTACAATCAATTCTTAAAGCAATTCTCCCTATGATGGCCCTGACCAAGAAGGGGGCAAATCCCAAGATGTGGAATTCTCAAGCACAGTGCATTTATTGCCCTCAAGCTGGCCTTCTCATCGGCTCCAGTGCTACAAGCAGGAGATTAACGGAAAGTTCTTCTTGGAAGTGGATGCTTCGTCCTTCGTGCGATCCTCATGGAGAAGTCATGTAAGAGGTAAGAGGGTAACCTGCTGCTTCTTCTCCAAGGGCTTCTTTGCTCGTGAGCAAAACTACGTGATTGACGACTGAGAATTGTTGGCGATCAAGATGGCTCTGTAATTGTGGCAATACCTATGGGCAGGAACTGTGCATTCCATTGTCTTCTACACTGACCTCAAAAATGTGGCCCACTTACAATTGGCTCAGAAGCTGAATGCACGCAGAGGACAATGCTCGCTGTTCTTTGCCCAGTTTGACTTTGTTCTACATTTTAGGCCAGCTAAAAAGAAATTCAAGCCAGATGCACTCTCCAGGTAATTTCTGTGGATCAATTATGAGGAAGATCCTCAACACATTATTGAGCCCTTTAAGATGCTCACAGTAACTCCAGTAAATGTGTCTCGGGAACCACCCAGAAAGATGTTCATGGAGGTGGACAGGAAGCATGTGTTGCAGTAAGGTCACTCCTCTAATCTGGCTGGTCAAAAGAAGGAAACTCTGCTCATCTCGCAGGCCAACACTGTGTAAAGACATTGTGAAATTTGTCTCAGCCTGTCCCTTGTGTCCCCACAAAAAGACCCCTAAGAAGATTCTGGCTAGGCGACTACTACTTCTACTTCTACCAATGCTGTCAATCCTTGGCAAAACATACATATGGACTCAATCATCGACCTGCTGGTGTCTTCTGGTTACTTCATCATCTGGGTAGTAGTAGACAGGTTCTCTAAAATGGCCCACTTCACTCCTTTGTCCTGTCTTCCTTTTGTTCCTGTGCTCCCTGAGTACTTTATCCAGCACATGTTCCACTTGCACGGCCTTATTGTGTCCAATAGAATCTTCCAATTCACATCTCGGTTTTGGAGGGATGCCTGTAAGCTGCTAGATGTCACCTTAGACCACATATGGTAGGCAGATGAGAAGTCCATCAGCCACTAGGAGCGAGTGAACCAGATCCTGACAAATTTCCCATGGCACTTCATCAACGAGCATCACCTCAATTGGGTCAAGCTTCTATCATGGGGGGAGTTCTCCTATAAAAATGATGTGAGTCCTCCCCTAACTCTCCATTCCTCATAGTACATGGACAGCAGCCCAAAATCCCTTTCCCTGTGGTTATCACCTCCAGCAACCCTGTAGCCGATATTCTTGTTAAGGGGTTCTTGGCAGAGACCATGGCCTTCCTGGAGCAGTCCTCCATCAGGTTGCAAAGGCATGCGGATAAGAGAAGCCTGAATTCACCTATATTCCATCCCAGACCTACAGTGTGTCTCTCTTCTAGATTTGTCCACCACAAGATGCCCTCTTACAGGTTGGGTCTTTATTAATCCTTCGATGTGCTTCAAAAGATCAATGCTGTGTTCTATAAGCTGAAGCTTTGAGCATCCTTTTGGATCCCCGACTCCTTCCAGGTGTCTCTCTTCAAGCCTGTTGTCCAGAGCCACTACTTCAGAAATCCTGGTACCCTGCCTTCACCAGTCAGCTCAGGAGATATCTTGATGTATAAAAACATTCTAGACATGAAAAAGGTGAAAGGTAAAACTTCCGTGTCTCTGTTCCCTGCTGTAGTCTCCCAGGGCTTGCACATGTCCCGCAGGTTTCCTAGGAGCAGGCCTAGGGCGTGGGGTGTGTGCACACCTATTCTTAAAGGGCCAGCATGCTCTAATCTGGAAGTGCGTCTCAGGTTATGACTTCAGAGATTCAATGTATTTAATGCATTTTTCCCCTAAGGTAGGTGCCTAAACAACGTGGTCTATCCTCTGAAACTTGTTGCTAGTTGTGAGGTCCCATTCCGTTTGCTGAGTCTTGTGCTGTGTATACCAATAAGGGTTTATATCCTATAAAAGGCTATTCCAGCATCACATCCCATAAATACAAAACAACTTAAACCTTAGACCTATGATTAAGAACCATTATATGGTTTGAAATGCATAAGACGCAGATTTTAACCCTTTGGATGACCTACTAACATCTTGTTGGTTTTTAATATGAAGAAATAAAGTTGTTTTTTATTTATGGGACGTGACGCTGGCATAACCCTTTTTATCTGCTATTGGAACTGTGCTTCTTTGAACATGGAGCTGACCTCCTTGCACCGTCTAATGATATAGGATCCGGACAAAAGACTTCCTGTGGGTGAGCTGAAATCTTTTTTATCTTTGTGTCTATATCCTAGTATGACTATGCGTTGTACAGTAAAAGGGCATTTTTGCAATTTTCACTCTACAACATCCACTCCACGCAAATTTCCAGAGACTGCTTAGATCACTGTGTTTTGAGAGCATCCAAATGCAAAAACTAATTTGGGAGGCTGCATTCTTTGCAGGGCCAAGTGACATTTTTAATGGTACCATTTATTTCTCTTTACAACTTTGGATCACTGTTTTTGAACAGATTTTGCTTGTTTATTAATTCAAACGTGCACTTTTTTGTTTATATATAAAAAAGCATTTTTAATGGTGAAAAAAATCATGCTTTATTTTTAATTATTATTTTTCATCAATCAAGATTTTATTGCATATTACAAAAGTATAAACAATCACATAGATAAATAAAGACTCTTCTCCAATCCGTCATATGACTTAACATCTGGTCAAACAAAACCATATTTCATTCAATTAAGAAAACCAAACATCTACATATTTTGTAGAAACATACGAGTCTGATTACTGAACCATGTAAGCAATTAAGAAACACAAAAGAAAGAGAAAAGAGACAAAGAAAAAAGCAGAGTAAAGATATTAAGGAGAGAAAAATAGATAAAGGAAGAAGGGGAGGGAGAAGGCAGAAGGGGGAGGGGAGGAGGATCCTAAGAATCTCATGTTAAACAATATGTCCCAAACCAAGATGTACCTTTACCAGGCATAGAACTCTATCCAAAATGTGCAAATTGGGCTGAATCCCAAAACAAAATCCAGCTCTGCCATACCATATAGTATCGTTTTGGGTGCATCTCACTGTGGGAAGACAATCTCTCCATTCTGCCTAAGAAATCCATTTCAGCAAACCAGTCTCCTAAGGTAGGGGCATTGGATGACCACCACTTTCTTGGAATTATTGAGTGTGCAGCTGTCATGCACTGTTTCAAAAGACCTTAACTACTTTTATAGACCCTGGAATCATGGACAGCAGGCCAATTTGTGGGGTTCTAGGTACCTTCTCACCAGAGACATGTGAATAAACATGAAAGATTTTATTCCACAGTTGCTGAATAGATGGGCAATCCCACCATATATGTAGCATGTTACCAGAGGCTGAACCACATCTCCAGCAGGAATCTGAGACTGAGGGGTATATTTTGTGTAAGTCTGTTGGACATCTGTACCATCTGGTGATAAGTTTATAATTTTGTTCCAGGACTTTACAGGTCAAGGGGTGCTTGTGTGTACAAAAAAAAGCTTTTTGCCATTGGTCAGTGGTAAATACCATTCCTAGTTCCTTTTCCCATTCTCTTTCAAACCACGGCTTAGTCCCATCATTTTGCTGAGTAAGGATTGAGTAGAGCTGAGAGATGGAATGCCGGGGAGGTGTATCCTGATCAGCAGAGAATCAAAAGGCGTTAGTTCCAAACAAGTCACCTGAGACGGCCAGAGGGTATGTAGAAAGGATCGGAGCTGTAAATACGTAAACCAGGGTATATGCTGGTCCGGGAGGGAGCATCTCAGGCTTGATAAAGTAGGGAATGACTGGAAGGTAGACCACACATGAGTAAGTCTTGTTTTATGACTAACTGTCCACATTAAAAACGTCTCTACCCCCACTCCCGGTGGCAAGTCAGGCTTGTCAAATATTGGTGTCATGGGACCCGGGACATCCGAGAGAGCTTGTTTCGTTATAAGGTTATCCCAAATTCTAAGTAGATCTCGTGTCAGTGAAGCATGTAGTATGAGCTGTTGACGGGACTTTTTGGAGACTCAAGGGAGTGAAGATAATTTAACTGATGAAAGATCATTCTCAAGAGAGACTCACTGCTTTACATTCGCACAATGGAACCAATCTATGATTCTGACGAGGACAGCTGCTCTGTGATAGTTCCTGAAGTCTGGTAAACCTGCCTCTCCTCTACTTTTATGTTTACAGAGGAGCTTCCGTGCAAGTCTTTATTTTGTATTTCCCCACTTCAGTTTAAAACATGCCGTATTAAGTTGCTTAAAAAAACTATTTGGTAACACTATCGGCACAGCTTGGAAAAATTAGAGTAGCTTGGGGAGGATGTCCATTTTAATAACATTAATTTTGCCAAACCATGATAGTTTCAACCCCCTGTATTTCTGAAGGTCTTTCATTATTCGGGAGAGTAAAGGTTGATAATTGAGTCGAAAGAGTTGTGAGGGGTCTAGTGTCAGTCTTACTCCCAGATATTGCATGGAGGAAGAACACCAATTGAATGGAAAAAGGTTTTGTAGGGCCTGTTGTTCTGTTGTCAGTAGATTAAAATTTAATATTTCTGACTTAGTAAAATTGACCTTAAAATTGCTCACAAAGCCATACCTGTCGAACTCTCTCATGATCACCGGCAGGGACACCCTTGGATTTGTGACATATAACAAAAGATCATCCGCGTATAGGGACAATTTATGTTTATGTTGGCCTATCGAAATGCCATGGATGTCTGGATTGCTCCTTAGCGCAACTGCTAGGTGTTCCATTACAATGGCATACAATAGTGGTGATAGTGGGCATCCCTGCCTGGTGCTATTAGTGATACCGAAGGAGCCCGAGTGTATCCCATTACATCTGACCCTAGCTGACGGGTTATGGTATAAGGCCATAATTTTATTAAGTAAATTAGGACCAATGTTTATCTGTTTTAAGGCACTATGAAGAAATGACCAGTCTACTCGGTCAAATGCCTTTTCGGCGTCAATTGATAAAATACAGGATGGGTTATGACTTGACTTGGCATGAGACATAAGTAATAAAGTCTTTATAGTATTGTCTCGGGCTTCCCGTGCTGGGATAAATCCCACTTGGTCATCATGGATTAAGTATGGTAGGTGAGTCGCCAATCTCATAGCTATTATTTTAGAAAACAATTTGACATCGAGGTTAATAAGCGAAATGGGTCTATAATTTGAGCAAAGATTTGGGTCTTTCCCTGGTTTCGGAATGAGAGAAATATGTGCTTCCAGTGTTTGATTAGGGAACGGCTTTGAGAGTGAGACATCATTAAACACTTCTTACCAAGAAAGGCGATAAAAATGGCGACAATAGTTTATAGAATTTAGCCGTAAAGCCGTCAGGGCCAGGACATTTATTGGGTGGGGTTAATTTAATTACCTCCTCTATTTCTTCTACTGTAATATGTTGGTCTATATCCTTACTAATAGTACTCGATAGAGTGGGGAGTGCTGTTTGCTCAATGTATTGATCAATTTTTGCCTGTTTCCGTGACTGGCACATGTCTGCGTATTGTCCTCTGATATTATATAAAGACTCGTAGTAGTCTTTAAAAGTTTGGGCAATCCAATTAGATTTATGGACATCCTCCCCCTTAGCATTCCGAATCTTTGGAATATATGTGTTGGGAGCTCTTGGATGTATGTGTCTTGCTACTGGACCTCCACATTTGTTCGCAATTCATAAAAGAAGCTGCGCATCTTTTCCCTATGTGAAAGATAACTCTGATCCACCAATTTCTTCAGATCTTCTCTAATCTTATTCTGTTGATCATAGTTACATCTGTTAGATTCTGTTTGTGTTTCTCTCTAGACCCTGAATTTGAGCTATCAACTCAGTGATGTGAGCCGCTCTTTTTTTTAGTCGTGACCCTTCCCTTATTAAAACGCCACGAATGACACATTTCATAGCTTTCAATTGAACAGGGCGTGGGGTCTCATCTTTATCGTGAACACGAAGAAATTCCTCAATTGTTTTTTTGACTGCCTCAACCGTAGTCTCATCTTGCAATAAATTGGGGTTTAGACGCCAACTCCATTGTTTGACACCTGCACACGGTGGTTGGAAGGAGAGAAAAATGGGTGCATGATCAGACCAGGTCATAGTGCCAACTGAAGCAGCAGGTCCCCAACCTAGAAGATGATGCGAAATAAAAAAGTTATCCATTCTACTAAATGTATTGTGGAGGGACGAATAGAAAGTATAATCCCTCTCTCTCGGGTGTAGGATCCGCCATACATCTTTTAATTATTTTTTTTTTTACATTTTGTCCCCTTCTTGTAAGTAATGTTACAAATAGGACCATTCAGTAATTTTGGTCAACATCTTGTAGTAATTTTTCCATCCCGGTTCTCATCTTTTAATAATGTACCCCATCCTGTTTCCCTCCTTGTAGGAAATTACTCCGTCCTGTAGTAATGTGCCCCTTCTGGTCTCGCACCTATAGTAATGTGCCCCATTCTGATCCCCTTACTGTAGGCATGTGTCCCATCCTGGTCTTCATGTAGTAATGTGCCCATCCTGGTCTCCTTGTAGTAATGTGCCCATCCTGGTCTCCTTGTAGTAATGTGCATCATCCTGGTCTTTTTGTAGTAATGTGCACCATCTTGGTCTCCTTGTAGTAATGTGCACCATCCTGGTCTCCTTGTAGTAATGTGCACCATCCTGGTCTCCTTGTAGTAATGTGCACCATCCTGGTCGCCTTGTAGTAATGTGCACCATCCTGGTCTCCTTGTAGTAATGTGCACCATCCTGTTCTCCTTGTAGTAATGTGCACCATCCTGTTCTCCTTGTAGTAATGTGCACCATCCTGTACTCCTTGTAGTAATGTGCACCATCCTGTTCTCCTTGTAGTAATGTGCACCATCCTGGCATCCTTGTAGTAATGTGCACCACCCTAGCCTCCTTGTAGTAATGTGCACCATCCTGGTCTCCTCGTAGTAATTATTATTATTATTATTATTTATTATTATAGCGCCATTTATTCCATGGCGCTTTACAAGTGAAAGGGTATACGTACAACAATGATTAACAGTACATAACAGACTGGTACAGGAGGAGAGAGGACCCTGCCCGCGAGGGCTCACAGTCTACAGGGAATGGGTGATGGTACGATAGGTGAGAACAGAGCTGGTTGCGCAGTGGTCTACTGGACTGAGGGCTATTGTAGGTTGTAGGCTTGTTGGAAGAGGTGGGTCTTGAGGTTCCTCTTGAAGCTTTCTACGGTAGGGGAGAGTCTGATGTGCTGAGGTAGAGCGTTCCAGAGTATGGGGGATGCACGGGAGAAATCTTGTACGCAATTGTGGGAAGAGGAGATAAGGGAGGAGCAGAGAAGGAGATCTTGTGAGAATCTGAGGTTGCGTGCAGGTAGGTACCGAGAGACTAGGTCACAGATGTAGGGAGGAGACAGGTTGTGCATGGCTTTGTATGTCATGGTTAGTATTTTGAACTGGAGTCGTTGGGTGATGGGAAGCCAGTGAAGGGATTGGCAGAGTGGCAAGGCTGGGGAGTAGCGAGGGGAGAGGTGGATTAAGCGGGCCGCAGAGTTTAGGATAGATTGGAGGGGTGCAAGAGTGTTGGAAGGGAGGCCAGAGAGCAGGAGGTCTCCTTGTAGTAATGTGCACCTTCCTGGTCTCCTTGTAGTAATGTGCACCATCCTGCTCCCCTGGTAGTAATGTGCCCATCCTGGTACCCTGGTAGTAATGTGCACCATCCCGGTCCCCTGGTAGTAATGTGCACCATCCTGGTCTCCTTGTAGTAATGTGCCCCATCCTGGTCCTCATCTTGTAGTAATGTGTCCCATCCTTGTCTCCACCCTGTAGTAATGTGTCCATCATTGTCCCCTTTTACAAATGTGCCAATAGTTGTGCTCTTCATCTATTAATGTCTCCTTTTCTGGTCCTCTTGTAGCAATGCCCTGTAGTATCCTTGCCTATTGTGCCATTCTTCACACACATACACACACACACACACACACACACACACACAGCTCAGGGGGGTATACAGCACTGGGGTGGGGGGGTGGGACAGACAGTTCTGAGGGGTGTATACAGCACTGAGATTAGGGAACAGAGTTCTGGGAGGATATACAGCACAGGGGCTGAGGGGACAGACAGTTCTTGGGGTGTATACAACACTGGGGTCAGGGGACACACAGTTCTGAGGTATACAGAGAGTGCTGGGGTTGGGGGGGGGCAGACAGTTCGGGGGAGGTATACAGGAAGTGCGCGGTTTGGGGGGGACATACAGTTCTGGGGCTATACAGGCAGTATTAGGGTCTGGGGGTACAGACAGCTCTGTGGAGGTAGAAAGTTCTGGAGGTATACAGGCAGCACTGGGGTTGGGGGGACAGACAGTTCTGGGGGGTGTAAAGGCAGCACTGGGGTTGGGGGGACAGACAGTTCTGGGGGGTATACAAGCATCACTGGGGTTGGAGGGGGACAGACAGTTCTGGGGATATACAGACAGTTCTGGGGATATACAGACAGCACTGGGGTTGGGAGGTACAGACAGACCTGGGGGGTATACAGGCAGCACTGGGGTTGGGGGGACAGATAGTTCTCGGGCTATACAGGCAGCGCTGGGATTTGGGGGAGACCTACAGCTCGGCGGGATGTTGGTGCTTCGGCTCATGTCTTCATCTGTGGGACGGGAGCTCAGCAGACGGCGTGCTAGCTTCGCCCAGATTAACTTGCCCTGACTCAGCACTCAGCAGAGAACGCTATGTGTAGGTGTGGATTTAAATGGCGGGAGCCATGAAATTGCGGTCACCAGAACTTGGGGGCCGCCGAATACATCACCGCCCTTCTTACCTGGCTGTCCTCCGTTCCCTTGTGTCCTCTTTTTGCGGCCTGCAGCCTCCTTGGTGATAGTGCCCCTGGTGCCGCAGTCATTTAGAACTTTACTTCAGACACGCTGCGCAGAGTCAAGCTCTGTACACAACTATTCCACGGCCAGCTGCCAGCCGATCAGAGGCAGCAGGTGAAGTCATACACTTCAGCTACTGGCCTCTGATTGACTGGCGGCTGCGAAAGCTGTGCACAGAGCTTCACTCTGCACAGCGATGGTAAACCATCTGAAATAAAGTGCATGAAAAATGTTCAATTCTCTTATAATCAAACCAAATCCAGCTCTATCACTACATATAGCTTCCACCTCCCCTTTGTAATTAAGGAAAACTCCAAAACTTATGGTCAACATTTGGGAAGCATAGGAATGTGGCAAAGAGGCATTTACGACCAGAGGTAGATAAGAGCAAGAAATTCAAATCTCTTTGGTCTCCTGGGTAAAAATATGAACTAAGATTTTATTTAAAGAATTAATATTAAAGATAAGAAAATAATAGTTTTGAAATCCTAATGAAACGGAAAACGCAAAAGACCAATTTGTTTAGCAGGGCATTGGCTAAAATCCCAGCAAATGCATATTAGCCAGTTGGGTGATGCCAGGTATGTCATGTTTCCTATCTATGAACAGGTAAATTCATGATGTAAAACATGACGCTAATATCCTTTGCCTGTAAACCCAAGGGGCAAAGGTATGCTGAAAATTGGAATTCCATAATTTTCTGAAGGTCTTACAGACCATCCCATATGAGGTCATCAAGTGGCTGGTGACCTGAGGTAATGAAGAGATACCTGCCACATTTTTTGGTTGTTCGGTTCATGTAGGGCACAGATAAGCTGTGGTTCTGTCTATTTGTCCTCTAAGTCTCTCTCTCCCTACGTTTGGAAGTCATACCTGTGGCATGAGTCTGAGTAAGATTCTTGATTATCCTTTTTATTTTATGTAATTGTCTTGTTCCCTTTTGTAAAATCTTGTATATTTTATAAACACTGCCTGCTCTTTTGGATTAAATATATAAAATTTAACAGCTTCGCTTCTCTTGTGCTATATAAACCAAGAACCTGAATATGCGTTATGCTATCTGTAACGGGTGTCCATTCTACCTATAAACAAATGGTGGTGGCAGCGATTATTTTGCTTGTGTTTCTGTGTACTTTGACCATCACAATAGCGAAGTATATATATATTCCATGAAATGGAACCGGTGATATATACACACACACGTTACTCTCTCTGGGAGCACCTCAATTATCGGCATAATAGAAGAATTCCAGCATCCTCATTTACTTATTTGTCTTTCAATTGTGTAATTGTCCTGACAATAAGGGGGCGACAGAGGGCTGTTTCATGACATAGACAATAACACATCTAGTAAATGATCGCCCTCCACCCCGACAGCCTTCACCGTCAGTGATTTAGTAACTAGAGGTGACACATCTGGAGTAATTACAGTATGTGGCTCGGGGGCTCTCAACAATCCAAACTATTGTAGGGGTCAATATTTTCTGTCAGAGGAGATTCTTGAAATAATATTAGACATTTATTTTCTGCCTCTCGGACTCTACAATGGACGGCTCCAGTACAAGTTCTTAATAATGGACATTTGTGGAATTCAGAGAAAATATCGTTCAGGCTCTTGAAGGTAAAAATATCAGAATTACTTTCCTTTTCTTTACCTAATTAAATTTTGAAACTCATGTGGGTGGGCTGCCCGGCCTCCATGTACCCAGTGGGATAATTCTACCCTCCCTCATATATTACAGTTACCCTGTGACGAACTTTGGATAAAAACGTCCCTATCAACACATTCAGCAGAAGGGAGAGAAGGAAGATCCATCAATAAGATGTGGAGATTCTAGGAAGATGGATTCATTGCTCTCAGTGGGAGAAACAATAAGAATCTTGTAGTTATGATACTTATTAATGGCGAACAAAAATAAAATAAATGATGTTACAAAGCAAGCTTTCCAGACTACTTAGGTCTCTTCATCAACTGCAAGATTATTATTTTGTTTCTCCCACTGAGAGCAATCAATCTTTATTCAACTGGTGAACACGACACGAAACTAAAAATCTAGGACATCACCAGCATCATTACCCTCCGCTTTCTCTTAGGGGTCCACCATACAGATTAGATTCTTCTCCCCATGATTTTCTAAGTTATCTGCACACTCTACAAACACTGTCACTTGGCTTTGCAGATTAGAGATCTGGTCAGCTAAGAGTTAACATCTTCTAATTTCAGGGGATAGGATGGATCCTACCTGTAAGATCTAGCTGAAACAGATCTCACTCCAACAGAAGGGCGTCCAATGCCCAAAATATTGGGGACAGTTTTGGGTGGAGGAGCATGTGGTGGTCTAGCAGCAAAATGGTGACCATTTGATATGGCCGGACTACAACCCTGATAAAGCAGCCACAGCCGGTGACTGAGAAGAATCT
The DNA here is from genome assembly GCF_048569485.1 of Anomaloglossus baeobatrachus. Classification (NCBI taxonomy): domain Eukaryota; kingdom Metazoa; phylum Chordata; class Amphibia; order Anura; family Aromobatidae; genus Anomaloglossus; species Anomaloglossus baeobatrachus. Next base: position 557,372,696 of record NC_134357.1, read on the forward strand.
GTGACTTCTCTGCATTTAGTGGTCACTACTCACCTGGGCGGTTATCTGTAGGAATCTCCTCCTTACTCCGCTCATCACCCCTCACATATGTCTCTGTAGTAATAATATGGGGCAGATCTTCCCCCTGAAACAAATATTGTAAAAGTCACAGACAGATGGAGAAGTCCCATCTATGATCAGCTCTAATCCTGCCATCTCCACCGCTCTCATTACACAAGTGTAAAATGTATTTAATCGAAACCACACGTTTCCCTCCACTCTCTATACAGACACATCTGCAGGTTTTTCCCTCCGCTCTCTATACAGACACATCTGCAGGTTTTTCTCACTATCTGACATGAAATCAGAATAAAACTTTCCCGTTTTAGGTCAATTAGGAACCAAAATTATTTCTATTTGCCACATGCCAGAATAATGAGAGAGTGAAAATGTTATAAGACATTTTTATTACTTTCTGCAAAGTCAAAAGTTTTCATTAGTATTTGGTATTGCCCTTAACCTCTTCTCGACACATGACATACTGAGTATGTCATGGATCATATTAGGTTAATCCCTTCTGTCCTGCAGTGATCGATGCACATGTCAGCTGATTTGAACAGCTGACATGTGTGGCTATGAGGCATGAGTGGTCCGGAACCCACTTGCACCTGTTAACCCCTTGCATCTTGCTGTCAAAATGTGACAGTGAGATGAAACAGCACGCGGTAAGTATTCACTTACCTGGTGCTATCGGACGTCACGTGGCGGATCAGATGGTTGTCATGGTAACACAAGGTCCTGTGATGACTCCTGTCGCTATCATGAGTCACTTGCTATTATACCTGGCAGAGGGTCGTGTGTCAGAGGAGTGTAGCTTTTCTGCAGATCTCAGCTGTGTAGCTGTGATCTACAGAAAGGAACAAGCAATCAGACTGCTGATCCTTATAGTCCCCTAGGGGGACCAATAAAATAAAAAAAATTACAAAAACCTAAAAGTTCAAATCACCCCCCCATTCGCCCCATTGAAAATTAAAAGGGTAAAAAAACCAAATACACACATATTTGGTATCGCCGAATTCAGAAATGCCTGATCTATCAAACATAAAATGAATATTCTGATCGATAAAGGGTGTAGCGGCAAAAAAATACAAACGCCAAAATTATGTTTTTTGGTTGCTGCATATTTTGCCCAAGATGCGATAACAGGCAATCAAAACATAACATCTGCGCAAAAATGGTACTGTTGAAAATGCCAGCTCGAGACACAAAAACTAAGCCATTACTGAGCCCCATATCCTGAAAAATTAGAACGCTGTGGATCGCGGAAAATGGCGAAAAAAGTGCTCCTTTTTTTGTGAATTATTTAGACTTTTAGATAAAAGTAAACCTACACATGTTTGGTGTTTCTACAAAATTGCACCGAACTCAGGCATCATACTGACACATCAGTTTTACTATATAGTGAACACAATGAATAAAATACCCCAAAAACAATTGGGCAGTCGCACTTTTTTTTGCCATTTTCTAGTACACTATATGGTAAAACTAATGGTTTCATTCATAAGTACAACACATCCTGCAAAAAAAAAAAAAAAAAAAAACCTAATAAGGCAAGACTGACGTAAAAATAAAAAGTTACGGCTCTCGGAAAAAGGAGAGCAAAAAAATCCCCAAAAATGGGAAAATGGAACATCACCCGGGGGTGAAGGGGTTAAACTGTATGACTTGGGTGAAATGTGTTGAATCTCCTTCCACAAGCTTCTCACCATAGCTGGTAGGAATTTGACCCATTCCTCTAGACAGAACTGGTGTAACTGAGCCATGTTTGTAGGTCACCGCTCGCAACGGCCTATTTAGCTTTGCCCATAAATTTTCAATAGGACTGAGATCAGAGTTTTGTGATGGCCACTCCGAAACATTGACTTTGTTATCCTTCAGCCACTTTGTAACCATTTTGGCAGTATGGTTCGGTTCATTGTCCATTTGGAAGACCCATTTCTGCTCAAGCTTTAAGTTCCTGGCTGATGTCTTCAGACGTTCTTCAGTATTGCCTCATAATCTTCCTCATGATGCCATCTATTTTGTGAAGTGCACCAGTCCCTCTTGCAGCAAAACAACCCCACAACACAATGCTGCCACCGCCCGTGTTTTACAGTTGGGATGATGTTCTTAGGCTTCAAAGCTTCTCCCTTTTTCCTCCATGTGTAACGATGATCATTATGACCAAACAGTTTAATTTTAGTTTTGTCAGACCACAGGACGTCTCCAAAAATTAAGGTCTATGTTCCTTTGTGCATTTGCAAACATTAATCTGGCTTTTTTTATGCTTCATTTGAAGTGATGGCTTACTCCTGAAAGAGTGGCCTTTCAGCCCATGATGATACATTACTCATTTCACTGTGGATTATGACACAATCTTACCAGCTTCTGCCAGCATCTTCACAAGGCCTTTTGCTTTTGTTCTTGGGTGGATATGTGCATGTTTGACCAAAGGGCGTTCATCTCTGGTACACAGAACCCATCTCCTTCCTGAGCGGTATGATGGCTAGACATTCCCATCTTGTTTGTACTTGTGTATAATTGTTTGTACAGATGAATGAGGCCCCTTCAGGTTTCTGGAAATTGCAGCAAGGATGAACCAGACTTGTGCAAGTCCACAATTCTCTTCCTTAGATCTTGGCTGATTTCTTTTGATTTTAACCTGATGCTACACAAAAAAGCAGTGTGTTTCAGGTGTGCATTAAATACATCCACAGGTGTGTCTCTAATTAACTCAGATGTCGCCAATAAACCTATCGGAAGCTTCCAAAGATATGTGCTGTCCCATATTGTTTAAAACCATAGTACTCTTAAGGCTGCTTTACACGGTACGACCGATTGTGCGATTTCACAATCGATCGTACCCGCCCTCGTCCTTTTTGCGTCACGGGCAAATCGCTGCCCGTGTCGCACAAAGTTAGTAACCCCCGTCACACATAGTTACCTCTCGTGCGACCTCGCTGTGGGCGGCGAACGTCCACTTCCTGGAGTGGGAGGGACGTTCGGCGTCACAGCGACGTCACACGGCCGCCGGCCAATAGAAGCGGAGGGGCGGAGATGAGCGGGACGTAAACATCCCGCCCACCTCCTTCCTTCCACATAGAGCCGGCGGCGGCCACGAGAGACAGGTGAGCTGCTCATCGTTCCCGTGGTGTCACACGGAGCGGCGTGTGCTACCACGGAAACGATGGTCAACTAAATTAAACGATATTATGGAACCTAGCGAGCAGTACCCGACTCACGATTTGTGAGCGATACTGCGTCGCTAGGAGGTGTCACACAGGCCGGCATCGCCAGCAATGCCGGATGTGCGTCACAATAACCGTGACCCCGACGATCTATCGCACGATAGATTGTCTGGTGTAAAGCAGCCTTTAGTGTATGGAAACGTTTGATGTTGCAGAAAGTAATAAAAATGCCTTAAAACATTTTTTCCCCCATTATTCTCACATTTAGCAAATATAAATAATTTTGGTTTCTAATTGACCTAAAACAGGAAAGGTTTACTCTGATTTCATGTCAGATAGTGAGAAAAACCTGCAGATGTGTCTTTATAGAGAGCGGAGGGAAATGTCTGGTTTCAACTGTAATACTAGTGGATAAAACAAGACTGTGCACAAGACCTTCACAGCCGTCTACACATCATAGGGAGATTTCATGGCACCTTCTCTCCATCTACCTGATGATCCTGAGGAACATCGGGGTCTTCTTGTTTACAGTCCTGTGGGAGAAGAGGACGGGGACATCTCTCTGGTGTTGTCCTCTTACTGGATAAACCTGGAGGAGACACATATTGACTGAATTCATTCCTTACATACAGATAATTATAGGCCGTGTGTATTTAGTCCTGTCTATTACCTGGTGATGTGAGGGGCTGGGGAACCTCCATCATGACGTCCTTGTACAGATCTTTGTGTCCTTCTAAATACTCCCACTCCTCCATGGAGAAATAGACGGTGACGTCCTGACACCTTATAGGAACCTGACACATACAATGATACCGTCACCCCCGATCCCTTCATAGCGTTACTGTATAAAGTCCCAGCATTCCCAGCAGTGTCACCTCTCCAGTCAGCAGCTCAATCATCTTGTAGGTGAGTTCTAGGATCTTCTGGTCATTGATGTCCTCATGTATCGGGGGGTGAGGTGGAGGCCCCGTGATTGGGCTCAGGGGTCTTCCCCATCCCTCAGACACAGGGGCCTGACAGCGCTCACTAGAGGTCTTCTTCACTACTGTGTAATCCTGGTTATGGAGAGACACAGTAAGAAATCTCACTCCAGACATTTCCAGAGTCCTCACCTCTCCAGTTCTGTCCATCTGTTATTCCCATAGATAAGAATGATGTAATGTGACGTCATCAGAATCTCTCACCTCTCCAGTAAGCCGGAAGAGGATCTCTAGGGTGAGGTGTAATATCCTCTCCGCCATCTTGTCCCTGTTCATATCCATCCTTCACGGGGCAATCAGGAGAATTCTCTTCTATAGAGCGATTGTTCTCCCCCAGCATCTAATGTGTATGGAGCCTGAGCCCAGTAATGGGGAATCTCCACACACCTCCACCTGCAGAGCCGCACACTAGATATATGGCTGCTCTGTGCTTCCAGGACCTGTGATGACGTCACATGGAGGGGAGGAGTCAGGGGTCACATGATCAGCTCCTCAGTGTATGCAGGACTCTGCTGTGCTGGTTGGTGCTGGATGAGGGGAAGGTTATGTGCAGGGTCAGGAGGAAATTACAATTTGGATGTAGCAGAGCCGTGACTGTATAATGTCCTCAGTGCGGAGCCGTGTGTGTACGACGTGTACGGGGCGGAGCCATGTGTGTACGTTGTGTATGGAGCCACATGTGTATGACGTATACAGAGTGCAGCCATGTATGTATGAAGCGGAGCCTTGCGTGTACGACATATACAGTATGGAGCTGTGCGTGTACGACATATACAGTATGGAGCCGTGCGTGTACGACATATACAGTATGCAGCCGTGCGTGTACGACATATACAGTATGGAGCTGTGCGTGTACGACATATACAGTATGGAGCCGTGCGTGTACGACATATACAGTATGCAGCCGTGCGTGTACGACATATACAGTATGGAGCCTTGTGTGTACGACATATACAGTATGGAGCTGTGCTTGTACGACATATACAGTATGGAGCTGTGCGTGTACGACATATACAGTATGCAGCCGTGCGTGTACGACATATACAGTATGCAGCCGTGCGTGTACGACATATACAGTATGGAGCTGTGCGTGTACGACATATACAGTATGGAGCCGTGCGTGTACGACATATACAGTATGGAGCCGTGCGTGTACGACATATACAGTATGGAGCTGTGCGTGTACGACATATACAGTATGGAGCCGTGCGTGTACGACATATACAGTATGGAGCCGTGCGTGTACGACATATACAGTATGGAGCCGTGCGTGTACGACATATACAGTATGGAGCCGTGCGTGTACGACATATACAGTATGGAGCCGTGCGTGTACGACATATACAGTATGGAGCTGTGCGTGTACGACATATACAGTATGCAGCCGTGCGTGTACGACATATACAGTATGGAGCCGTGCGTGTACGACATATACAGTATGGAGCTGTGCGTGTACGACATATACAGTATGCAGCCGTGCGTGTACGACATATACAGTATGGAGCTGTGCGTGTACGACATATACAATATGGAGCCGTGCGTGTACGACATATACAGTATGCAGCCGTGCGTGTACGACATATACAGTATGGAGCCGTGCGTGTACGACATATACAGTATGGAGCTGTGCGTGTACGACATATACAGTATGGAGCTGTGCGTGTACGACATATACAGTATGCAGCCGTGCGTGTACGACATATACAGTATGCAGCCGTGCGTGTACGACATATACAGTATGGAGCTGTGCGTGTACGACATATACAGTATGGAGCCGTGCGTGTACGACATATACAGTATGGAGCCGTGCGTGTACGACATATACAGTATGGAGCCGTGCGTGTACGACATATACAGTATGGAGCCGTGCGTGTACGACATATACAGTATGGAGCCGTGCGTGTACGACATATACAGTATGGAGCCGTGCGTGTACGACATATACAGTATGGAGCCGTGCGTGTACGACATATACAGTATGGAGCCGTGCGTGTACGACATATACAGTATGGAGCCGTGCGTGTACGACATATACAGTATGGAGCTGTGCGTGTACGACATATACAGTATGCAGCCGTGCGTGTACGACATATACAGTATGGAGCCGTGCGTGTACGACATATACAGTATGCAGCCGTGCGTGTACGACATATACAGTATGGAGCCGTGCGTGTACGACATATACAGTATGGAGCCGTGCGTGTACGACATATACAGTATGGAGCCGTGCGTGTACGACATATACAGTATGCAGCCGTGCGTGTACGACATATACAGTATGGAGCCGTGCGTGTACGACATATACAGTATGGAGCCGTGCGTGTACGACATATACAGTATGGAGCCGTGCGTGTACGACATATACAGTATGGAGCCGTGCGTGTACGACATATACAGTATGGAGCCGTGCGTGTACGACATATACAGTATGGAGCCGTGCGTGTACGACATATACAGTATGGAGCCGTGCGTGTACGACATATACAGTATGGAGCCGTGCGTGTACGACATATACAGTATGGAGCCGTGCGTGTACGACATATACAGTATGGAGCCGTGCGTGTACGACATATACAGTATGGAGCCGTGCGTGTACGACATATACAGTATGCAGCCGTGCGTGTACGACATATACAGTATGGAGCTGTGCGTGTACGACATATACAGTATGGAGCCGTGCGTGTACGACATATACAGTATGCAGCCGTGCGTGTACGACATATACAGTATGGAGCCGTGCGTGTACGACATATACAGTATGGAGCCGTGCGTGTACGACATATACAGTATGGAGCCGTGCGTGTACGACATATACAGTATGCAGCCGTGCGTGTACGACATATACAGTATGGAGCCTTGCGTGTACGACATATACAGTATGGAGCTGTGCGTGTACGACATATACAGTATGGAGCTGTGCGTGTACGACATATACAGTATGGAGCCGTGCGTGTACGACATATACAGTATGGAGCCTTGCGTGTACGACATATACAGTATGGAGCCTTGCGTGTACGACATATACAGTATGGAGCCGTGCGTGTACGACATATACAGTATGGAGCCGTGCGTGTACGACATATACAGTATGGAGCCGTGCGTGTACGACATATACAGTATGGAGCCGTGCGTGTACGACATATACAGTATGGAGCCGTGCGTGTACGACATATACAGTATGGAGCCGTGCGTGTACGACATATACAGTATGGAGCCGTGCGTGTACGACATATACAGTATGGAGCCGTGCGTGTACGACATATACAGTATGGAGCCGTGCGTGTACAGTGTGTACAGAGCGCAGCACCAAGTGTACGACGTGTTAGGGCTTTGACCTCCTGACACTGAACAATATAGAAAAAAAAAATTTCCAGCGTCTCCAGGAGATAAAATAATAGTTCCTTTATTGAAAGTATAAAATCTTCTTACCATAGAGTAAAACGACATATAGAGGCTTGTAGAGGGGAGCACTTTCCTACGCGTTTCACCCCAAAGGGGCTTAATCATGGAATGCGTAAAAGGTCTCCAAACAGACATTTAAATGCAAAGCACATCAAAATGGCAGGTGATTCAATTAGGTGAAAAACACACCCATTACATTTGACATGAACAAAGCCAGTTGCAAAACAAATAACAAATACATGGAGACCAACATGTGAAAGAATTTGATTACAAACAGATCACCAAAGAGTAAAAAACGAACAAGAAAAAGAAAAAGATTGTTAAAGGTTTTTCAAACCACAAAAATACAAATGCATGTGAAGCCGTTAAAAACTACCATGTGGGTATATAAAGAAAGCCATAGTATACTTTGGTAGCATCCTAGTCATAAATTTTATAGTTTGAAGACAGAATGTGCAAGAGTTGTTATCAAATGTTGAAATTTGATTGCACAAAAAAAAATTCCATGTTTTGCAGAGGACACATGGAATCATCGTGTAAAGTTTTTACATGTGTTATACTGGGAAAATGTCCCGGTGAGATGCTGAAGAGAAAAAAAAAAAAGGGAAGGGGAAGAAAAAAGATCGCAATATTATTGCAGCAGAGATAATATAAGAGAACTATAGAGGCATAAAGTATAGAGAGAGAGGTACCTAAGAGTACTGCATAATTAGATCTCTCCTCTTGTTCATACCATGCGGTATTCTGGTGCCCAATTTGTAAATCCATAAAGATTCTCTATTGAGAATCTTTCTGCGATGGTCCCCTCCCCTGCTTGGCTTGTAGACCTTTTCAATGCCAGTGAATGTAAGAGAATCGAGGCACCTATTATGAATAGTGATAAAGTGCCTCGAGACCGCTGAGACATTCACTGCAGAGGGATTTAAAGTATCAGATATGTGTCTGCGTATCCGCTGTTTAAGGGGACAGGACGAACAACCTACGTATTGAATTGAGCAGGAGGTATATTCAATAAGATATACAACATTAGGGGTGTTGCAATTAATAAAATCTCTAATGTTGTAGGATGAACCAGTATACAAGGAGGTGAATGATTTGCATTTTCTGGCATGTTTGCACGAGATGCAAAAATTGTGCCCACAGCCAAAAAAAACAGTACAGGACAGCCAATTTTTGGAGTTACTTTTTTTGTTGTTACTAACTACCAAACTAGGTGACAGGATATTGGCTAGATTAGGTGCTCTTTTCGCCACAAAATTAATTTTATTTTTTTCTAAAATATGACTTAGTAAATTGTCTTGCGATAGAAGGGGTAAATGTTTTTGAATTATTTTTACGAGATCCTGGAATTGTGGGGAAAAGTTGGTGGAAAAAGTTATTTAAGTTATTTGGTAATTAGTTTTATGTTTGTTTTTATAGTGATTTTCAAAAAGGTCCCGTCTATCTATTTTTTTCCACTATTTTTTGGGCTCTGTTCAGACACCAGTTGGAGTATCCCCTATCCTTTAGTCTGGCAAGAGCTTTGCTAGTTTCAAGTGGGAGAAGATCAGGCCTGGAGCAATTCCGTTTTAGCCTGGTCAATTCTCCAATGGGAATGTTTTTCACCATGTGGGGGGGGGGGGTGACATGAGCTAGCTAACAAAATGGAGTTGGAATCAGTTTCTTTATGATAGGGAAGAATGTCAATCTTATTGTGGTCGCCAATCAGAGTCATATCCAAATAGTTGATAACAGACGGATGGATTTGAAAAGTAAATTTAAGATGAAAGGAATTTTGGTTAAGATGATTTATGAAGGAGTGTGCTGTGGCACCATCTCCTTTCCAAATAAATAGTAAATCATCAATGTAACGTGTGTAAAAAATTATATGCTCCGAAAAATTATTATTGTCATCAAAAATATATAATTCTTCAAAAATGGCGACCACAATGTTAGCAAGGGAGGGGGGAAATTTTCCTCCCATGCTAACGCCACAATTTTGTAGAAAAAATTCCCCATCAAAAGAAAAATAGTTGTGTGTCAACAAAAAATTGATAGATAATAATACTGCTCCTATTATACCTGATGAAAGCAATTCTGCTGAAACGCGTTGTAATAATAGGAGTGCCTATTCAATAAAGTTCAAATAATTAATATCAGCAAATATCCTTATTGCGCTATATTAGACCGAAAGAATTATCCACAACAAAAAATTGATAGCTGTAATAATGAAGTTTTGAGTTTGTATGGGATAAGAGCTATGCTTTCTGAGAAACACCTGTAGACAATCAATGGCTACATGATGTGGTATAGAAGGATATAGGCTGACAATGTCACAAGTCAGCCACATACACTGTGTTCCAAATTATTATGCAAAAAGAGTTTAGAAGTGATAAGGTCAGAAATTTTTTGTTTGTCATTTAAACTCATTGATGGTGATGTGTGTCAGGGCTCTTTATATCACTGAAAGCAGTTGCAGATACCTGTGCACATTAGTTTGGAAGGTGTGCCCAAATAAAGGCAAGACTACTTAAGAAGGCTGTTCCACATTATTAAGCAGCCTACATTTTTTGCCAAAATGGGAAAGAAAAAGGATGTGTCGGTTGCTGAGAAGCAACAAATTGTAGAGTTTTTAGGTCAAGGCATGACTACAATCAACATTGCCAAGACACTTCATCTGGATCATAGCACAATCAAGAAGTATGTAGCTGATTCACAGCACACACGTGTGCGTGCTGATAAGGAAAAATTGAGGACTCTTTCCAACAGGCAATTGCGTCAGGTTAAAAGAGCAGCTGCTAAAATGCCTTGTCATAGCAGCGGACAAGTTTTTGAAGCTGCTGGTGCCTCCAACGTCCCCCGAACAAGATGCAGGGTCCTTCAGAGGTTTGCAGCTGTGCGTAAGCCATCCTGTCGACCACCACTATCCACTGCACACAAGCAGAAACAGCTCCACTGGGCCAAACGATACATGAAGACTGACTTCCAAACTGTTTTGTTCACCGATGAGTGCCGTGCAACGCTCGATGGTCCGGATGGATAGAGTGGAGGATGGCTGGTTGATGGACACCCCATGAAAACACGGCTAAGGCGCCAACAAGGAGGAGGTGGAGTAATGTTTTGGGCTGGAATCATGGGGAGAGAGATTGTCAGCCCCCTGAAGGGGTAAAGATGAATTCCATAATCTATGTGGAGTTTCTAAAACAGCACTTCCTTCCATGGTTCAGGAGGAAGAACCGTGCATTCCGCAGCAAGATCATTTTCATGCATGATAATGCACCGTCTCATGCTGCAAATAACACATCTGCATCTCTGGCTGCTATGGGCATAAAAGAGGACAAACTTATGGTGTGGCCACCATCATCCCCTGACCTCAACCCCATTGAGAACCTCTGGAGCATCATCAAAAGGAGTGTCTATGATGGCGGGAGGCAGTTCACATCTAAGCAACAGCTCTGGGAGGGTATTCTGACCACATGCAAAACAATTGAAGCATAAACCATCCAAAAACTGACATTCAATGGACGAGAGAGTTCAGAAGCTTCTTTCGAACAAGGGGTCCTATGTGCAAATGAAACATCACCTACAATTAAGTTTTGACTTGAAAACTGTTTGATTTCATTTTGTAATAAGCTGACAATGCTTAGAATTTCACAATTGACCATTTTGTTTTTCAAAATAAAAATAAAAAGGTTAAAAACTCTGCTGTGCATAATAATTTGGAACATGCATTTTGAGTGCATTTTGAGTGTTTATTCTTTTTAAAAATATACTGTTTTCATAGGCAGTTTGATCAAAAACATTTCAATTATACTCGAATAGTAGATGACTGGAAAACAACAATGACTGCAATTCTTAAAGTTAAGTTAGGAAAATATGAAAAAATATTTTTTGCATAATAATTTGGAACACAGTGTATAGCCATCATGCCATGGGATAGAATTTAAGTTATTTATTAAAGATTTGGTGTCTTGGTGTCTAAAGATTTGGTGTTTGCAACCAAAGGTTGCAAGAAATGATTAATCCAAGCACCCAGTTTTTTTCCAAGGGAGCCAATGCCTGATATAATGGGCCTGAAGGGTGGTGGAAAAATACCCTTATGTAGTTTTAGTTTTTGTTATTTGTTTTGCAACTGGCTTTGTTCATGTCAAATGTAATGGGTGTGTTTTTCACCTAATTGAATCACCTGCTATTTTGATGTGCTTTGCATTTAAATGTCTGTTTGGAGACCTTTTACGCGTTCCATGATTAAGCCCCTTTGGGGTGAAACGCATAGGAAAGTGCTGCCCTCTACAAGCCTCTATATGTCCTTTTATTCTATGGTAAGAAGATTTTATACTTTCAATAAAGCAACTATTATTTTATCTCCTGGAGACGCTGGAAAAATTTTTTTTTCTATATTGTTCTTGCACTCTACACCCAGGTCAGGGTGTTTCCGTGCGTCGTAGGTGTGATCAGGAGTGAAGAGGGGTGAGCTGAATACCTCCCTTTGTGTGCACTTCTCCTGACACTGAAGGAATGCCTGGGTCTGAAACGTGTGGTATAATGATATATGCCAAGTCGTGATGAGTGGATATATTCAGCACTATTCATTACTCGCATGATTATTAAGATACTCAGGATATCCATTAGTCGTCGAGTCTTTTGGTATTCGCCTCATGAGTTTCGAGTTCCCTCCCCACATATTTGGCGCCTTATTTTCAGCCACTAAACATGCGAGGATTGCCTGCCAATCACTGTATTGCTATTGCCATCTTTGCTACTAGCCTTACTGTGATTGGCAGGCGCAGTGAAGCAAAAAAAAAATGACGTGTGGTCTCCCGCCTATTTGTGATACCCAGCACAGGTGGAGGAAACAGCTGGGGACTTGTATACTCAGGCTACAAAGGTCCATGGTTATTGGGCCCTCCCCAGTCTAAAAATAGCAGCCCACATCCGCCAAACCAATTGTTTTAGAGGCATGATGGCAGGGATTGTAGCCTTACACAATGTGCTGCTGATACCTAAAAAAATTAAATCTATTCTCAAATAATACCGCTCGTAGCTGCATTTATTGTAGGGCAAGCTGCTAGAGTAGGCATAATGTATTAGAGGCATGTATGTGGGGATTGTAACCTTACACAGTGTGCTGCTGTTACCCTAAAAAAATCTGTTCTATTCTCTGATGATGCCGCTATTCGTTTGCAATTAATGTCAGATGACATTATGGAGTAAGGATCGTGTGACAAAACTAACTGCATTGGATTTAGTTGCGATGACATCCTGGTCATCAGAAACTGGACTTGTTTCACACAACTATAAAACCAAAATTAAAAAAAAAAAAAAAAAAGATACATATATACTGTATATATATATATATATAATGTAGAAAATCAGCTCTTGTAGTTAATGGCAGGGACGCAGTAAATAGGCACACACGTTTCAAGTGCAACACTCAGTGTTTTAGTCAAACTGGTAACAAAACAGAAAAACACAGTCTTACTTCAGACAGGCATGCATAAGAAAAGTCCAGCTTGTCATTGTCACACTACAAGCCTAGCCAGCACGTTCAGACCAAAAGTCTGATGCACAACGAAAAAAACACCAAAACAACACCACAAACAAGGGGAGACACACAATAACAACGGTGGACCCTGGCGCTAGTGAGAGGGTAGATGGGACATCTATTCTCACCTGTAGCTGTCTCTACTTTCCTAGCCAGTCCCTGTACAGTCGCCACAACTGTTGCTGAGCAGCACCTTGAAACACTGGAAAAAGCTATAGATGCCCTGACTAGTGAGAGGCAGGTGAGGGTCACTAAACCCCCCGCTGCACTTATAAGACAAGAGGGTAGGTGAGACAAACGGGAAAAACAACTCCTGCTGGATCAAGTCCGGCTTCTGGAAAACTCCTTCACAGATCCTTCCACCAAGGGGCCAGAGAACAAATGAATTTGTATCTTCAGCAATGATTGCTGGGTAACACTTCTATTTACACCTGAAGGGGCGTGGCTACAAAGCAGCTGAAAACACTCAGCTAGGAACTGCTGGAAACAAAACTGACATTAACTCATGAAGTACTGAAAGGAATGAAAACATGTTTAATTATAGATTCCCAGATTTAAATGAGGAATACTAACCCTAAATCTGTCACTAGTCTCCAAAAATAGAGAGACGACCGTGACAATACCCCTCCTTTAATGAGAGGCCTTAGAACTCACAAGACTGGAAATATCGTTCACCTCAAATGTGAACAGGCCCCTCCATTTGCCAGGTGGAGACAACACATTTCCGAAGCAAGGTCCTGTGGACTACGTCATGGGTGTTAAGTGCTGGGGGTAGCCCCAGCCGTATGGCCATAGGGTTATCAATGTCCGTTACTCTAATGAGACCGTTAAATCTTCAAGCCTATAGCGTCAGATGCACACTTCCACCTGGTGTTTTTAGTGGACACCCACACAGTCATTCCTATACAGGTCCGGAGCTGAACGATTATATCCAACTGATAACAGAGAAAAAATTCCTGACTGAACCTACAACAGAGGAATCTCTCCATCCACTCAACACCTTACTCTCTGGTAACGCACACTTAGAGGGAATGACTACACTCCTTCGATCAACTCTACCGCGGCCACAGTGAGACTGAATCTTCCCCTGAGGTGGGGGTAGCGCACCCTTAGACACTTTGGTGGTCACTACTGGTGGACAGGGTGGAGTTTTCTTAATAAATACCGCAGAGATGGTAGCACACAGGCACATAGTTTCACAGAAACTGCCTCAACTGACTACTTCCCCTGACTGCCAGTCAATCACAGTGTTATGTCTCTTCAAGCAGGGAAAACCCAACACGATGAGAGTGGACAGAACCTCCAAAGACATAACAGGACAGACGTTCCCAATGTACTGAGCCCACTCACAGGTTGGTAATAGGCACAGTATTGGTGAACTCTCCCTGGCTGAGAGGACCTGAGTCGATAGCTGAAATGGATCTCATCAGTGTACTATGCGTCAAACCCCGAGTCTGAGCAAAGCAACAGTCCACCAAATTGGCACTGACTCCACTGTCCTCCAGCACAGAGATTGTCTCTGTTTTTCCACCAATAACCATCTCTGCTGTAATTGTGAACTGAGATGTATAAATAGAGGAGAGGTACACGGCCTGTTTGTGTCCCTCCACCCGACCAGGATGACGTGGCTTATTGCCGGATGGACTTGGCTTAGGTCTTACTGGACAGGCTCCGATGTAATGACCCTTATCCCCACAGTAGAAGCAGGACCCAGACCCACGACGAACCGCAAGTGACTCAGTCAGAGGGCAGGCTCCCCCCAACTGCACGGGTTCATCAGCTTGAACCAGTGGGAAATGTTTCCTAGGGAGAATGACAGGGGATAGAGTCTTAGAGGGTCTCTCACTGAGGCGTTGATCCACTCCGATAGCGAGGGCCATGGTGGACTCCAGGGCGGAGTATTGCACCAGAGTCCCTAAGCCTATCTGACAACCCTTGACAGAGATGACTCTTAAGCGTTGGGTCATTCCACTGGGTGCCAGTGGCCCACCTCCGGAACTCCGAGCAATACTCCTCCACTGGGCATGCCTATTGCTGGAGCTTTCGGATTTTAGACTCCGCTAGCATGACGCCATCAGGATCTCTATACACCAAGGCCATAGCCATGAAAAATTCATCTACCAATCGCAAAGACTGGGAGTCGGTAGGTAGAGAGAAGGCCCAGCATTGGGAATCTCCCCACAACAGGGAGACAACAATCTCCACTCGCTGTTCCTCACTCTCAGAAGTATGGAGGCGAAGCCTGAAGTACAACTTACAGGCTTCCCTGAAAGTGATAAATTTTCTGGTGGAAGGGACAAGTTTATCTGGGAGGGCTATATTGGTTTCTGGTTGCACCTGGGCATGCGCCAAGACCAGAAAACCTGCAATTTGTTGCAGTTGCTGCACAACCTGAGACCGCATATCCGAGAACTCCTGAGACAGGGTCTGCTTCAATTGTGTAAGCACTTCAACATGACCCATAGTGAGACAGTGAAAATTGTAGGGCTGAAGATAATGTCACGCTACAAACATGGCGAGCTCGGTCAGACAAAAAGGAGTCTGACGCACAATGAAAAAACACCAAAACAACACCACAACCAGGGAAGGGGGGGGCACAATAACAACAGTGGGCCCTGACGCTAGTGAGAGGGTAGATGGGACACCTCTTATGATCACGTATAGCTGTCCCTACTCTCCTAGCCAGTTCTTATACAGTCTCCGCAAGTGTCGACAAACAGAACCCTGAGACCCTGGGAAGACCTTATAGATGCCCAAACGAGTGAGAGGCAAGTGAGGTTCACTAAAGCCACCGCTGCACTAATAAGATAAGAGGGTAGGGAAGACAAACATGGAAAAAACAGCAACACAAAAGACCGGCTTCTGGAAAACTCCTTCACAGGTCCTTCCACCAAGGGGCCAGAGAACAAATGAATTTGTATGTTCAGCAATGATTGCTGGGTAACACCTCTTTTTAAACCTGAAGGGGCATGGCTACAATGCAGCTGAGGCAGAAACACTAACCTAGGAACTGCTGGAAATAAAACTGATATTAACTCATAAAGTACTGAAAGGATGAAAAACACGTTTAATTATAGTGTCCCAGATGAAAATGATGGATGCCAACCCTAAATCCGTTACTAGTCTCCAAAAATAGAGAGACGACCGTGACAGTTAAACAGCATAGCAAAGGCCAAGGAGGTGCCAGTCCATTCAGGTATATCAATCCTACAGAATCGGCTTCAGCTTTCCAGTCCAACCACCCACTCCAGTGAGAAGTTTTAGCTGTCTATTTATGCTATGCTAATCTTGCAGCTGTGCGGCTTGGGTGTTGCCCCCAAAACCCGGACTAGCAGGGAAGGTTCATGTCAGGTTTGACCTACTTCCCTGCTGCTTATCAGTGCATTTGCTAGTAGGACTATATCAGCCATTCACCACCATACCGTTTTTCAATCACAATATATACACATTTTTATTATATATATATATATATATAATAAATATATTACAGACCAAAATTCCAAAAGTTTGGACACACCTTCTCATTCAAAGAGTTTTCTTTATTTCATGCCTCTGAAAATTGTAGATTCACATTGAAGGCATCAAAACTATGAATTAACATATGTGGAATGAAATACTTAACAAAAACGTGTGAAACAACTGAAAATATGTCTTATATTCTAGGTTCTTCAAAGTAGCCACCTTTTGCTTTGATTACTGCTTAGCACATTCTTGGCATTCTCTTGATGAGCTTCAAGAGGTAGTCACCGGAAATGGTCTTCCAACAATCTTGAAGGAGTTCCCAGAGATGCTTAGCACTTGTTGGCCCTTTTGCCTTCACTCTGCGGTCCAGCTCACCCCAAACCATCTCGGATGAGTTCAGGTCTAGTGACTGTGGAGGCCAGGTCATCTGGCGTAGCACCCCATCACTCTCCTTCTTAGTCAAATAGCCCTTACACAGCATGGAGGTGTGTTTGGGGTCATTGTCCTGTTGAAAATAAATAATGGCCCAACTACACGCAAACCGGATGGAATAGCATGCCGCTGCAAGATGCTGTGGTAGCCATGCTGGTTCAGTATGCCTTCAATTTTGAATAAATCCCCAACAGTGTCACCAGCAAAGCACCCTCACACCATCAAACCTCCTCCTCCATGCTTCACGGTGGAAACCAGGCATGTAGAGTACATCCGTTCACCTTTTCTGCGTTGCACAAAGACACGGTGGTTGGATCCAAAAATCTCAAATTTGGACTAATCAGACCAAAGCACAGATTTCCACTGGTTTAATGCCCATTCCTTGTGTTCTTTAGCCCAAACATGCCTCTTCTGCTTGTTGCCTGTCTTTTGCAGTGGTTTCCTAGCAGCTATTTTACCTTGAAGGCCTGCTGCACAAAGTATCCTCTTAACAGTTGTTCTAGAGACGTGTCTGCTGCTAGAAGTATGTGGCATAGACCTGTTCTCTAATCTGAGCTGCTGTTAACCTGCGATTTCTGAGGCTGGTGACTCGGGTAAACTTATCCTCTGCAGCAGAGGTGACTCTCGGTCTTCCTTTCCTGGGGCGGTCCTCATGTGAGCCAGTTTCTTTGTAGCGTTTGGTGGTTTTTGGCACTGCGCTTGGGGACTTTTCGGACTGACTGACTTTCATTTCTTAAAGTAATGATGGCCATTTTCTTTACTCAGCTGCTTTTTTCTTGCCATAATACAAATTCTAACAGTCTATTGAGTAGGACTATGAGCTGTGTATCCACCAGACTTCTGTACAACACAACTGATGGTCCCAACTCCATTTACAAGGCAAGAAATCCCACTTATTAAACCTGACAGGGCACACCTGTGAAGTGAAAACCATTTCCGGTGACTACCTCTTGAAGCTCATCAAGAGAATGCCAAGAGTGTGCAAAGCAGTAATCAAAGCAAAAGGTGGCTACTTTGAAGAACCTAGAATATAAGACATATTATCAGTTGTTTCACACTTTTTTAAGTATTTCATTCCATATATGTTAATTCATAGTTTTCATGCCTTCAATGTGAATCGACAATTTTCAGAGCCATGCAAATAAAGAAAACTCTTTGAATGAGAATGTGTGTCCAAACTTTTGGCCTGTATTGTGTGTGTGTGTATATATATACTGTATATATATATATTGGTTTTTCACAGTGTGCGGCTGGAATTTTTTCCTATATTTACACACCATCCAGTTCGCACCTGTCCACATTGTAAGAGTGCTGCCAGTGCAGATTGAAGTCAGGTTAGTACCGGCGTGGGAAACCAGCAAGGGAACCCCTGTTTCATTCTGTGTTTTTTTCTATAGCATAGTACGTATAACAGGGAGGGGTGCTCTGTTTTGCTGGATTTGCACCCCAGCTCCTAGCTGCTTCATTAGCCTCCTTTTTGTTTACCAGCTGATCTTGTAGGTTTTTAAAACCCAGAGAAGTTTCAGTGTAGTGTAGGACCCAGCAAAGGAGGTTGCCATGAATGGGCGCTGGGCTGGTATTGCAATGGCCATTATAATATTCTAAATACCTCCATTTATGTATAAGGTAGAATTTATTTTGGTTTTTCACAGTGCGGCTGGAATTTTTTCATATATATATATATATATATATATATATCTATATATATATATATATATATATAGGGTATATATAGGGTATATATATATATATATATAATTGCCTTATTCTGTCTGTCTTGCTCCAAAATGACGTCTGTTACATCACCACCGGAGTCTGCTCCAGCGACTTCTGCTCCGATCGCCAGGCGACGCCGTGTTCCTGCCGTGGATGGTGCTGGTGATGGGAGAGGAGTTGATGCCAGCGGCACCAGTGGGCGCAGGCTACGATCATCCACTGGGCTGGGTTAGCTTGGGATCTGCAGTACCGCTGGCTGACTGTGGGTGGCATGTGTCTTCCAGCTGAAGTTGCCAGCGTTCAGCTACAGCCAATGGGAAGACACCCTTCTTATTTCCCCTTCTGTCACATGATCACTGCCAGATATAGTTCTGATTTTCCTGGCTCCTCTTACGTCCTATCGTCCTATTCTGTTGGTGATTCCTGTGTTGACTTCTGCGTGTTTTTGACTACCCTTCTGCCTACTGTGTTTGTACCTTGCTGCCCGACCCAGATCTGACCACTGCTACATTTGCTGACTACGTCACTGCCTGCCGATTCTGTCCCTGTTTCGCAATTCCTGGTTTGACCCTGCCTGACTACTACTCTCATCGGACTGCAGCCTTCCACGGGTAGTGATCTCCAGGGTCCTGTGTAATTTCAAATCCCTGTATAGGGGTTAAAGGGTTTCAGGGTTCTGGGTGTCCTACTTGGTGAGTGGCTTCCCTCTAGCCTCCCCTTTACAGCCCATCTGAGTCTGTGGATCCAGGCAGGCGTTACAACGTCATTACAGTGACAACCGTTGCCACACTGCGCGCGCTAAAGAGCCTACGGGCCGACAGGACGACGCCCAACACTTTTCCCCGCACCCATACGGAACCCCAACTCCCCGGTGAGTGCTGCACCCCCAGGGGCCCACACCGGCAACCCAGCCGACACATACCCACCGCTCGTCTCCACCCCCCGCACACATTACCCCACTTGGCTCCACCCCCCCGCACTCCGTCCTCCACATGTATACACTGAAAACACACACACACACAAGTCACAAGGGCAAACTCTACACCGTGTTGGCATATATCTACCTGAACCAGTTTTTGGCCATGGACGTTGCGTTGCGTTTTCAAGAGTGACAATGAGATCCAACGTCAAAGTGCAAGTTGTTGACACCCCTTTGCAAGTAAAGTTACTTACAGATAGTGAAAAAAAGGTCTTCACACAAAATGTGGTGTACAAAAATATTTTTATTTAACTTTACACTGTTCATGGCCTTCTTTCATTACGAGCCATAGACATCATTAAACATTAGACGCATCTATTAAAAATGTTCCTTCTGTTTGTCATTTTAAAACCAATAAAAAATTATAAGAATGCTAAATTAAACCTAACCCATCCAGTCCATTCATTAACTTATTATTCAATCTGCTAACCTACATACACATTCTAGACTACCCGATACGTTAGAATCGGGCCACCTTCTAGTATATATATATATATACGTATACAGTGTGTCCACCCATATCCTGTCCACCGCCATTAACTTGAGAATGGCTGTAGCTATAGGAATAGAAGGGGTGTCTAGGTATAGTAAAGTAGCCATTCTCTACGCAATGAAACCACCTATAGCGCCACCTGGTGGAAAACAACTGAGTTAGCATTTTTGTCTCGAAAACGGAACGAGATAGAGAAAAAAAGTGAATTAAAAAATTGTAGGGCATCATCAATTCAATACGAATCGACACCTTGCATACAGAAATGCTATGATAAGAATGTGTAAAACTCACAAGACTGCGGACGTGAAGCAATACCTCATGGAGACCTTCCTACAAGTCATTGGGTATGGTGGCTTCATGGAGTGGCCTCCACGCTCACCTGACCTGACCCCTTTGGACTTCTTTCTGTGAGGTCACATCAAACAGCAGGTGTATGCGACCCTTCCACCAACATTGCAGGATCTACGACGACGTATCACAGATGCTTGTACAAACGTGTCACTTACAATATTGCACAACGTGCAGCAAGATACAGTATGCTGTCCAGAGTCCAGATGTGCAGTGCAGCTGACGGTGGCCAGTTTGAGCATCAAAGTTAAATGAGCGCCATTTGCGTGACCAGAATTCAATGTTTTGGGGGGGTCATGGTTTTCATATCATAGCATTTCTGTATGCAAGGTGTTGATTCGTATTGAATTGATGATGCCCTACAATTTTTTAATTCACTTTTTTTCTCTCTCATTCCGTTTTTGAGTGTAAAAATACTAACTCCGTTCTTTTCCACCAGGTGGCGCTGTAGCTGATTCATTGCGTAGCACATGGCTACTTTACTATACCTAGACACCACTTCTATTCCTATAGCTGCCGCCGTTCTCAAGTTAATGGTGGTGGACAGGATATGGGTGGACACACTGTATATATATATATAGATATATAGATATATATATATATATCTATATATATATACACACATACACCATGACATACATGTCGACGGCAAGCTGAACTCATTGTGCCTGCCCTCGTTGGATCGCAGACGTTACTTAGTTTGAGCTCCTGGCAAGTACCAGCGTCCCAAGTTCCGTCTACATTTTTATAAATACAAGGGGCGGCTGATAAGTCTTTGGCTTTACCCAGAAAGAAACGAGATAGGATGATGAAACTTTACATTTATTCCACATACTGTCCAGTGATGTCAACACACTTCCTACATCGGTATTCCAAGTTCTGTAAAAGAAGGATTTCGGTTGTGCCTCAAACCAGGGATTCGTAGCAGCCATGGCATCAGAAATGTTGTGATATTTGGAACGCTTGAGATGTTTTGTCAGGTTTGGAAACAGATGATAGTTGGAGGGAGCTAGATCTGGTGAATAAGGTGGGTGGTCAACCAACTGGAAGCCCAGCTCTGCCAGTTTTGCTGTGGTCACTTGTGATCGGAGGCGTTGTCTTGCGGTTCTAAGATTTCTTTGGACAGCACCTTTTGGCCTTCAGAGCTGCCTTCAATTGATCCAAAGGTTCAATGTAATAGCTTGCATTGATGGTAGAACCGTTTTGAAGGTAGTCCACTAGCACCACACCCTCCTTATCCCAAAACACAGACGCCATCACCTTAGTGGCTGATTTTTGCACCTTAAACTTCTTTGGATGGGGAGAACCACTGCGCCTCCACTCTTTTGACTGCTTCTTGTTTTCAGGGTCGTACAAATAAAACCAGATCTCATCCATAGTGACCAGTCTATCCAGGAAGTTATCTTTATTTATTCGTATGAACGTATACCTTACCATCATATAAAAATAAACACCAGACAATAGACAATGTTTGAAAAATATAAAAAGGATAAAAATCAAAGTCGAATATCAAGATTTTTTATGCATGCAATAGCATTATCATTTACAGTATAGAAATCATTCTTGTCACCATGGTAGGATCTCAGGGGGTACTCCTCAACAATGTGCTGGATAGTTTGTCGATCTGCTCCACAGTCACAGGTCGGAGAGTCAAATTTTCCCCACTTATACATAAAATCTGTACGGACGCCAAAGTTTGTTCTGATACGATTTAGAGTAACCCATGTTTTCCTTGGTAGATTAAAGCCTGGTGGAGGGTTTTGTAAGTTAGGGAACATTTGGGGATCACCGTCTACTACACTGACCCAAAGTTCTCGACATTTCTCCTCTAAGGCTTGAAACACACATCCGTGAAACACGTGCGTGTTTGGTCCGTTTCCGTGTATACTGGAGACACGGCCAAACGTGCACCAATGTTACTATATCTCAGCGGTTACACTTGCGTTTTTGGTTATGTCCGTTAGTCCGTCTCCGTGATGCGTTTTGTGGGCCGTGTCTCACGCCAGCATGTCCGTTTTATTCACGCAACACGCAGCACGGACCCAATGAAAGTCAATGGGTCTGTGCGCACGTCCGAGTGACACGGACGCATCTCTGTTTGTTCCCTGTATGTTTTGTGCTTTTTTCATGTCATGTCAGTCTTTTTTCTTTTTATGTTTCGTTCTCTCCCTCAGTCCGTCGGTCGGTCTCTATGTCTGTCTGTCCCTCTAGCTGTCTGTCGGTCAGTTCCCCCCTCTCTCATACTTACCATTCCCCGATCTCCAGCGCGGCGCTGCACGGCTGTTATAAAAACTCCGGCGGCTTTTCCTCTTTTGAAAAAGCCGGCCGCCCATTAATCAATCTCGTATTCCCTGCTTTACCCGCCCACCGGCGGCTGTGATTGGTTGCAGTGAGACACGCCCACCACGCTGAGTGACAGGTGTCACACTGCACCCAATCACAGCAGCCGGTGGGCGTGTCTATACTGTGCAGTAAAATAAATAAATAAATAATTAAAAAAAACGGCGTGCGGTCCCCCCCCATTTTAATACCAGCCAGATAAAGCCATACGGCTGAAGGCTGGTATTCTCAGGATGGGGAGCCCCACGTTATGGGGGGCCCCCCACCCTAACAATATCAGTCAGCAGCCGCCCAGAATTGCCGCATACATTATATGCGACAGTTCTGGGGCTGTACCCGGCTCTTCCCGATTTACCCTGGTGCGTTGGCAAATCGGGGTAATAAGGAGTTATTGGCAGCCCATAGCTGCCAATAAGTCCTAGATTAATCATGTCAGGCGTCTATGAGACACCTTCCATGATTAATCTGTAAGTTACAGTAAAAAAAACACACACCCAAAAAATCCTTTATTAGAAATAAAAAACACAAACAAATTCCCTCATTACCAATTTATTAACCCCGACAAACCCTCCATGTCCGGCGTACTCCACGGACCTCCAGCGTCGCGTCCAGCTCTGCTGCATGCAGGTGACAGGAGCAGCAGAAGACACCGCCGCTCCGGTCACCTCCACACAGCTAATGAGGTGAGTAGCGCGATCAGCTGCTGTCAGTCAGGTAACTCGCGGCCAACGCTGGATCCAGCGGTGGCCGCGGGTAACCTCAGTGACAGCAGCTGATCGCGCTACTCATCTCATTAGCTGCGTGGAGGTGACCGGAGCGGCGGTGTCTTCTGCTGCTCCTGTCACCTGCATGCAGCAGAGCTAGACGCGACGCTGGAGGTCCGTGGAGTACGCCGGACATGGAGGGTTTGTCGGGGTTAATAAATTGGTAATGAGGGAATTTGTTTGTGTTTTTTATTTCTAATAAAGGATTTTTTCAGGTGTGTGTGTGTTTTTTTACTGTCACTTACAGATTAATCATGGAGGGTGTCTCATAGACGCCTGACATGATTAATCTAGGACTTATTGGCAGCTATGGGCTGCCAATAACTCCTTATTACCCCGATTTGCCAACGCACCAGGGTAAATCGGGAAGAGCCGGGTACAGCCCCAGAACTGTCGCATATAATGTATGCGGCAATTCTGGGCGGCTGCTGACTGATATTGTTAGGGTGGGGGGCCCCCCATAACGTGGAGCTCCCCATCCTGAGAATACCAGCCTTCAGCCGTATGGCTTTATCTGGCTGGTATTAAAATGGGGGGGGACCGCACGCCGGTTTTTTTAATTATTTATTTATTTATTTTAATGCACAGTATAGACCCGCCCACCGGCGGCTGTGATTGGGTGCAGTGTGACACCTGTCACTCAGCGTGGTGGGCGTGTCTCACTGCAACCAATCACAGCCGCCGGTGGGCGGGTAAAGCAGGGAATACGAGATTGATTAATGGGCGGCCGGCTTTTTCAAATTAGAAAAAGTCGCCGGAACAGTGTGAACGCCGTGCAGCGCCGGGGATCGGGGAACGGTGAGTATGAGAGAGGGGGGGACACTTCAGTCACTCGGGGGATTAGTGGTCACCGGTGAATCCTTCACAGGTGACCGCTAATCAGTACACGGCACAAAGACAGAGCCGCGGCATGACAATGAAGTCGGGTGAAGTTCACCCGAGTTCATTCTCATCCCGCTACTCTGTCTTCCGACATGTAGTAACGACATTTTGCATCACACACGTACATTTCACACGGACAACACAAACACATGTCAGTTATTTCACTCACGCACACACGGACATTCCACACGCACATACGGCTAGCATACGGGATACACACGCAGGCCACACATACCATAAAAACGGACCTAAAAAACGGAAAACGGACCCGAAAAACGGCCCGTTTTACACGGACGTGGTTTTCACGGATGTGTGGCGGAGCCCTAAATTGAAGTTTTGCTCATGCAAGGTGATTGCAGTTCGGATGGGTGGGTGTCTTGATTTCAATCGTTGTATTGTAACCTCTCTGATATTTTGATGTATTGGAAGTTTTTTATTATTCACTATTTTAGTGTATTCTTTAAGTAGGAGCTTTTGTCTTCTTAGATTTGTGGGTGCGATATGACTCAGGACAGTTAACCAGTGAACAGGTGTAGGTCTATTAGCATCAGATATTATACGCGTAGAGTTGTTCAGCTGAGAGTCAATTAGATTTACATGACAGCTGTTTAACCATACTGGAGCACAGTATTCTGCAGCAGAATACACCAGGGCAAGAGTAGATGTTCTCAAAACAGATGTTGCCGAGCCCCAGGAGGATCCAAAGAGTTTCTGAATAATATTGTTACGTGCTTTCAGTTTCTGCGCCACTTTTCCAAATGGGATTTAAAAGTTAGACTTCTATCAAGGATTCCTAAGTACTTAGGATTGAAATTGTGTTGAACAGATTGGCCTTCAAATTGTACTTTAAGTTTAGTCTTAGCACTTGCATTGTGTAAATGAAAGCAACAAACTTCCATTTTTGATGGGTTGGTCTTTAATCTCCATTGTCGAAAGTACTTTTACCATTACACTAAGATCTTTTGTAAGAACATCCTCTGCTTCCTCCATTGTTTTGCTTACCGTAGCAAGTGCCCAGTCATCGGCATATCCAAATTACCGTGACACTGTTGTAGGAATATCAGCTAGGTACAGAGCATACAGGAGAGGTGCCAACACTGATCCCTGGGCCAGTCCGTTGTTTAAAGATTTCTTAAAAATGGTTGAATCGCCCATAATTAGATGAAAAGGTTCGATTTGCAATCATATTGTTCAAGAGATACATCATTTTCTTGCATGGAAACACCTTCAAAAATTTATATAAAAGTCCTTCCCTCCACACAGTATCATATGCGGCAGAGAGATCGATAAATGCCACTGAAACTTTCTTGTTCTTCTGGAATTCAGCTTCAATGAGAGTTGTCAAAGCTAAAACTTGGTCACTACAGTTTCGAGCAGGTCTGAAGCCAGCTTGCTCTATAGGTATTGAGTCGAAAATCTTTAAACTGATCTTGTTATATATTAGACTGCTGGAGAAGGGGAGACAAAAGGCGCAATAGGGTCTTACCCGGTAATAACCATGTAAAAGATAAAGATGAAAACACTCACCTGATGAGGTTGTGCCAGTCACAACCCCTTGTAGAGCATGTGAGTGTCAGCGTGGTTCAAAGCAGCGGCCCCGTAATGGATGTAGTGAAAAAACTGTATATATGTGTATACATATATGAGAAACGGGTTTCAGCCGCGCTAATAACCACTGTTACCAGGGTGTTAATTAAAGATCTCTTTTATTACAGTATTCCAACGCGTTTCAGAGACATGAGCCGTCTCCTTCTTCAGGGAAAAAGAGAAAATGTACACACAGTATGCAGACCGGTTGGTTATATAGGAGTCCATTTCGCCACGTTGGCATCTGTGACGTCAATGCTCTCATGGTAACGGAATGACTCATGAGCACGTGAAGACTACAGAGGAGGTGTATTATCAACTAGCTGACAAATGCAGGTGACCTGCACATCACTATTTTTATACTTTCGAACCCCTTACTGTGGCACTATTAGTAGCCGCTTAATTCTCCCTTCTCCAACAAGTAGTCAGCTATGGAGTAACGGATGATTACAAACCACCTTGTGTCTGAACCCAGTGAGGTACCCCTCCTTTTTGGGTTCCAGTACCGCGTTAAACACTTATTTACGTCCGTCATCATATTGACGCGCTTTGAAAAAATCAAACAGTTTATATATATATTTTTTACTTTTATTTCAATTTTATTATTATTTTCACATTCATTTCATGTTTATTTAAAAAGTTTAGATGCTCTGTATGTTTTTGCTAGTTGATAATACACCTCCTCTGCAGTCTTCACGTGCTCATGAGTCATTCCGTTACCATGAGAGCATTGACGTCACGGATGCCAACGTGGCGAAATGGACTCCTATATAACCAACCGGTCTGCATACTGTGTGTACATTTTCTCTTTTTCCCTGAAGAAGGAGACGGCTCATGTCTCTGAAACGCGTTGGAATACTGTAATAAAAGAGATCTTTAATTAACACCCTGGTAACAGTGGTTTTTAGCGCGGCTGAAACCCGTTTCTCATATATGTATACACTTGTTATATATTAAGCATTCTAAGAGCTTATATAAGCAACTCAATAAGGCAATGGGTCTATAGCTTGATGGATTATCTTCAGACTTCCCAGGTTTTAACAATGCAATTATTTTGGCATGTTTTAATTTACTAGGGACTTGAGCATTATCCATAATATCTGAGAAGAACTTTGCCATCCATTTTTTTGCATAAGGTCCACAGTTTTTGAGAAATTCAGGATGGATCCCATCAGAGCCGGGAGCTTTGTTAATTTTAGTTTCAGCAAAGGCAATTTCAATGTCATAGGTTGTAAAAGCACGAGAGTGTTGTTCAGTTGGTGCCACTGATGATTTTAGTAGTTTAAACTTATTTTTTAACTTCTATGGTGTGAGCTCGGTCTCTTGGGCTTCTTGAGATGTTCACAATGTGTGCTGTGATTTGATTTGGAGTTATAGCATTCGTTTTCTCTTTTACTTTACGATTTCCTTCTAGTTTTCTTAGAAGAGACCATGCTTTTCTACTGGACCTTTTAAAGTCCAAATTATCAACGGTTTCCATCCATCTAATACAACGTGCTACATTCAGTTTGTTCAACAATTCCTCACCGATTTCACTATTTTCACTCTCAAGGAATTGTCTGTACAGTTGTTAACATTCATAAGACCATCCTGGGATATATTCTTTGCGAAAGCCACGTGGTATTGATTTCTTTGCAGCTGTAATAACTGCTTTAGAAAACCTTTCATAGCTTTTACTGATTGGAAATATCCAGCAGATACACTTATCAAGATGATCTGCAAACTTCTTTCAGTTGGCTTTGGTAAGGTTCCATCGAGGACGCGGATATGAAGTTACAAGAGGAATAGATACACCAATGGTGATAACAGGGCGATGCTGGCTACGAGGCAAATGTTTGACAACACATCGAGATGTAGATAAAGGTTGATTGTTTCTATTACGTGAGACAAAACATACAGTGCCTACAAGTAGTCTTCAACCCCCTGCAGATTTAGCAGGTTTACACATTCGGAATTAACTTGGCATTGTGACATTTGGACTGTAGATCAGCCTGGAAGTGTGAAATGCACTGCAGCAAAAAAGAATGTTATTTCTTTTTTATTTTTTTTTTTTTAAATTGTGAAAAGGTTATTCAGAGGGTCATTTATTATTCAACCCCTCAAACCACCAGAATTCTGTTTGGTTCCCCTAAAGTATTAAGAAGTATTTCAGGCACAAAGAACAATGA
Organism: Anomaloglossus baeobatrachus; assembly: GCF_048569485.1. NCBI lineage: Eukaryota > Metazoa > Chordata > Amphibia > Anura > Aromobatidae > Anomaloglossus > Anomaloglossus baeobatrachus. Next base: position 557,400,979 of record NC_134357.1, read on the forward strand.
GCTTCACATGTTTGGATTAATTATCTCTTTTTCCAGCCTTTTCTGACTAATTAAGACCCTCCCCAAACTTGTGAACAGCACTCATACATGGTCAACATGGGAAAGACAAAGGAGCATTCCAAGGCCATCAGAGACAAGATTGTGGAGGGTCACAAGGCTGGCAAGGGGTACAAAACCCTTTCCAAGGAGTTGGGCCTACCTGTCTCCACTGTTGGGAGCATCATCCGGAAGTGGAAGGCTTATGGAACTACTGTTAGCCTTCCACGGCCTGGACAGCCTTTGAAAGTTTCCTCACGTGCCGAGGCCAGGCTTGTCCGAAGAGTCAAGGCTAACCCAAGGACAACAAGGAAGGAGCTCCGGGAAGATCTCATGGCAGTGGGGACATTGGTTTCAGTCAATACCATAAGTAACGTACTCCACCGCAATGGTCTCCGTTCCAGACGAGCCTGTAAGGTACCTTTACTTTCAAAGCGTCATGTCAAGGCTCGTCTACAGTTTGCTCATGATCACTTGGAGGACTCTGAGACAGACTGGTTCAAGGTTCTCTGGACTGATGAGACCAAGATCGAGATCTTTGGTGCCAACCACACACGTGACGTTTGTAGACTGGATGGCACTGCATACGACCCCAAGAATACCATCCCTACAGTCAAGCATGGTGGTGGCAGCATCATGCTGTGGGGTTGTTTCTCAGCCAAGGGGCCTGGCCATCTGGTCCGCATCCATGGGAAGATGGATAGCACGGCCTACCTGGAGATTTTGGCCAAGAACCTCCGCTCCTCCATCAAGGATCTTAAGATGGGTCGTCATTTCATCTTCCAACAAGACAACGACCCAAAGCACACAGCCAAGAAAACCAAGGCCTGGTTCAAGAGGGACAAAATCAAGGTGTTGCAGTGGCCTAGTCAGTCTCCTGACCTTAACCCAATTGAAAACTTGTGGAAGGAGCTCAAGATTAAAGTCCACATGAGACACCCAAAGAACCTAGATAACTTGGAGAAGATCTGCATGGAGGAGTAAGCCAAGATAAGTCCAGAGACCTGTGCCGGCCTGATCAGGTCTTATAAAAGACGATTATTAGCTGTAATTGCAAACAAGGGTTATTCCACAAAATATTAAACCTAGGGGTTGAATAATAATTGACCCACACTTTTATGTTGAAAATTTATTAAAATTTAAATGAGCAACATAACTTGTTGGTTTGTAAGATTTATGCATCTGTTAATAAATCCTGCTCTTGTTTGAAGTTTGCAGGCTCTAACTTATTTGCATCTTATCAAACCTGCTAAATCTGCAGGGGGTTGAAGACTACTTGTAGGCATTGTAAGTAAGGATTGTATTCTCTCTGCCAGGCTGCTGACTGGAAAGTTGGAAAGTCCTTTGCATCAAAAACGAGGAATATGTTATGCGCTTCAGACCAGTTTACCAGATGCTTGCCAATATCATCGTTGCTAACATATTGCCAGAGCTCGTGGTGGCTATTAAAATCTCTTATGTATACAGTAGGGTGTGGGTAAACATGAATTATTTCGGTGGGCCTTTATACTGCAGGCTTGTAAATATTAACAATTGTGATATCGCCAACTTTGCTCACAACTTCATGGATGTCATTTTCAACAGATGTAGATACAAGCATTGCGTTTTCAATGTTACCTTTCCCATATGTGGCTACACTGTAATGAGAGTCATATCTAGCACCAATTAGATCAAAGCCATAGATGGAGCCACGAACTAAGAGTTGATCTTCATTTTCAACATGCGTTTCCTGAAGAACAAGTACATCTATTTTGTTATCAGTGAGGAACTTGTGGAGGAAAACAAATTTTGAGTGGCTGATACCTTCAATATTAATTTGGCAGATTTTCACAGTGGGTCCAAGATCTTTCATTTGAGGAGTGACATTTGTTACGGTACCATTATATTTTGTAGGCATAATCAAAGTTGTTCCTTTGTTCCACTGTTGGTTATCAAGTATGATGTAAGATATACTGACCAGGAAATCTAGATATAAAATGAAAAATATGAAAAAATATAAAAGATAAAATATAAAAGATATAGTATGAAAAAAAAAACGTATAAACTTAGTGGAAAATAATTTAAGAAAAAACACGAGGAGAAGGAATGGATCATAGATGTAAATAGCAATTTTGTAATATGAACATGTTTATTATTGTAGTATAGAGAAGTTACAGACATTGTTCAGACATGGAGATTGTGCGCTGAAAGTAACTAATGAATGGCAGATCGCTGAGATTAGGAGTTAGGAAGAAAAGGGTAGAAGGATGTTGGGTATTTTAGGAGAGGGGTGCAATACTCCTATCCATATAGTGAATATTTAAATATATAACAATATGAAATAGTCGATGCACATGGAATATTGCTTTTTATTTGATTTTTAGAAAACAGACGTCCATTAGTAACTGTATATATTTTAATCCTAATGTAACTTCTAACATGTTTTCCCTTTCTGGTTTACTTATTTGCCTTTACGTTTACTCTCTCTTTTGTGTTTTCTCATTCAGTTTGTCAAATTTATGGTTTCTCCTAATGTGAATTTTTCTTAGTGGGCAACAAATTATAATTTTCAAGTTTCTCAGCTTCTTGGTATGAAAATGGCTTCTACCCTTGTAAGTTTTGTTTATTATGAGGACGTTTGTATGTAAAACATTTCCCTCATTGTGAACACAAGAAGGGTTTTTCCCCTGTGTGACTTCTTTTGTGTTTACCAAAATTTGAATGACTTGCAAAACATTTCCCACATTCTGAACATGAAAAAGGCTTCTCCCCTGTATGAGTTCTCTGATGTATAACAAGATGTGATTTCTCTTTAAAACATTTTCCACATTCTGAACATGGATATGGTTTCTCCCCCGTGTGAGTTCTCTGATGTATAACAAGATGTGATTTTTCTTTAAAACATTTTCCACATTCTGAACATGGATATGGCTTTTCCCCCGTGTGAGTTCTCTGATGTATACCAAGATGTGATTTTTCTTTAAAACATTTTCCACATTCTGAACATGGAAATGGATTCTCCCCTGTGTGAGTTCTCTGATGTATAACAAGACATGATTTTCTGTTAAAACATTTTCCACATTCTGAACAGGAATATGGTTTCTCCCCCGTGTGAATTCTCTGATGTGTAACAAAATTAGATTTACGTTCAAAACATTTCCCACATTCTGAACATAAAAATGGCTTCACCCCTCTGTGAGTTCTCTGATGCATAGCAAGATTTGATTTTCTGTTAAAACATTTCCCACATTCTGAACATGAATATGGGTTCTCCTTCGTGTGAGTTCTCTGATGTATAACAAGATCTGATTTTTCGTTAAAACATTTTCCACATTCTGAACATGGAAATGGATTCTCCCCTGTGTGAGTTCTATGATGTATAACAAGACATGATTTTCTGTTAAAACATTTTCCACATTCTGAACAGGAATATGGTTTCTCCCCTGTGTGAATTCTCTGATGTGTAACAAAATTAGATTTACGGTCAAAACATTTCCCACATTCTGAACATAAAAATGGTTTCACCCCTCTGTGAGTTCTCTGATGCATAGCAAGATTTGATTTTCTGGTAAAACATTTCCCACATTCTGAACATGAATATGGCGTCTCCTTCGTGTGAGTTCTCTGATGTGTATCACAATGTGATTTTTCGTTAAAACATTTCCCACATTCCGAACATGGATATGGCATCTCCCCTGTGTGAGTTCTCTGATGTGTAACAAAATTTGATATACGTTCAAAACATTTCCCACATTCTGAACATGAAAAAGGCTTCACCCCTGTATGAGTTCTCTGGTACATAACAGACTCTGAAGAAAAAGTATTCTCTCCTGTGTGAGATTTTGTATGGAGTTTTTGATATTCTGAAGTTGAAAATGGCTTCTTTACTGTAAGAGCACTTCGAGTTTTATTGCTTATTTTGTGACTTTTTTTCTTAATAGGTTGTGATGAATCAGAAGGTAAGAATTGTTTAAAAGAATCAGATGCTAGATTTTTGATGTGAAGAGATGATGGCATTTCTGGAATCGTGGCATTCATTTCAATTATATCTTGTGTGAAATCAATTTCATCTGATTTAAAAATTAAAGATGACAGTTGTGCCTCTAATGTCCTGATACAGTTATCTGCAAAGAATAAAAAATAATTTTTAATGATATATACAAATGTAAGGATATCATTTATAAAATAGCTTGTAACGCCGCTACCGGCATCCTTGCACTGTTTCCCCGGTGGGCACATCAGCACACTTACCCTTCCGGCCACCCAATGGTGGCTTACGCCGTCTCCCAGGACCTGCGCACGCCAGGCAGGTCTGCTGGGATTGTCCTTAGGGTCCGTACGCACCTATAAAGGATCAGCGTGCCCTAACGCGGTGATGCATCACTCACGAACTATGGCTGAGAGCCACCTAGAATTTAAGGCATCCTCTCACTATGGGAGGTGTCTGGGCAACGCGGTCTATCGTTTTTTTGGTTTTTGTTTTTTTTTTAAATCAGGTTCATTTTTATCTATCAACCATAGTCAAAAACAAAAACACACAACAAGTTACATAATAAACAGTGCACTTGTATTCCATGTCCCACAACATTATAAGTCACAAGGTACAGTACATATTATTTCCCAATTCCCTACCCATAATATAAATTTAACCAATATTGTTAGCAACCATATGTGTTCCAGCAACACACAGTTCACCCTATTTCAGTAAATTTATCAACCGGTTATGAGGAGAAGGACCTGGTCCATCACACCATCTTGCAGTAGTGCCAAGGAGGGAAGGTTCGGGGTATTCAACCACACTCCCCAGATCTTATAGAACTTCTTTAATGCATTTATTTTAAGGTATACTCCCCTCTTCAGCCGAAGGATAGCATTAACTCTTTCCCTAACATCCCCGATGGCCGGGGGAGCTAGATCCAGCCAACGGTAGGCCAACAGTTTACTGGCCTGATACAAGAGATGCACAATTCAGCTCATCACCGGCGAACTCAAGTCCACCCCCCCCTCCAGGAATCCCAGAATACATGTAACAGGTCTTGGCTGTAGACATATATTAAAAACTTGCCCAATCAGCTCTATACTGCCCCCCAGTTGTCTTCAATGTGTAACAGGTTAGCATTCTCCCGCCCGCACCTAGGACAACGATCATCCGTCTGGATCACCATCTTATGTAATAGACTAGGTGTAATATAAACTATATGCAGTAAGAATAACTGCGACAATCGTTGGCCTTCAGACACAGCAAGGCTTGGAGTCTGAGACAGGACCTCATCCCATTGTTCTTCTGTCATAGGGCCTAAGTCCCTCTCCCACTTTTCTCTAGCCTGCAAGGGGAATTTGTTGAGGTATCTGGATAACATCACTGTATACAACCTAGAAATAATACCGTGGGAGGGGTCAGATGTCAGTAAGTGCGTGATTACGCTCTATACTAATGTCCACATGACGTGTCTGAGTCTTATAGGCATGCCGGAGTTGCAAATATTGGTAAAAGGAACTGTGCACAAAAAGTCACTTCAAGCTTGAAGCTGGTCACAATTTTAAAGTGTGTTATTTTGAAGAATCTGAGACACCAGGTGCACACCCCTACTCGCCCACATTCTCCAACCCAGGAGTTTCTGCAGTTCTGAAAATCCATGATTATTTCATAGGGGCCAGTATTCTGTCGCTCCTGATATTCCCAGCAACTCCTCCCCTCTATCCCACACCTTGTATAGCAATGCCAATGTCGGATGTAGTGGTCCTCCTCTGGGCAAGTATCCTGCGTCCAAGAAAACCACTGGGTGTCCGCATTTTGCAAGGCCCTTCACCAGTTTTCCCCCAGCGTCATAACATGGTCCATCCTTAGAGATTAATTGCTAGTTGTCAGGTCTTGTTCGATTTGCTGAGTCTTATGCTGTGTGTTATGGTCAGGAGACTGCAAAGATTCTTGCAAAAAAAAACATAGAAAATGATGGAAGATAATGCACAAGTGTAGTTGGAAACTTAACTGGCTGCAATCCACTAACTGCACAAACACAACTAAAAGTAGCGGTGAAGCATTCCTAAGCAACCTAGAAGCTTTGTCACCACCGGAGTACTAACTAACCTCAAAGATGAAATGAGGGGGGCGGGGCGATGTAGCCGACCAGAGAAGACGCATGGGAAGAGAGCTCCTATAATCCTGATCTTATCCTGGCCATTTACACCCGGTTACCTGATCCATTTACTCACTGACCTGCTGCTGTGACAGGAGACACCATCTGGAGGCTGGTGATTCCCACTGGAGCTATTCTCTGACTCCTGCACGGCATTGCTGGATCTCCTGAGGCTGGAGAGTGTACAGCAGCAGCCATCTTCCCTACAGCATGCATTTTCACAGTGAGCAGCAGAGCATGACTCCGGAGAGCAGTGAGGAGTGACAGATTTATGGCCAGAGGTGAAGACCCGGGAGTGGTGAGCACAGGGAGTTAATCCCTTAGCTGTGTAACTGGCAGTCAGTGAGCAGCAGGGGCCGGTGGCTGTGTGGGAGACTTTAACCCATAGAGTGCTGGAGGGTCTGGAGTGTGTGCCTTGCAAAAGAGGCCCTGCAGATTCTTCCTGACACATGAAAACAAATAAGTGGCACATATTGAAGTCCACACGCTGCGCAGGCCTGCATCATCCTGATAAATACACCCTGAGTGCTGTGCTGCCCTGGGACTCCCTTCATTCTTATTATTCACCATATAAGTGGCTGTTTTCCGGCTCTCTGGACGTGGTGAGGAAGTGGAGACAGACATATTACTAAATATACATTATAAAGGCACAGATTCAGACGCACGGAGGCACGATAAGAGAGGGGTGCAGAATCAGCAAATCCCCAGTGTATCAATATGAGTCCCCCTAAACAAAGTGGAGCTATTGACAAACTTAAGGAGTTCGCAAGGGGTGGTCAGGCAGATGCCCCTAAAGCCAAGAGAAATGCCACCCCAAACGGTCAGGCACTATTGGATGACGGGTCAGAGGATAAAGGTGATTTAACCCTGAGGCAGGTGTATGACCAGCTTCTACAAGCAATTTCTACAAGCAACAGCTCCCTCACAGGGAAAATTGAGCAGGTACATTCAGAGGTGGGCCTCCTGCGTCAGGACATGCAATCCTTGAGGGCCCAAACAGCGGAAGTCGAGACGCGAGTGTGTGAACTTGAGGATCAAACTGTAACACTCAAAACAAAAATGACCACAATGGCCGGATCGGCAAATGCATGGCGCCAGAAAGCAGACGATCTGGAGAACCGCATGCGTCGAAACAATATACGAATCATAGGACTGCCAGAGCGCTCGGAAGGTCAGCATCCGGAATAATTCCTGGAGGAGTGGCTGAAATGTAATCTCGGAGATGAGTTCTCCTCGACATTTGCGGTGGAGAGGGCGCACAGAGTTCCAACTAGGCCTCCTATTCCAGGCGCGCCACCACGTCCCTTTTTATCAAGGATGCTCAACTGCAGAGATAGAGACACAGCACTCCGTCTGGCCCGACAGAAGAGCCCACTCAAGTTCAATAATGCTGCGCTCTCGATCTTTCCGGACTTTTCGGTGGACCTCCAGAAACAGAGGGCCCACTTCATGGAGGTGAAGAAGAAATTAAGGGAGTGGAACATCATCTACTCTATGCTGTATCCTGCCCGGCTCCGCATAGTGCATGAAGGGTCGCCTCTGTTTTTTCCTACACCTGCTGAGGCTGAGGACTGGCTACAGGTACACCCGAAACCTAAGGGGCAGAAGCAATGAGATTACTTTCCTAGGTGACATTTTTTGTACCCCCTGGCGACCCTCTTCTTCCATGGTTGCTTGAAACCCCCTTTGGAGACAGATGGGACTTCCCCGTGCCTCGAGTGATGGAGGAATTGGCCAGGAATTGGCTCTTGTGAAATGGGAGCCCTATCTTGTGCACCCTTATACCACCTATACCAGGACACTGTATTCAGTGGTGGTATCCCCATTGATGTTTGAAATATTTTACAGGACTTATCGGAAAGGTCCTGAAGTTCGATATTGGTTCTTTAGGTTTACAGCTGCAATTGCATTAACTTTATTTCTTTGCAGGGACAGGCTTATTACTGTTGGAGGGTTAACCACACTTACTTGCAGGGCAGAAAGCGTCTTATACCTGGGATCCTGGTTCTATAAAAAGATGTATGTAATATGGGGTCGGAGCTAATATTTATGACCTGGAATGTCAGAGGCCTTAAGTCGCCCAAAAAACGTATTAAGGTATTCTCCCAAATTAAGCAAGTCAAAGCCCAACTGGTGGTACTGGTAGAGACTCACCTCACATGGGACACAGTCAGACTAGTAAACAAACCGTGGGTACAATGGTCGGCACATGCGTTCCACACCAGCTACTCCAGGGGTGTTTCTCTATTGGTCCATAGACATATCCGTTGGGAAGTGAAGGTGGTGAGGCGTGACCCGGAGGGGCGATTTGTGTTTATATATGCGTCTATAAACTCTAGAGATTATGTGCTATTATGTATTTACAACCCCCCGCCAGCTCGCATTTCCATTCTTAAGCAAGCACTGAGCTTTGCCCTCAATTATCCAGATGCGTATGTGTTATGTATGGGGGATTTTAATCTTGTGATGAATGAGGAGCAGGACAGGTTTCGGATGGATGGAGGGGGACAACATTCGGCCACACACTTGACTGATTTGCAGCAATGCGCGGAGGGAGGAGGGTGGATTGACCTTTGGCGACTCCGGCATCCTAACACCCAAGAATATACATGTCATTCTTCTACTAGACGCACGCTGTCCCGACTGGATTATATTTTTGGGTCGAGCAATATCGCAACCTGGGTGGATGACGTGATACACGGGGTCAGGGGCATATCAGATCACAGCCCAGTGAAACTAATAGATCAAAGTGATAGAACTCTGACCCAAATAGAGGATTTCCTGGAATCCCACCCTAAACCCTGGAATATTAACTTGGTGTGGGACACTCTTAAAGCCTACCTTAGAGGGTGTTTGTCTTCAACCATAACATATCTTAAAAGAGTGACTAAAACTGAGGATGATATAGTAGAGGGGAGACTTAGGGACTCAGAGGCAATATATATATCGGCCCCAACCGATGGAAATAGGGCGGCCTGGATGCAATCATATAGGTTATATATGCAGCACTCTGAGACCAAGTCGAAACGCAAATTGTTCTTTACCCGACAATCATATTTTGAGCTTGGAAATCAATCCAGTGAATTATTGGCATATATGGTTAGGCAACACAACACTTCAAATACAATATTGGGTATACGGAGGATGGATGGCTCAATAGCTACATCCCCTGAGGATATTTTAGACTGCTTTTGTAAATACTATAAAACCCTATACACATCTAGAAATCCTCATGGAGTTCAAAGTTGCATGATATATTTGTCAGATTTGGAGTTTCCCACTTTGAGTGGATCACAACGGGAGTCTCTGGAGGCGGACATCACACTGGATGAAGTGATTACTGCCATCTCGGATATGGCTAGGGGGAAATCTCCAGGTCCAGATGGCCTTCCCATAGAATTCTATAGTAAATATTGTGACGTATTGGCCCCGATTCTTTTAGAGGTTTTCTCACATTTTTCAGCCGGCGACTCTCTACCTGCCTCCTTATACGAAGCACATATAGTCGTGCTGAGGAAGGAGGGTAAAGACCCACTAGACTGCGGTTCATACCGTCCTATATCCCTAGTTAATGTGGATTACAAGATCTTTACCAAAATACTGGCGTCCAGGCTTAATTCAGTCATATTGAGTATAGTTCACCCAGATCAAACCGGATTTATGCCTGGGAAAAACACCTCTATAAATATAAGACGGGTCCAGTCCATAGCGCAATATAGTACACTGGTCCAGGAGAACGAGTAGGCCTTGGCCTCGCTGGACGCGGCCAAGGCATTTGACTCGGTAGAATGGCCATTTTTATTTGCCTGCCTCCAGAGATTCGCCTTTGGGCCTAAATTCAGTAACTGGATTCATATGTTGTATAGGTCCCCGACAGCCAGGATACTAGTCAACGGTGCTATGTCTACACCCTTCTCATTGAACCGGGGCACAAGACAGGGATGCCCTCTGTCTCCAGCATTGTTTGCACTAGTTATTGAAGCTTTGGCAATTAGAATCCACTCTCATCCACAGATCACTGGAATCACTATAGCCGACCGCACAGATCAAATAGGATTGTATGCGGATGACATGGTTGTCTTCTTAGATCGAGTGCAAGAGACTCTACCGGTGGTTATAGATACTATAGACAAATTTGGGGAGTTTTCGGGACTACGCATCAACTGGGATAAGTCGGCTTTGATGCCATTAATGAACGGGTCTGGAATTTCAATGGAGGGTAGGTCACCTTTGCAAGTGGTAACTAGCTTTAAATACCTGGGAATACACATACAGAAAGACCATACACTAGACCTACAGACGAGTATAACACCACTTCTGGAGCACGTTAAACTTAAATATAACTTGTGAAGCAAGCTACCCCTGTCAGTGGTTGGCAGAATAAATTTAATCAAAATGATATTACTTCCAAAGCTTAGTTACACACTACAACATAGTGCAGTATCAGTACCCAAATCCTTCTTCTCAATGTTGAACTCGCTTACTACCTCTTTCATATGGGGGAAATCCAGACCCAAACTTCGGTTATTCATTTTACAGAGATCCAAAAGACTGGGAGGGATGGCTTTACCGGAGTTCTTCCTCTACTACCTCGCGGGACAGCTTAGGGCACTAGAGACTTGGATGCCTGGATGTCAGCTGCCAAACTCTGAGAGTCACTTGGCACACGCGGCTGGGACTGATTGTTTAGTGGGTTTTCTGGAATCAGATGGACTGAGAACACCACGGCAATTACCCCTCCTCAGGTTGGCAAGATTAGTCTGGCGACAAGCCAAGAGGGTGGTACACTTCGAAGGGGTGGTGGCGGAACTCCCATTATGGGGGAATAGCCACTTCCATACTCTGAGAGATCACCCCTCGGCGCAATTCTGGGCCACTCACAGCGTCAGTGCATTAGGTGATCTTTTTGTCCCGGGAACCACAACCTTCAAGTCCTTTGAACAAGTCCAGATTGAATATAATGTTCCAAGATCACAGTTTTTTAGATACCTGCAGATTCGCACAGCGATTCAATCCCACATACAGAAAATTGGAGTGAGGAAATTGATATCATCACTTCCTATGATAGGTATTCTAAAATCACAAGGACCTCGAGGCCTCATCTCAGCTATATATACTTACCTGTTGTCGGTGGGGGTGGAGTCGGACCCCTTGCCAGCTTAGGATAGATGGAAATCTCTAATTCCCTCTCTACAGGGAGAGGAATGGGAAGAAATATTGGAATCTCCGACTGCGGTATCCCCATCAGTTAATAATAAGTTGATTCAATGCTACATTGTCCACCAGGCATACCTTACTCCAACTCGATTATTTAGTATGGGCCGTTCTCGTACATCGGAGTGCCCGAGGTGTCATCTCTCAGGGGCAAATTTCATACATATGATTTGGAGCTGTCCCAATATATCTTCGTACTGGCGAGGAGTGACATCTCTGCTGACATCGATTGTGTCGATTCCTGTTTTGTGTGACCCTTTGATATGCCTGTTTGGGGTGGTGGAGGAAGAGTCCTGGGATCATTACATGACAATATTCCTCAGAGAGGCATTGTTTCTGGCTAGGAAATTAATAGCTCTGAGGTGGATGGGAGATTCAAATCCAGCTGTGCGGTCCTGGGTTAAACTAGTCAATGCAACCATAGTCTATGAACGGGTGGTATATTATAATAGGGGGTGCCCGGGAAAATTTAACAAAATCTGGGGTTTGTGGAATTCTTCTCCAGACACACTTGCGGAGGTTTGAGGGAGATTATGCGAATAATGGTGGTTCCCGCTAGATGTTGGGATATGAAACACTGTCCAATGGTATATTGAGATATAATAATGCAATGTGGCTGTTGTTGTTGTTGTTCTTTCTTTTCTCCTTTTTCTCTTCCTTTTTCTATCTTGTTTTCAAAATATGGTCATGCTGATAGAGCTGTTCTTATGCTCAATATAAAATTAGATATATATGCAAATGATAAGAAGTTTGGATAATAACATTGTTCTATGTTAAGTGCTAAAGATATTATGGACTTTATATGACTGTTCATTGTTATATTTAAATATTACTTTCTATATACTGAGCTATCTTTATATGGCAAATGTCAGTTGTACCATGTTTGAAATTGTTAATAAAACGAAGTTAAAAAAAAAAAAAAAAAAGATGAAATGAGGAATCCTGACTTGCCTCAGAATAGCCTCAAAGGAAAAAGACAAGCCCCCAACATATAACGACGATGATATATGAAAAACACAAAACACACAGATGGAAAGTATAGGGTTAAGCAAAGTGAGGCCCTGCTAGCTAGATATAAAAAGGATAGGATAGATTTGCTGGTTGCAGCCACTAAACACCCTAAAAAAATTACCAACACCTGATAATCAAAAATTCCTTTTAAAGATCACACAATCTTTCCTCCTTCTAGATCAGGAACTGTTGTGCAAATAGAAACTCTATATCATACAGGGAGCAAAACTCCCTTTCTTGCTGGGAATAAATTGCCCTCCAAACAAAGTGCAGGGAGAGCTCTTATTCACATGCAAGAAACAAAAAAGTGCATGAGAACTAATTAAATTTCAGAAGGAAAAAACAAAAATACTTATCAAGCATAGCTGCAGACCAGGATGACATGGAAACAAAACCGATGCAAAGGAACAAAAAAAATGTTGTAGAAATCATTCCTGAGAATGCAAAAAGGAGCAGAAAAAACTGCAAAAAACAGAACCTACAGGGAAAGGCAAAAGCCTCAAGGCTGGAGGACAACATTCAGGACATTTTCTCATGGGGCAGAAACAATTATCACTGGCAAAGGCTAGACAGAAACTGCCTTCCTATATTCCCCCAGGCTGGATTCCATAGTATTCCTGGAACAGCAATCATCTCCTGCACCTGTCTGAGCGACAGATGCATAATCAGACTCACTACCAGCACTAGCCACCAGAGGGAGCCCAGAAACATTCTTGGGAACAGCACCATCTCTGATGATATTCACAACAGCTGTGTGTGCACCTCCTGACAAAGCAAGTGTGAAACGTGCATTCAGTTGCTGGGCAGTGTGGTTTCACACGTAGTGGTCAGTACCACTTGGTATAACTCCAGTCTCCAAACCTTGGCATTACTGGCCTTCCTGTTAGGTATGGTAACATCAATGATAGTCAATTGTTTACTTTGTATAATTACGGGTTCTGAATTGAATGATGGGGATGTTTATACTGGCATTGCATTTCATCATAGTCATGTGCAATGACATATCAGACAGCTATTACATTCAAATGCAGTGACATTTTAGTTGTATTAGCACTTTATTGTGTACTGTGATTCTATCTCTGACTCCTTAAGGTTGCATTAGTACTTTATTGTGTATTTTGACATTCATTATATTTCATGTTAGCAACTGAATGCCGCTGCATGTGATTCATTTTTCCATTATTTTGGATAAATATATACGCACTTTAAATGGTATTGTCACTTTAAATTCAATTATTTAAAACACGTTTTTAAATCTTGTTTTTTTAGAGACTAGGAGTTTGTATATTTGTGTTCCAACATTATGTATATCAGATTTAATGACTACGATTCTGATTTCTGACCACTTCTGTTGACTTTTTCTATTAACCACAATGCCCCAGGTTTTTTGTCTGTGTTTTTAACGGGTAAATTTTAGATTGTGTGTCCTGACTTTCATTAAAATCATACTATATACGGATAAGGCTGCACATCAAACTTAGATAATAGTATAATGCCTCAAGCATATGGACAAATATTGGAATATACAATGAAAAATGCTACTTGCTAATTTGAACATGTGAATAATGAATTGCATACCTGCCATGAATATTAGGAAAAAGGAGATATTTAGCAATCGCATTGATCAATGTAACTGAGCCCCAAGGCCTCGTCAAGGCATATCTCTATATTGGGGTCCCTAGCTCTGTGACCCTAACTGTGTGTCATCTCATTGCAATTAAAAACTGCTATGGGTGGAGAGGGGTAACTAAGGACTTTCTTATATAGGAGATGGGAAAAAACATGGCCGAAAGGGGCGGAGCTGTGTTCACATTCAGAAAAAAACTACATATAACTGAATAGGATAACTGAAGTGAGCACTAATATATATATTATGAGTGCAAGCCAAAAATTACATACTATATACGGATAAGGCTGCACATCAAACTTAGATAATAGTATAATGCCTCAAGCATATGGACAAATATTGGAATATACAATGAAAAATGCTACTTGCTAATTTGAACATGTGAATAATGAATTGCATACCTGCCATGAATATTAGGAAAAAGGAGATATTTAGCAATCGCATTGATCAATGTAACTGAGCCCCAAGGCCTCGTCAAGGCATATCTCTATATTGGGGTCCCTAGCTCTGTGACCCTAACTGTGTGTCATCTCATTGCAATTAAAAACTGCTATGGGTGGAGAGGGGTAACTAAGGACTTTCTTATATAGGAGATGGGAAAAAACATGGCCGAAAGGGGCGGAGCTGTGTTCACATTCAGAAAAAAACTACATATAACTGAATAGGATAACTGAAGTGAGCACTAATATATATATTATGAGGGTCACAGAGCTAGGGACCCCAATATAGAGATATGCCTTGACGAGGCCTTGGGGCTCAGTTACATTGATCAATGCGATTGCTAAATATCTCCTTTTTCCTAATATTCATGGCAGGTATGCAATTCATTATTCACATGTTCAAATTAGCAAGTAGCATTTTTCATTGTATATTCCAATATTTGTCCATATGCTTGAGGCATTATACTATTATCTAAGTTTGATGTGCAGCCTTATCCGTATATAGTATGTAATTTTTGGCTTGCACTCATAATATATATATTAGTGCTCACTTCAGTTATCCTATTCAGTTATATGTAGTTTTTTTCTGAATGTGAACACAGCTCCGCCCCTTTCGGCCATGTTTTTTCCCATCTCCTATATAAGAAAGTCCTTAGTTACCCCTCTCCACCCATAGCAGTTTTTAATTGCAATGAGATGACACACAGTTAGGGTCACAGAGCTAGGGACCCCAATATAGAGATATGCCTTGACGAGGCCTTGGGGCTCAGTTACATTGATCAATGCGATTGCTAAATATCTCCTTTTTCCTAATATTCATGGCAGGTATGCAATTCATTATTCACATGTTCAAATTAGCAAGTAGCATTTTTCATTGTATATTCCAATATTTGTCCATATGCTTGAGGCATTATACTATTATCTAAGTTTGATGTGCAGCCTTATCCGTATATAGTATGTAATTTTTGGCTTGCACTCATAATATATATATTAGTGCTCACTTCAGTTATCCTATTCAGTTATATGTAGTTTTTTTCTGAATGTGAACACAGCTCCGCCCCTTTCGGCCATGTTTTTTCCCATCTCCTATATAAGAAAGTCCTTAGTTACCCCTCTCCACCCATAGCAGTTTTTAATTGCAATGAGATGACACACAGTTAGGGTCACAGAGCTAGGGACCCCAATATAGAGATATGCCTTGACGAGGCCTTGGGGCTCAGTTACATTGATCAATGCGATTGCTAAATATCTCCTTTTTCCTAATATTCATGGCAGGTATGCAATTCATTATTCACATGTTCAAATTAGCAAGTAGCATTTTTCATTGTATATTCCAATATTTGTCCATATGCTTGAGGCATTATACTATTATCTAAGTTTGATGTGCAGCCTTATCCGTATATAGTATGTAATTTTTGGCTTGCACTCATAATATATATATTAGTGCTCACTTCAGTTATCCTATTCAGTTATATGTAGTTTTTTTCTGAATGTGAACACAGCTCCGCCCCTTTCGGCCATGTTTTTTCCCATCTCCTATATAAGAAAGTCCTTAGTTACCCCTCTCCACCCATAGCAGTTTTTAATTGCAATGAGATGACACACAGTTAGGGTCACAGAGCTAGGGACCCCAATATAGAGATATGCCTTGACGAGGCCTTGGGGCTCAGTTACATTGATCAATGCGATTGCTAAATATCTCCTTTTTCCTAATATTCATGGCAGGTATGCAATTCATTATTCACATGTTCAAATTAGCAAGTAGCATTTTTCATTGTATATTCCAATATTTGTCCATATGCTTGAGGCATTATACTATTATCTAAGTTTGATGTGCAGCCTTATCCGTATATAGTATGTAATTTTTGGCTTGCACTCATAATATATATATTAGTGCTCACTTCAGTTATCCTATTCAGTTTCATTAAAATCATGTCAGGTTAAAGAATTTTTGTGAATTATGTGAATAAATGTATTAATTTTGTACAATTTTGACTTTTATTGTTAATTAGTTAAAGATGCTAACTTAATGTAGGTTTGATAAATTTGGCGTGGTAGTTTTGCATTTATGGCTATAGTATAATGGATTTCTATTTCCGTTTTTGTTTTTACATGTGTGTGCTAACATGTCTGTATTCTTGCATCTGCTGTGCACACTGTACCTGCTGCATCTATCTAAACCAACTCTGCTTACCATACCTGCTAAGTCCGCTGCACCTTCTTATGCCAGCCATCTGGTCTGCACCTGACCACATCAGTGACCATCAGTATCCAATCCATGACCCCTGGGGTCAACTGCTACAGTACCGGGACTCAGTGGAGTAGCACCTGGCAGCTACCTTCCAGTACAAGGCTATCCTGATCATCAGTGGCTCTAGTGGAGTTGAGGAAGTCGCTTAGATACGCCCCTCCTGATTGATCCGGTGCTGTGGCTGAGTGGGTCCACTTCCGAGCATATGTTTGCCCAGGCTACAGATCCTGCTGGCTCCATAACTACCTAGCTCACTAGTTTGCAGCAAAAGATGATGTGTCAATGGGAATAGCAAGACCGGATCCTGACCTACTTGCAATCGTAGGCATCCGCTTGGAAGCTTCGACACCAACGTCTCCACCCAATCTTGCCCGGACTATAGTGGCCACCCTGGCAGCATATCCAGCTCCAAGTCACGTCACACAACTGTCGAGTCCTTGGTTAGATCAATCCATTATGTGAGAGAAGTGATCCTGTTGTCTTGGACCCACAAACCTTCCAGGGGGCATTCTGCAAGGTATTCAATGAACCGGGTTGAGTTTCCTCTGCAGCTTCTTTGCTCCTTAGGCTTTTCCAGGGATTTCTCACCTTAGGTCACTATGTCATCAATTTCTGCACCTTGTCTTCCAAATTAGGCTGGAATTATGTGGTGCTGATGGATGCATTCTGGGAGTATATGTCCAAAAAAATCAAGGACTAACTGGCTGGTTGTGATGTGCCTTTCTCCCAAGATGACCTGGTAGTGCTGAGTAATGCTACTTTAGCTACTGGGTAATGCTACTTGGGCTCAGCAATGCTCTTACGGGTTTCCAGGAATTTGTCAATTATATCTTCAGAGATCTGCTTTACTCATGTGTCGCGGTGTACCTGGTATCTCTGGCTATCCACATCGATCTCAGGTTCTGAGAATGCTCCACAGAGGTGAGCCATGACAGGAAATCATTGCACCTGGCTCCTACTTCCAGAGACCGAGCATGCCGTGATCGGCAATTCCCGTTACTTCCCTTGAGCACATGGAGGTAGATCGTGTGAACTTGGCAAAGCATCATACCACAGAGGGATGCTTCTACTGCAGAGATCTTACACACCTGATCTTTTTCTGTCCTTTTGAAGCTGGGAAATTTCCAAGCCTATGGTATATAGATAAGGATACCCTAGATGAGAGCAAGTCCCCTTCGTCCTTATCCATATCCGTGTCTGTATCCTGTGGCAGCACCTAGTTCATTGAGTCAGCCTATCTTGATTCCAGTTCCGCTGAAAACGTCATACAACTGGCCATTGGAATCAGTAACAGATTTTCATCCAGCCACTTCAAGCTCCCATAGCATTTCCATCTGTGGGTGGAAAATCTCTGTCCGAAGCTATACTGTTTGTCACTGAGCAAGTTGAACTCTGGATGGGAATGCTGTACTCATAAAAGATCACATTTTACGTGTTTGCAGGACTGTCACACCCACAACTACTGGGTCTGCCGTTGCTTCAGATTATCAAGCTGGTCTTGAACTTGAGATCCAAAAATCTACTCAGATGGGATCAGTCCTGTCAAGAAAAATGTCTTGTTCTAGTCCATAATGCACAACCACCAGTGATGTCCTCAAATGTTCCAGGTATACCATCTGCCTACTGGGCCTATACGGACAAGAATGAGGCTGAGACTCTACCTCTACGTAGGCCATATTGTTGCCCGATCAACCTACTTCTTGGTTCCCCACCTCCCTGCAGCCATATCTACCCTTTGTCCCAGGCAGAGGCCCAAGCCATATCCAAAAAATATCAAGGAGAAGCTGGCAGGGGGGATTTATCTAGAAGTTCTTCTCAACGGCCGGGGCTGGGTTATTCTTTGTAAAGAAAAAGGATGGTTACCTGCAGCACTCTATAGATTATAGAGGTCTCAACCAAATCATTATCAAGAATATGTATTCACTTATACCAGAATTGTTCAACCGTCTCCGAGGTTCCAGGATCTTCTCCAAGCTTGACCTCCATGCTGCATACAACCTTGTCCATATATGGTCGGGTGACAAATGGAAGACTGCATTTAATACCTGTGACAGCCACTTTGAGTATTGAGTATGCTACTTGGGCTCAGCAATGCTCTTACGGGTTTCCAGGAATTTGTCAATGATATCTTCCGAGATCTGCTTTACTCATGTGTCGTGGTGTACCTGGAAAATATTCTTGTATTATCTCCCGATCTGCCAACGCTCAGGAGGAATATTTGACAGGTTCTACAGAAGCTGAGGGAGAATCATTTATATACGACAAATTTGAGAATTGCCTTTTTGAACAGACTTACCTACCCTTCCTGGGCTACGTAAACTCTGACACCAGTTTGAAGATGGATCCGGAAAAGGTGTCGGTGGTTCTGAAGTGGCCTTGTCCTAAGGGAGTGAAGGCGATTCAGTGATTCCTGGGTTTTTCCAATTATTACATTAAATTCATAAAGCAATTCTCTCTATCACGGCCCTGACCCGGAAAGGGGCAACTCTCAAGATGTGGACTTCTCAAGCAGAGTGCATTTATTGCCCTCAAGCTGGCCTTCTCATCGGCTCTAGTGCTACAAGCAGGATATTAACAGAAAGTTCTTCTTGGAAGTGGATTCCTCGTCCTTCAGGGCCGGTGCGATCCTTATGGAGTAGTCAGCTTCCCGTAAGAGGGTAACCTGCTGCTTCTTCTCCAAGGCCTTCGCTGCTCGACAGCGAAATACTCAATTGGCGACTGAGAATTGTTTGCAATCAAGATAGCTCTGGAGCCGTGGCAATATCTACAGGCAGGAGCTGTGCATTCTTCTACATTGACCTCAAAAACTTGGCCTACTAAAGGGGGCTTTACACGCTATGATATCGTTAATGTTTTATCGTCGGGGTCATGTTGTTTGTGACGCACATCCGGCGTCATTAACGATATCGTAGCGTGTAACAGTTTTGTGCGATCTAAAACGATCGCAAAAGTGGCAAAAACTGTTTGCCATGGAGAGGTCGTGCTAAAACCAAAAATCGTTTATTTCTAATTAGCGATGTTGTTCCTCGTTCCTGCGGCACCACACATCACTATGTGTGACACCGCAGGAGCGAGCAATATCTCCTTACCTGCCTCCACTGGCTATGCGGAAGGAAGGAGGTGGGCGGGATGTTACGTCCCGCTCATCTCCGCCCCTCCGCTTCTATTGGACGCCTGCCGTGTGACGTCGCTGTGACGATGAACGACCCGCCCCCTTAGAAAGAAGGCAGATCGCCGGCCAGAGAGACGTCGCAGGGCAGGTAAGCCGTGTGACAGGGGAGCGCGATTTTGTACACGACGGGCAGCGATATGCCCATGTCGCACAAACGATGGGGGCGGGTACGCACGCTAGCGATATTGGTACCGATCGTTACCGATATCGCTACCGTGTAAAGCCCCCTTTACAGTCGGCTCAGAAGCTGAATGCAAGGCGATGACGATGATGGCTGTTCTTCGCCCAGTTTGACATTGTTCAACATTTTAGTCCAGCTGAAAAGAAAGTCTAGCCAGATACACTCTGCAGATACTTTCTGTGGACCAACCATGAGGATGAGCCTCAACACATTATTGAGCCATGCAAGATGCTCACGGTAACTTCAGAAGCATGTCTCGGGTACCACCCGGAAAGACATTCGTGGCGAAGGCGGACAGCAAGCTTGTGTTGCAGTGGTGTCATTCCTCTAAGCTGGCCGATTACAAGAAG
Source organism: Anomaloglossus baeobatrachus (assembly GCF_048569485.1). Lineage (NCBI taxonomy): Eukaryota > Metazoa > Chordata > Amphibia > Anura > Aromobatidae > Anomaloglossus > Anomaloglossus baeobatrachus. The sequence continues at coordinate 557,421,377 of NC_134357.1, forward strand.
GCAACTCTGCTCATCTCGCAGCACTAATTTTGGCCAACATTGTGTAAAGACATCATGGAATTTGTCTCAGCCTGTCCCTCGTCTCCCCGTAATAAGACCTGTTACGAGGGGGACCCGGGGAAGCGTGCCAAGATGGGAAATGGACTGCTTCCGCCGGTCAAGGTCCACTGTGCGGTGTAAGGGACCGCCGCTATGGTGGGTGAAGAGTGAGCGGGTTGCTGCTAGCGATCGTCTGGAATGTCACAGACGATCTATGTACACCGATCTGCCCTAACCCCTGAGGGTTGTATGGCACAGATCTCACGGCTCGGTGTACCTGTTGCACGGGGAAGCACAGAGGTGCCCACGCACGTGTGCCAGTGGAAGTCACGAGAATATGGCACGAGGGTAGCACAGAGGTGCCCACGCACGTGTGCTTTCAATAACCAGGTGAGTCCAATGGAGACTTGAGGAGCTCACCTGGGACAGGAACACGGCCTGTTGACGGGGGTACTGCCGGAGCAGCAAGGCAGGAACACGGCCTGCAAACGAGGTACTGCCGGAGCAGCAAGGGCCAAGCCCACAAGAGACAGTAATGCCTGAGCAGTGGCGTGGCAGCACGCTGCCAGACATCCAAACATAGAAGGACGGTCGCGCGCCGCCATGATGGCAGGGGGAGCTTTTAAGGAGGTGCAGCTCCACCCGAGGGCGGGCGCGAGGCGGAGATGACGGACTTGACCCAATCAGGGTCCACGACGTCCCAGCCTGGCCAGTCAGGATTCACCACGTCACCAGCCTTGTCATCAAGCCGTGTGACGTCAGTGAGCGAATCAGGACCCACCACGCATTGCACATGCTCACCCTCCTGCCTCTGGGAAATAGAGGCGGGATCCTCGGTCTCACAATGTGCAGAGATAACGGGAATCTCACTGCTTCCCTGAGCAGTAAACCTCTGCACATTGCGCAGCCTCGCAGACCTTCGGGGCCGCTGAGCAGGAGAGTCTGCGGTAGGCCAGGAATGGGAGACCGCTTCACTCCTTGTAACAGGAGAACCACTAGGTGTCACCCTTCTGCTGCCTCTCTGAGAAGGTATCTCCTGCACACTGCGCAGTCTGGCAGACCTTCGGCGCTGCTGAGCAGGAGTGCTCGTGGCAGGCAAGGAATGGGAGACTGCCTCAGTCCTTGCCTCAGGAGAGCCACGAGATGTAACATTACCCCCCCGTCTAGGCCCCCCCCCCCCTGTCCGTGCTCGAAGGCCGCTATCAAACCCGGGGCGCGGATATGATCCTCCAACTCCAAGGATCTATGCTCTGGACCACGGCCGGCCCACTCCACGAGGTAGTACCTCTTGCCCTGTATGACTTTTGTCTCCACAAGTTTTGCCACCTCAGGGTCGTCGGACGGGGAGTCGGTTTGAGCCGGCAGGGACCCCGAGAATTTATTAAGTCGTACGGGTTTCAGGAGGGACACGTGAAAGGTGTTGGCTATAGCCCAGCGTGGAGGGAGCTGGAGTCGATATGCCACTGGGTTTACCTGCTGTAGTACTTTAAACGGACCCAGATACCTAGGGGCGAATTTGGCTGCCTGTACCCGTAGGTTAACATTCTTAGAGGACAGCCATACTAGGTCACCAGGGGCGAAGGATGGTGCAGGGCGGCGGCGAACATCAGCCGTTGTCACCATCCGGTCTTTGGCCCTTTTAAGAGCCTCTTGGGTGTCATCCCAGATCTCCCGGGCCTTGGTCGCCCAATCCTCCACTCTAGTATCGGGTGACGTAATGGGCATCGGAACCGGGATTCTGGGATGTTGTCCGTTATTGAGTAGGAACGGAGTCTGGCCAGAGGATTCATGGACCGAATTGTTAATGGCAAATTCGGCCCAAGGAAGGAGGTTAGCCCAGTTGTCGTGGTGCGCGGATATAAAATGGCGGAGGTAAGTTACCAAGGTCTGATTAGTCCTCTCCACTAGTCCATTGGTCTCGGGATGGTATGCGGAGGAGATGTTCAGCTCTATCTGCAGGAGCTTACAGAGCTCTCTCCAGAAGCGAGACGCGAACTGGGGACCCCGGTCGCTCACCACCTTGTCAGGCATGCCATGCAACCTAAATACATGCCGAATGAACAAGGTGGCGAGAGCACGTGACGTCGGGAGTCGTGGGAGAGGCACCAAGTGGACCATTTTAGAGAAATGGTCCGTGATGACCCATACGACCCTGTGCCCTGCTGACTTGGGCAGATCTCCCAGGAAGTCCATCCCTACCACTTCCCAGGGACGATCCGGCACTGGCAGTGGGTGAAGAAGACCTGCCGGTCTCTGCCAGGACGGCTTATTCCGAGCACACGACATACAGGAATATGTGGGAGCCTGTATGTCCTGGGGTAGTCTCGGCCACCAATAATGCCTGGTCACCAGGTCTCTGGTCCTTTTGACCCCGAAGTGACCCCCGACCTTGGAGGCATGGGCCCACGATAGCACCTCGTTCCGTAGTTCAGGGGGAACGAGGGTTTTGCCAGGTGGCACCTGGTCCAAAGAAGTGGGAGTGACCATCCTCAAGCTGTCCGGGGGTAGTATAAGACGAGGCTCCTCCTCGTCCTCCTCCAACACAACGATACAACGTGACAAGGCATCGGCCCGTACGTTCTTCTCACCGGCCAGGTGGCGGATAATAAAGCGGAACCGGGAGAAGAATAAAGACCAACGGGCCTGCCTTGGGTTCAGGCGTTGTGCTGTCTGGAGGTATGTGAGGTTTTTGTGGTCAGAAAAAACCTCAAATGGATGCTTCGCACCCTCCAGGAGATGCCGCCATTCCTGGAATGCTAGTTTCATCGCCAGTAACTCCCTATCCCCTATGGAGTAGTTCCTCTCGGCCGGAGAAAAGGTCTTGGAGAAAAAGAAACACGGATGTTTCCTTCCTCGTTCGTTTTTCTGGTACAGGACTGCACCTGCACCGACCGAAGAGGCGTCTACCTCCAGTAGGAAGGGTTTGGAGATGTCTGGACGATGAAGGATGGGAGCTCTGGAGAAGTGAGTTTTGAGAGTGTGAAATGCCTCTACCGTTTCCCGTGTCCATGCTTTGGGATTAGCGCCCTTGCGGGTAAGGGCAATGATGGGTGCTGCCACCGTCGAGAAGTTGGGAATGAACTGGCGATAATAATTGATAAACCCCAAGAATCGCTGGATCGCCTTCAGCGAGCGGGGCTCAGGCCAGTTCATCACTGTCTCCAACTTCCCCGGATCCATTGCTAACCCCTGATTGGACACTATGTACCCCAGGAACGGCAAGGATTCCTGTTCAAAAACGCACTTTTCCAGCTTAGCATATAACGAATGGGTGCGGAGCCTCTTAAGTACTCGGATGACATCCCTCCGATGGGTGGTAAGATCGGGGGAGAAGATAAGAATGTCATCCAGGTATGCAACCACGGAAAGATACAAATCCCGGAAAATGTCATTCACAAAGTCTTGAAATACGGCGGGGGCATTGCAGAGTCCGAAGGGCATTACTAGATACTCGTAGTGACCGTCCCTGGTGTTAAAGGCGGTCTTCCACTCATCGCCCTCTCGGACTCGCACTAGATTATACGCCCCGCGTAGATCCAGCTTTGTGAAGACCTTTGCCCCGCGGAATCGATCAAATAGCTCAGTAATGAGGGGCAAAGGGTATTTGTTCTTGATTGTGATTGCATTTAATCCCCTGTAATCGATACAGGGGCGCAGATCCCCTTCCTTCTTCTGCACAAAAAAGAACCCTGCACCAGCCGGTGAAATAGACTTGCGAATGAACCCCTTCGCCAGGCTGTCCTGAATATATTTGGACATTGTATCCACTCTCTGCGCCAGAGACGGAGGCTCTCTGCCCCTAGGGGGCTCGGAGCCTGGCTTCAGGTCTATTCGGCAATCATATGGCCGGTGGGGAGGAAGAGTATCTGCGGCCCTTTTGGAAAAGACATCCCTGTAGGCCTCATAAGGTGTCGGTAAACCCGGCCCCTCAGTATTCCCTGAGGACCCAACCGACCTAATGGTAGCGGGTGGTTCGGTAGTCACGAGGTGCTCTCTACAGGATCCTGCCCAGGATGAGATCTCCCCTGTTGCCCAGTTGAGTATAGGAGCATGCTGTCTCAACCAGGGAAGACCCAGTAGGATCTCATCCGTCCCCCCTGGAAGCACCAGGAAGGACACCTGCTCATGGTGTCCCGGTGGTACATCCATCCTGAGAGGGATGGTGATCTGGGTGATAGGATCGAGTAGTATGGACCCGTCGACTACCCGGACCCTGAGTGGCTTGGGCAACAGAACCAGGGGAACTGAGTATCGGGTTGCCAGGGAGGTCGAGATGAAATTGCCTTCAGCGCCTGAGTCCAAGCAAGCCAGGGCAGAGAAGAGAGTAGTGCCGAACTGCAACTGGGCGCTGATAGTCAACCTAGAGGGAGAAGTAGCGTCTAGAGTCCCCCCTCTGATAGAAACTAGACGCTGTCTTTTCCCGACGGTTTGGGACATAGGGTAGCTATGTGTCCCCTCTGCCCACAGGAAAAGCAGATGACACAAGACCGAGAACCTAGGGCAGAGGAGACCACCTTGGACACCTCCATTGACTCCACGGAGTCGCCTACAGGACTGGCTGGGGGACCTGTCTGATGGAAGACGGGAGTCAGACGCTTTTTAGGCCGAGAAGACGTGGGTGCTGAAGAGACCTCGAGCCTTCGCTCCGCCTGGCGGATGTCTATGCGAGAGGCAACCTGAATCAAGGACTCTAAAGTGGCAGGCACCTCACGTGTGGCCAGTGCGTCTTTGACAAACCCTGCCAGGCCCTCCCAAAACACAGGGACAAGGACCTTATCCGGCCAGTCCAGCTCTGTGGCCAGTGTCCTAAAGTGTACAGCAAAGTCCCCGACTGAAGCAGACCCTTGCCGAAGTCGTAGGAGGCGCAGCGCGGAATCGTGGGTGACTTGAGGCCCGAGGAACACCATTCTCATGGCCCCAAGATAAGCTGCTAAGTTATTCACCACACGATCTCCGCGCTCCCACAACGGCGTGGACCACTTCAGCGCTCTCCCTGTGAGCAGGGACTGGACGAAGGCTACCTTCGCCTTCTCGGTAGCGTAAAGAGTCGCGGACAGCTCTAAGTAGGTGGTAACGTGGTTTATAAACCCACGGCACTCAGAGCTGTTGCCGCTAAAGCGCTCTGGAAGCGCAAGGCGAGGAGACCTTCCGCCCAATAGCACAGCCTGGGTAGCCGCCTGGGTGGCGACTGTCGTCAGAGTAGTCTTATCGGAGGAAGACTGCTCCACTGCTATCAATCGTGACTCCAACTGCTGCACATAACGCAGCAACTGCTGCTGCTCTTCAGCCATAGCCAGACCTTTGGCGCGACCGTAATGTTACGAGGGGGACCCGGGGAAGCGTGCCAAGATGGGAAATGGACTGCTTCCGCCGGTCAAGGTCCACTGTGCGGTGTAAGGGACCGCCGCTATGGTGGGTGAAGAGTGAGCGGGTTGCTGCTAGCAATCGTCTGGAATGTCACAGACGATCTATGTACACCGATCTGCCCTAACCCCTGAGGGTTGTATGGCACAGATCTCACGGCTCGGTGTACCTGTTGCACGGGGAAGCACAGAGGTGCCCACGCACGTGTGCCAGTGGAAGTCACGAGAATATGGCACGAGGGTAGCACAGAGGTGCCCACGCACGTGTGCTTTCAATAACCAGGTGAGTCCAATGGAGACTTGAGGAGCTCACCTGGGACAGGAACACAGCCTGTTGACGGGGGTACTGCCGGAGCAGCAAGGCAGGAACACGGCCTGCAAACGAGGTACTGCCGGAGCAGCAAGGGCCAAGCCCACAAGAGACAGTAATGCCTGAGCAGTGGCGTGGCAGCACGCTGCCAGACATCCAAACATAGAAGGACGGTCGCGCGCCGCCATGATGGCAGGGGGAGCTTTTAAGGAGGTGCAGCTCCACCCGAGGGCGGGCGCGAGGCGGAGATGACGGACTTGACCCAATCAGGGTCCACGACGTCCCAGCCTGGCCAGTCAGGATTCACCACGTCACCAGCCTTGTCATCAAGCCGTGTGACGTCAGTGAGCGAATCAGGACCCACCACGCATTGCACATGCTCACCCTCCTGCCTCTGGGAAATAGAGGCGGGATCCTCGGTCTCACAATGTGCAGAGATAACGGGAATCTCACTGCTTCCCTGAGCAGTAAACCTCTGCACATTGCGCAGCCTCGCAGACCTTCGGGGCCGCTGAGCAGGAGAGTCTGCGGTAGGCCAGGAATGGGAGACCGCTTCACTCCTTGTAACAGGAGAACCACTAGGTGTCACCCTTCTGCTGCCTCTCTGAGAAGGTATCTCCTGCACACTGCGCAGTCTGGCAGACCTTCGGCGCTGCTGAGCAGGAGTGCTCGTGGCAGGCAAGGAATGGGAGACTGCCTCAGTCCTTGCCTCAGGAGAGCCACGAGATGTAACAAAGACCCCTAAGAAGATTCTGGCTAGGCAGCTGCTACTTCTACCTGTGCTTTCTGCTCCTTGGCAACACATCTATGGACATAATTACTGACCTGCCGATGTCCTCTTGCTACTCCATCATGTGGGTAGTAGTAGACAGGTTCTCTAAAATGACCCACTTCACTCCTTTGTCCGGTCTTCCTTCTGCTTCTGTGCTCCCTGAGTACTTTATCCAGCACATCTTCCACGTGCACGGCCTAATTGTGTCCGATAGAATCTTCCAATTGACATCTTGATTCTGGAGGGCTACCTGTAAGCTGCTAGAAGTCACCTTGGACTTCATCTGCCTACCATATGAAGTCTCTCAGCCAATTAGAGCAAGTGAACCAGATCCTGACAAATTTCCTGTGGCACTTACTCAACGAGAACCACATCGATTGGGTCAAGCTTCTAGCATGAGGGTGGGGCGGGGGGAGGGAGGTCTCCTATTAAAAAAAATCACGTGAGTCCTACGCTAACTCTCTATTCTTCATAGTATATGGACAGCAGTCCAAAATCCCTCTCCTTAGGGTTATCATCTCAAGCTACCCTGTGGCCGATACTCTTGTTAAGGGGTTCTCTGAAGTCTCAGCGGAGACCATGGCCTTCCTGCAGCAGTCCTCCATCAGGATGCAAAGGCATGCGGATAAGAGAAGCCTTAACTCTCCTACGTTCCATCCCAGACCTCAAGTGTGGCTCTTTTTAGATATGTCTACCTCAAGACGACCTCCTACAAGTTGGGTCCCCGTTTTGTTAATCCTTCGATGTGCTTCAAAAGATCAACGCTGTATCCTATAAGCTGAAGCTTTGGGCATCCTTTCGGATCCACGACTCCTTCCACGTGTTTCTCCTAAAACCTGTTATCCTGATCCAGTACTTCAGAAATCTTGGTACTCTGCCTTCACCAGCCAGCTCAGAAGATGTCTTGATGTAAAAAAACAACATTCTAGCCATGAAAAAGGTGAAAGGTAAAACGCTTGTTTTGGTAGATTAGATGGGGTTTGGTCCTGAGGAGAGGTCATAGGAGCCCAAGGAGAATATTACTGCCCCTCTTCTCCTGTAGAGATTCCTTTCAGGTGTGGAAAACGGGGGCATAAGGGGGGTACTGTAACGCTGTTACCGGCGTCTCTGCAGTGTCCCGCCCATTTTCACCGGCAGGGACTTTTCCGCTTCCGTGTCCCTTGTCCCTGCTGCAATCTCCCAGGAACTCCACATGACACGCAGGTTTCCTAGGAGCATGCCTAAGGCGCGTGTGTGCACACCGATTCTTAAAGGGCCAGCATGCTCTAATCCGGAAGTGCCTCTCAGCTTATAACTGAGAGATACAATGTATTTAAGGCATCCTCCCACTAAGGTAGGTGTCTAAACAACGTGATCTATCCTCAGAGACCTGTTGCTAGTTGTAAGGTCCCGTTTCATTTGCGGAGTCTTGCGCCTTGTGTTACAATACGTGTCTATATCCTATAGCAGATAAAAAGGGTTATTCCAGCATCACGTCCCATAAATAAAAAAAAACAAACAATCACTGATCTCGGGGAGACCAGCCAGAGAAAACACTGCCAGCAGCCAGCGAGGGCACGCAAGACAGTGAAATCCTAGGTACATTGCCCCCTGGGAAATATGCAAATCAAAAAGGTCCGTGGAGCCTCTGTTTGGAGTCTCAACACAGAAACCAGCCGAGCCCTTCCCGGAGGGATATCTGGCTGGTTTCTGTGTTGAGACTCCTAACAGAGGCTCCACGGACCTTTTTGATTTGCATATTTCCCAGGGGGCAATGTACCTAGGATTTCACTGTCTTGAGCGCCCTCGCTGGCTGCTGGCAGTGTTTTCTCTGGCTGGTCTCCCCGAGATCAGTGATTGTTTTGTTGGTCTACTAGGCATTGCTCCCACCCAGCCAGAATCCTACTCCACACTGATGAGGGGCAATACCCCGAAACAGCTGTCTGTGGTGGATACCTGGCCTTGGTATTTCCCTTGTCATATCTTTAAACTTGTCAAAAAGTTGGATATTGACTAAAAGGGCCACTTAATATGCTGGTTATGGTGGTCTCCTAAAAAGAGTCACCCCTTGGCTGGGCCCTTCCCGGGGGGATATCTGGCTGGTTTCTGTGTTGATAAATAAAAAAACAAATTAAACCTATGATTAAGAACCATTATATGGTTTGAAAAGCACAAGATGCAGATTTTAACCCTTTGGATGCCCTACTAACATCTTGTTGGTTTTTAATATGAAGAAATGAAGTTGTTTTTTATTTATGGGACGTGACGCTGGAATAACCCTTTTTATCTGCTATTGGAACGGTGCTTCTTTGAACATGGAGCTGACCTCCTTGCACCGTCTAATGATTTAGGATCTGGACAAAAGACTTCCTGTGGGTGAGCTAAAATCTTTGTCCCTATATCCTAGTATGACTATGTGTTGGGCACTAAAATGGCATATTTGCAATTTTCACTCTACAACATCCACTCCGTGATAATTTCCAGAGACTGCATAGATCACTATTTGTTTTAAAAAAAATTGTTTAAAAGAACTGAGAGTCCTCAGTGGTTGATACCTTTTAATGGCTAACTGAAAAGATATATCTCTACTGGCTAACACGGTACAAAGATATATTTTATTTGTTTTAAGAGTATCTAAATGAAATGTTTGAACACTTCTAACTGGCTGCAGTGGAAAGCAATGAAATAAAAGCGGCTTTGGTACTAACTACTGTGGAGAAAAACTTATAGACTCATGAAAAATGTTAAATTGTCTCATAACCAAACCAAATCTAGCATGCTATCACTACATATAGCTGCCCCCTCCCCTTTGTAATTAAGGGAAACTCCAAAACTTTATTTGGTTAACATCTGGGATGCATAGGAATGAGGCAAAGAGGCATTTATGACCAGAGGTAGATAAGAGCAAGAAATTCAAATCTCTTTGGTCTCCTTAGTAAAAAAACTATGAACTAAAATTTTATGTACTGCATTAATATTAAAGATAAGAAAATTATAGGTTTGAAATCCTAATGAAACGGCAAACGCAAAACACCAATTTGCTCAGCTGTGCGATGGCTGGAATTCCAGCAACTGGATATTAGCCAGTTAGGTGATGCGAGGTATGTCATGTTTCCTATCTATGAACAGGTAAATTCATGATGGGAAACATGACGCTAATATCCTTCGCCTGTAATCCCAAGGGGTAAAGATATGCTGAAAACTGGAATTCCATAATTTTCTGAAGATCTTATAGACCACTCCATATGAGGTTATCAAGGGGCTGGTGACCTAAGGTAATAAAAGATAACTGTCACATTTTTGGGTTGTTCAGTTCATGGAGGACACAGATAAGCTGTGGCTCTGTCCGTTTATCCTCTAAGTCCCTCTCTCCATAAGCTTGGAAGTCATACCTGTGGCACAAGTCTGAGTAAGTTTCTTGATTATCCTTTTTATTTTATGTAATTGTTTTGTTCCCTTTTGTAAAATCTTGTATATTTTATAAACACTGCCTGCTCTTTCGGATTAAATATAAAAAATTTAACAGCTTCGCTTCTCTTGTGCTATATAAACCAAGAACCTAAATACGCCTTATGTTATCTGTAACGGGTGTCCAATCTACCTATAAACAATTGCTGGCGGCAGTGACTATTTTGCTTGTGTTTTTGTGTAGCTTGACCATCACGATAGCGACGTATATATATATTCCATGAGCTGGAACCAGTGATATATACACACACGTTACTCTCTCTGGGAGCACCTCAAATATTGGCATCATAGAAGAATAGCCGCAGCATCAGTTACTTATGTCTTTCAATTGTGTAATTGTCCTGACGATAATGGAGCGCCAGAGGGCTGTTTCATGACATAAACAATAACACATCTAGTAAAATGATCACCCTCCGCCCCGACAGCCTTCACGGTCAGTGATTTAGTAACTAGAGGTGACACATCTGGAGTAATTAGAGAATGTGGCTCGGTGGCTCTCGACAATCCAAACTATTGTAGGGGCCAATATTTTCTGTCAGATGAGTTTCTTGAAGAAATATTAGACATTTACTTTCTGCCTCTCGGACTCAACAATGGACGCCTCCAGTACAAGTTCTTATATAATGGACATTTGTACAATTCAGAGAAAATATCATTCAGGTTCTTGAAGGTAAAAATATCAGAACTTTGTGTGTTAATTACTATAGTTTTTTTTTTTCTAATAAATTTTGGAAATCATGTGGGTGGGCTGCCCAGCCTCCATGTACCCACTGTGGGGTAATTCTAACCTCCCTCATATGTTACAGTTACCCTGTGACGAACTTTGGCTAAAAATGCCCCTATCAGCACATTCAGCACAAGGGAGAGAAGGAAGATCCCTCAATAAGATGCCGAGATTCTAGGAAGATGGATTCATTGCTCTCAGTGGTACAAACAATGAGAATTTTGTAGTTATGATACTTATTAATGGCGAATAAAGATAAAATAAATGATGTTACAAAGCAAGCTTTCCAGACTACTGAGGTCTCTTCATCAACTACAAGATTATTATTTAGTTTCTCCCACTAAGAGCAATTAATCCTTATTCAACCGGCGAACACGGCACCAAACTAAGAATCTAGGACATCACCAGCATCTTTACCCTCCACTTTCTTTTAGGGGTCCACCATACAGATTAGATTATTCTTCCCATGATTTTCTAAGTTGTCTGCACATTCTACGTACGCTGTCATTTGGATTTGCAGATTAGAGATCTGGACAACTAAGGGTTAACATCTTCAAATTTCAGTGGATAGGTTGGATACTACCTGTAAGATCTGGCTGAAACAGATCTCACTCCAACAAAAGAGCGTCCAATGCCCAAAATAATGGGGACAGTTTTGGGTGGAGGAGCATGTGGTGGTCTAGCAGCAGAATGGTGACCATTTGATATGGCCGGACTACAACCCTGATAAAGCAGCCACAGCCGGTGACTGAGAAGAATCTGTGACTTCTCTGCATTTAGTGATCACTACTCACCTGGGCGGTCATCTGTAGGAATCTCTTTACTCCGCTCATCACCCCTCACATGTGTCTCTGTAGTATTAATATGGGTCAGATCTTCCCCCTGAAACAAATATTGTAAAAGTCACAGACAGATGGAGAAGTCCCATCTATGATCAGCTCTAATCCTGCCATCTCCACCGCTCTCATTACACAAGTATAAAATGTATTCAATTGAAACCAGACGTTTCCCTCCACTCTCTATACAGACACATCTGCAGGTTTTTCCCTCCGCTCTCTATACAGACACATCTGCAGGTTTTTCTTACTATCTGACATGAAATCAGAATAAACCTGTCCCGTTTTAGGTCAATTAGGAACCAAAATTATTTCTATTTGCCACATGCCAGAATAATGAGAGAGTGAAAATGTTTTAAGACATTTTAATTACTTTCTGCAAAGTCAAAAGTTTTCATTAGTATTTGGTATTGCCCTCAACCTCTTCATGACACATGACATACTGGGTATGTCATGGATCATGTTAGGTTAATCCCTGCCGGCGTCTGGCAGTGATTGATGCCCATGTCAGCTGATTTGAACAGCTGACATGTGCGGCTATGAGGCATGAGTGGGTCCGGGACCCACTCGCACCTGTTAACCTTTTGCATCTTGCTGTCAAAATGTGACAGTGAGATGAAACAGCACGCGGTAAGCATTCACTTACCTGGCAGGGGGCCGTGTGTGAGAGAACAGCTTTTCTGCAGATCTCAGCTGTTTAGCTGTGATCTACGGAAAGGAACAAGCGATCAGACTGCTGATCCTTATAGTCCCCTAGCATAATAAAATAAAATAAAAAAAATAAAAAAAAAAAATATAAAAACCAAAAAGTTCAAATCACCCCCCACCCCCATTCGCTCCATTGAAAATTAAAGGGTTAAAAAAAAAAAAAATACACACGAACATACGGTGGCGGGCAGATTGGGAACTTTGAAACAATTTGAAGTTAACTGGGGGCAGTGGATGGCATATTCTGGGTATTCCTGTAAGTGATAAGTAAGGTAAACAACCGTAGACATGGAGTGGGACGGTGGTGAGTATATGTACCGTATAGACAGTAAGATGATATATTATGTTTGTTTTATGTTTGATTGTTATTTTTCTTCTCCTTTTGATAATTTTGATAATCGGTAAAACAGATTACAGTGGTTGGTTAGTCAAGCCACTGGACCTATCGGTGCTAGTTGTAAAAGCATTGGGGGTTGCTGAATACATGTCTTTACTGAATAGCACTAGAGGCATTTGTAGTGAATGTATTCAAAGTTGCTTGATTTAATGGACCCTTTGGGGCTTAATGTTTAAGATTGTAGGCACCCATATGTGATAATGCAATCAAAAGCACATTCTAAATTTTTGTGATAATTTTGGTGATTGTCCAATATTAATAAAAATTATAAGTTTAAAAAAAAAAAAATTACACATATATTTGGTATCGCAGAGTTCAGAATTGCCCGATCTATCAAACATAAAATTAATAATCTGATTGATAAATGGCGTAGCAGCAAAAAAATCCAAACGCCAAAATTACATTATTTGGTCTCCACATATTTTGCGCAAGATGCGATAACAGGCGATCAAAACATAACATCTGCACAAAAATGGTACCGTTAAAAATGCCAACTCGAGACACAAAAACTAAGCTATTACAGAGCCTTATATCCTGAAAAATTAGAACGCTGTGGATCGCGAAAAATGGCGCAAAAAGTGCTCCTTTTTTTGGACAAACTTCTGAATTTTTATAGCCCTTTAGATAAAAGTAAATCTATACATGTTTGGTGTTTTTATGAACTTTCACGGAACTCAGGCATCATACTGACACATCAGTTTTACTATATAGTGAACACAGTGAATAAAATACCCCAAAAACAATTGGGCAGTCGCACTTTTTTTGGCATTTTCCAGTACACTATATGGTAAAACTAATGGTTTCATTCAAATGTACAACACGTCCCACAAAAAATAAGCCCTAATATGGCAAGATTGATGGAAAAATAAAAAGTTACAGCTCTCGGAAAAAGGGGAGCAAAAAAAACCCCTAAAAATGGGAAAATGAAACATTGCCCGGGGGGGTGAAGGGGTTAAACTGAATGACTTGGGTAAAACGTCTTGAATCTCCTTCCACAAGCTTCTCATCATAGCTGGTAGGAATTTGTGCCCATTCCTCCTGACAGAACTGGTCTAACTGAGCCATCTTTGTAGGTCACCGCTCGCAACGGCGATCAGGGTTTTGTGATGGCCACTCCGAAACATTGACTTTGTTATCCTTCAGCCACTTTGTAACCAGTTTGGCAGTATGGTTCGGTTCATTATCCATTTGGAAGACCCATTTCTGCTAAAGCTTTAAGTTCCTTGCTGATGTCTTGAGATGTTCTTCAGTATTGCCTCATAGTTTTCTTTCCTCATGATGCCATCTATTTTGTGAAGTGCCTCAGTCCCAGCAAAACAACCCCGCAACATGATGCTGCCACCCCTGTGTGTCACAGTTGGGATGATGTTCTTAGGCTTCAAAGCTTTTCCCTTTTTCCTTCATATGTAATGATGGTCATTATGACCAAACAGTTCAATTTTAGTTTTGTCAGACCACAGGACGCCTCCAAAAAGTAAGCTCCTTGTTCCTGTCTGCATCTGCAAACATTAATCTGGCTTTTTTTATGCTTCTTTTGAATGCCGTCCTCCCGAAAGAGTGGCCTTTCAGCCCATGATGATACATTACTCATTTCACTATGGATTATGACACAATCTTACCAGCTTCTGCCAGCATCTTCACAAGGCCTTTTGCTTTTGTTCTTGGGTGGATATGCGCATGTTTGACCAAAGCACGTTCATCTCTGGTACACAGAACCGGTCTCCTTCCTGAGTGGCATGATGGCTAGACATTCCCATCTTGTTTGTACTTGTGTATTGTTTGTACAGATGAACGAGGCACATTCAGGTTTCTGGGAATTGCACCCAAGGTTGAACCAGACTTGTGCAAGTCCACAATTCTCTTACTTAGATCTTGGCTGATTTCTTTTGATTTTTCCATGATGCCTATACAAAGAAGCAGTGTGTTTCATGTGTGAATTAAATACATCCACAGGTGTGTCTCTAATTAACTCAGATGTTGCCAGTAAACCTATAGGAAGCTTCCAAAGACATGACATCGTCATATGTGCTGTCCCATATTGTTTAAAGGCATAGTACTCTTAAGGCCGCTTTACACGCAATGACATCGCTAACGAGATGTCGTTGGTTTCACGGAATTCGTGACGCACATCCGTTCTCGTTAGCGACCGCTAACGATCAAAAATACTCACCTTATCGTAGATCGCTGACACGCTGTCCATTTCCCAAATATCGTTGCTGCTGCTGGACGCAGGTTGTTCGTCATTCCTGTGGCAGCAGACATCGCTATGCGTGACACCGCAGGAACGAGGAACCTCACCTTACCTGTGGCCGCCCACAATGAGGAAGGAAGGAGGTGGGATGTTCGTCCCGCTCATCTCCGCCCCTCCGCTTCTATTTGGGTGGCCGATTAGTGACTTCGCTATGACGCCGAACGTAGTGTGACGGGCGAGCGATGTTGTGCGCCACGGGCAGCAATTTGCCCGTGACGCACAACCGACGGGGGCGGGTACGCTCGCTAGCGATATCGGTACAGATGTAGTGTATGGAAACGTTCGCTGTTGCAGAAAGTAATAAAAATGCCTTAAAACATTTTCTCCCCCATTATTTTCACATTTGGCAAATATAAATAATTTTGGTTTCTAATTGACCTAAAATGGGAAAGGTTAATTCTGATTTCATGTCAGATAGTGAGAAAAACCTGCAGATGTGTCTTTATAGAGAGCGGAGGGAAACTTCTGGTTTCAACTGTAATACTGGTGGATATAACAAGACTGAGCACAAGACCTTCACAGCCGTCTACACATCATAGGGAGATTTCATGGCCCCTTCTCTTCATCTACCTGATGATCCTGAGGAACATCGGGGTCTTCTTGTTTACAGTCCTGTGGAAGAAGAGGACGGGGACATCTCTCTGGTGTTGTCCTCTTACTGGATAGAGCTGGAGGAGACACATACAGGGACTGAATTCATTCCTTACATACAGATAATTATAGGCCGTGTGTATTTAGTCCTGTCTATTACCTGGTGATGTGAGGGGCTGGGGATCCTCCATCATGACGTCCTTGTACAGATCTCTGTGTCCTTCTAAATACTCCCATTCCTCCATGGAGAAATAGACGGTGACGTCCTGACACCTTATAGGAACCTGACACATACAATGATACAGTCACCCCGATCCCTTCATAGCGTTACTGTATAATGTCCCAGCATTCCCAGCAGTGTCACCTCTCCAGTCAGCAGCTCAATCATCTTGTAGGTGAGTTCTAGGATCCTCTGGTCATTGATGTCCTCATGTATCGGGGGGTGAGGTGGAGGCCCCGTGATTGGGCTCAGGGGTCTTCCCTCAGACACAGGGGCCTGACAGCGCTCACTAGAGGTCTTCTTCACTACTGTGTAATCCTGGTTATGGAGAGACACAGTAAGAAATCTCACTCCAGACATTTCCAGAGTCCTCACCTCTCCAGTTCTGTGCATCTGTTATTCCCATAGATAAGAATGGTGTAATGTGACGTCATCAGAATCTCTCACCTCTCCAGTAAGCCGGAAGAGGATCTCTAGGGTGAGGTGTAATATCCTCTCCGCCATCTTGTCCCTGTCCATATCCATCCTTCACGGGGCAATCAGGAGAATTCTCTTCTATAGAGCGATTGTTCTCCCCCAGCATCTAATGTGTATGGAGCCTGAGCCCAGTAATGGGGAATCTCCACACACCTCCTCCTGCAGAGCCGCACACTAGATATATGGCTGCTCTGTGCTTCCAGGACCTGTGATGATGTCACATGGAGGGGAGGAGTCAGGGGTCACATGATCAGCTCCTCAGTGTATGCAGGACTCTGCTGTGCTGGTTGTCATGGTGCTGGATGAGGGGAAGTTTATGTGTGGGGTCAGGGGGGGGTTACAGTGTGGATGGAGCGGAGCCGTGTGTGTACGAGGTGTACGGAGCGGAGCCGTGTGTGTACGAGGTGTGCGGAGCGGAGCCGTGTGTGTACGAGGTGTGCGGAGCGGAGCCGTGTCTGTACGAGGTGTGCGGAGCGGAGCCGTGTGTGTACGAGGTGTGCGGAGAGGAGCCGTGTCTGTACGAGGTGTGCGGAGCGGAGCCGTGTGTGTACGAGGTGTACGGAGCAGATCCGTGTGTGTACGAGGTGTACGGAGCGGATCCGTGTGTGTACGAGGTGTACGGAGCGGATCCGTGTGTGTACGAGGTGTACAGAGCGGAGCCGTGTGTGTACGAGGTGTACGGAGCGGAGCCGTGTGTGTAGGAGGTGTACGGAGCGGAGCCGTGTGTGTAGGAGGTGTACGGAGCGGAGCCGTGTGTGTAGGAGGTGTACGGAGCGGAGCCGTGCGTGTAGGAGGTGTACGGAGCGGAGCCGTGTGTGTAGGAGGTGTACGGAGCGGAGCCGTGTGTGTAGGAGGTGTACGGAGCGGAGCCGTGTGTGTGGGAGGTGTACGGAGCGGAGCCGTGTGTGTAGGAGGTGTACGGAGCGGAGCCGTGTGTGTACGAGGTGTACGGAGCGGAGCCGTGTCTGTACGAGGTGTACGGAGCGGAGCCGTGTCTGTACGAGGTGTACGGAGCGGAGCCGTGTCTGTACATGGTGTACGGAGCGGAGCCGTGTGTGTACGAGGTGTACGGAGCGGAGCCGTGTCTGTACGAGGTGTGCGGAGCGGAGCCGTGTGTGTACGAGGTGTGCGGAGCGGAGCCGTGTGTGTACGAGGTGTGCGGAGCGGAGCCGTGTGTGTACGAGGTGTGCGGAGCGGAGCCGTGTGTGTACGAGGTGTGCGGAGCGGAGCCGTGTGTGTACGAGGTGTACGGAGCGGAGCCGTGTGTGTACGAGGTGTACGGAGCGGAGCCGTGTGTGTACGAGGTGTGCGGAGCGGAGCCGTGTGTGTACGAGGTGTGCGGAGCGGAGCCGTGTGTGTACAAGGTGTACGGAGCGGAGCCGTGTGTGTACTAGGTGTACGGAGCGGAGCCGTGTGTGTACGAGGTGTACGGAGCGGAGACGTGTCTGTATGAAGTGTACGGAGCTGCGTGCGTGTGCCGTGAGCAGAGCAGTGCGTGTATGACTGCAGCCATGTATGTATGTATGAAGCGGAGCCACGTGTGTACGACATATACAGTATGGCGCCGTGCGTGTACAGTGTGTACGGAGCGCAGCACCAAGTGTACGACGTGTTACGGCCTTGACCTCCTGACAATGAAGGAATGCCGGGTCTGTAACATATGTCCTACAATGATAAATGATAGATGTCAAGTTGTGATGATTGGATATATTCCGCGCTATTCATTACTCGCATGATTATTAAGGTACTCAGGCTATCCGTTAGTCATCGAGTCTTTTGGTATTCACCTCATGAGTTTCGAGTTCCCTCTCCACATATTTGGCGCCTGATTTTCAGCCACTAAACATGCGAGGATTGCCTGCCAATCACTGTAATGCTGTTTCCATCTTTACTACTGGCCTTACTGTCATTGGCAGACGCAGTGAAGAAAAAAGAAATGACGTGCAGTCTCCCGCCTAATTGTGATACCCAGCACAGGTGGAGGAAACAGCTGGGGACTGGAATACTCAGGCTACGAAGGTCCATGGTTATTGGGCCCTCCCTAGTCTAAAAATAGCAGCCCACATCCGCCCCACAATTGGTGCATCCATTAGATGTTCGGGTGATATAAGGGTTTGATGTCAGCTGTGATTTGTCAAAAATCACAGCTGCCATCAAGCTCCGGTTTGGTAATGGAGAGGTGTCTCTGAGACCTCCCCCCATTACCAACCCTGTAAAAAAAACAACAAATACAAAAAATATTTTATTTAAATAATAATTAAAAAAAAAAACCTCTTTGACCACTTTATTAACTCAAAAAACTCAGGTCCAACGTTATCCACACGACTTCTCAAGACGATTCAAATGAGCCGATTCTAATTCAATTCAGCGGATAATCCAGCGCATTTTCCGGTCAAATTTACCTACGCCCTGGGTGGTGACGGTATCCACCTCATTCTGCCCTAGGGATATTATCCTCAACCCTCCGCGTGCAATTGCAAGCTTCACAGCAGTGAACAAGCGTGCATACTACATATTCAAACCGAAAAGTGAACGGTGCGGTGAGACCAATCGTCCTGTGGATTCTGTGATACTGGACAGCTGCTTGTTCATTTCATCTTCCTACCCCAGGTGCTATCCGGTGTGGTCTAACGGGACCAGTACATCATGGAGAGCAGGATCCGGAACACTCCAGTACAGTGAAATACAGTACAATGACATCGCGGCAAGCTCCAGTCACATGCTGACATGTGACTGGAGCATGTGACCGGAGCTTGCCGCGATGCCATTGTACTGTATTGCACTGTACTGGAGTGTGTCGGATATGGCAAACCGGTGAAATGCCAGATGTGTGAAAACACCCTTACAGGATCAAAGCAACAGAAGCACGGAGAACAACACACTGCCCGGGGAAAGCGCTCACTATATTCAATCCTTTTGATGAGACTGGGTTAAAACGCGATCTGACCAAAGGATACCTGCCATGGTTCCGACTCCCCTTCCACAGTTTATGTGTATATATATATATATATATACAGTCATATGAAAAAGGTTGGGCACCCCTGTTAATGTTAACCTTTTTTCTTTCTAACAATTTGGGTTTTTGCAACAGCTATTTCAGTTTCATATGTCTAATAACTGATGGACTGAGTAATATTTCTGGATTGAAATGAGGTTTATTGTACTAACAGAAAATGTGCAATCCGCGTTTAAACAAAATTTGACCGGTGCAAAAGTATGGGCACCTCAACATAAAAGTGACATTAATATTTTGTAGATCCTCCTTTTGCAAAAAATCACAGCCTCTAGTCGCTCCCTGTAACTTTTAATGAGTTGTTCCTGCATCCTGGATGAAGGTATATTTGACCATTCCTGTTTACAAACCAATTCCAGTTCAGTTAAGTTTGATGGTCGCCGAGCATGGACAGCCCGCTTCAAATCATCCCACAGATGTTCAATGATTTTCAGGTCTGGGGACTGGGATGGCCATTCCAGAACATTGTAATTGTTCCTCTTAATGAATGCCTGAGTAGATTTGGAGCGGTGTTTTGGATCATTGTCTTGCTGAAATATCCATCCCCTGCGTAACTTCAACTTAGTCACTGATTCTTGCACATTATTGTCAAGAATCTGCTGATACTGAGTTGAATCCATGCGACCCTCAACTTTAACAAGATTCCCGGTGCCGGCATTGGCCACACAGCCCCAAAGCATGATGGAACCTCCTCCATCCCACAGATGTTCAATGATTTTCAGGTCTGGGGACTGGGATGGCCATTCCAGAACATTGTAATTGTTCCTCTTAATGAATGCCTGAGTAGATTTGGAGCGGTGTTTTGGATCATTGTCTTGCTGAAATATCCATCCCCTGCGTAACTTCAACTTAGTCACTGATTCTTGCACATTATTGTCAAGAATCTGCTGATACTGAGTTGAATCCATGCGACCCTCAACTTTAACAAGATTCCCGGTGCCGGCATTGGCCACACAGCCCCAAAGCATGATGGAACCTCCTCCAAATTTTACTGTGGGTAGCAAGTGCTTTTCTTGGAATGCCGTGTTTTTTTGCCTCCATGCATAGCGCCTTTTTGTATGACCAAACAACTCGATCTTTGTTTCATCAGTCCACAGGACCTTCTTCCAAAATATAACTGGCTTGTCCAAATGTGCTTTTGCATACCTCAGGCGACTCTGTTTGTGGCGTGCTTGCAGAAATGGCTTCTTTCACATCCCTCTCCCATACAGCTTCTTGTGCAACGTGCACTCTATTGTTGACCGATGCACACTGACACCATCTGCAGCAAGATGATGCTGCAGGTCTTTGGAGGTGGTCTGTGAATTGTCTTTGACTGTTCTCACCATTCTTCTTCTCTGCCTTTCTGATATTATGCTTGGCATACCAACTTCTGGGCTTAACAAGAACTGTACCTGTGTTCTTCCATTTCCTTACTATGTTCCTCACAGTGGAAACTGACAGTTTAAATCTCTGAGACAACTTTTTGTATCCTTCCCCCGAACAACTATGTTGAATAATCTTTGTTTTCAGATCATTTGAGAGTTGTTTTGAGGAGCCCATGATGCCACTCTTCATAGGAGATTCAAATTGGAGAACAACTTGCAAGTGGCCACCTTAAATACCTTTTCTCATGATTGGATACACATGAAGTTCAAAGCTCAATGAGGTTACAAAACCAATTTAGTGCTTTAGTAAGTTACTAAAAAGTAGTTAGGAGTGTTCAAATCAAGAAATTGATAAGGGTGCCCATACTTTTGCACTGGTCAAATTTTGTTTAAATGCGGATTGCACATTTTCTGTTAGTACAATAAACCTCATTTCAATCCAGAAATATTACTCAGTCCGTCAGTTATTAGATATATGAAACTGAAATAGCTGTTGCCAAAACCCAAATTGTTATAAGGAAAAAAGGTTAACATTAATAGGGGTGCCCAAACTTTTTCATATGACTGTATATATACACATGCACAGTCCCATACATGTCGACGGTCATGCTGAACTCATTGTGGCTGCCCTCGTTAGATCACAGACGTTACTTAGTTTGAGGCCTGGCAAGTACCAGCGTCCCCATTTCCGTCGACATTTTTATATATACAAGGGGCGGCTGATAAGTCTTTGGCTTTACCCAGAAAGAAACGAGAGAGGATGATGAAACTTTACATTTATTACACATACTCTCCAGTGATGTCAACACACTTCTTACATCGGTATTCCAAGTTCTGTAAAAGAAGGATTTCGTTACTGCCTCAAACCAGGCATCCGTAGCAGCCATGACATCAGAAATGGTGTGAAATTTGTTACCCTTGAGGTGTTTCTTCAGGTTTGGAAACAGATGATAGTCAGAGGGAGCTAGATCTGGTGAATAAGGTGGGTGGTCAACCAACTGGAAGCCCAGCTCTGCCAGTTTTACTGTGGTCACTTGAGCAGTGTGAGCTGAGGCGTTGTCTTGCAGGAACAAGATTCCTTTGAACAGCTTACCGCACCTTTTGCCCTTCAGAGATGCCTTCAATAGGTCCAAAAGTTCAATGTAATACCTTGCATTGATGGTAGAACCCTTTTGAAAGTAGTCCATTAGCAGCACGCCCTCCTTATCCCAGAACCAGACGCCATCACCTTAGTGGCTGATTTATGCACCCTGAACTTCTTTGGATGAGGAGAACCACTGTGCTTCTACTCTTTTCACTGCTTCTTGTTTTCAGGGTCATACAAATAAATCCAGGTCTCATCCATAGTGACCAGTCGATCCAGGAAGTTGTTATTTGTCCGGAAATGATGACAAATGGATCGGGTAGTTTTCTCTCGCATGCTTCTCTGATCTCTTGTCAAACATTAGGGGGACCCACTTTGCAGATCGCTTCCTCATGTCCAAATGTTCATGGATAATGACACAAACACGTTCATGGGAAATCTCCATGATGTCTGCTATTGCTTTAGCTGAAATTCGTGGATTCTCCAGTATGAGGTTATGCACAGCATTGACTATCTCCGGAACAACAACCACTCTTGGTCGTCCAGGACGTTCCTCATCATTGGTGCTGAAGTGGCCCGTTTTAAATTTGGCAACCCAGTTCCTAACTGTGGAATATGAAGAGCATTGATACCCCAGTGTCTGCGACAAATCACCACGAATGTCTTCTGAGGCCGTTCCTTGCAGAAACAAGAATTTTATCACTTCTCTGCTCTCAGTTGCTGTGAATATCGCATTAGACGTCGCCATTTTCTTTTTCCGCGTGTGTAGAACACTGTTGTCATAATCAACAAACATAAAATTTTGAAAACATATATTAGACACATACGGTTTTCATGTGATGTAACATTCGTTACCATAGAAACAAAAAAGATCACAAAGCCAAAGTCGTAAATATACTGTGCAGAATTATTAGGCAAGTTGTATTTTAGAGGATTTTTTATTATTGATCAACAGCTATGTTCTGAATCAACCCAAAAGACTCATAAATATCAAAGCTTAATATTTTTGGAAATTGGAGTGGGTTCTTTTTTAGGAGGATATCTGTTTGTGCAGGTAACTATTACTGTGCAGAATTATTAGGCAACTTAATAAAAACCAAATATATTCCCTTCTCACTTGTTTATTTTCACCAGGTAAACCAATATAACTGCACAAAATTTAGAAATAAACATTTCTGACATGCAAAAACAAAACCCCAAAAAATTAGTGACCAATATAGCCACCTTTCTTTATGATGATACTCAACAGCCTACCATCCATAGATTCTGTCAGTAGCTTGATCTGTTTACGATCAACATTGCGTGCAGCAGCCACCACAGCCTCCCAGACACTGTTCCAAGAGGTATACTGTTTTCCCTCCCTGTAGATCTTACATTTTATGAGGGACCTCAGGTTCCGTCCAAAAGTGTTGGGGGAGACCTCCGGTTCTCTCTCAGGTAGGGATGGGCGAACCCGCCCCATGTTCGGTGTTCGGGAGACTTGCCCGAACGTTTGGTGAAGTTCGCGTTTGGGTTCTGATATAACGCGAACTTGCGTTCGAACCCCGAACTTGGACTTTACAGTTATGTGATGGGGCGGGGGGGCTGTAAAATAAAGAATGTAGTTAATAATAAATATTGTCATTATACTTACAGGTCCCGCGACGCGTCCTGCACTCTGTCTCCCACCGCTTCTCCTTCTGAGTACGATCATCGCTGTGCCGCCCGGTAACCAAAGGACCTCCCGTGATGTCATAGCATATGACCAGTCACGTGTGAATTTTGTATTATCTCATTGGCAGACTGGTCACATGACTATGATGTCATGCTAGGTCCTGTCAGTGCATCTCGCCGGTACTCGGTGCTCGCCAAAGCATCTCAGTATTCGGTATACTCGGTGAGCGCCGTGTACCGGCGAGATGCTCGGGCACATGCTCGGCTCCCCGTCCCTGCATGTCGGCACTTTTTACAGAGTCAGCTCACATGTAGGGATTGGCTGCCACAGCCAATGAATTGCAGCAACCGGAATCAGGGGATAAGAGATCACTGTTGCTATAGTAACCCACCGGTACAGGGGCAGCGGTGACATCATTGCTTACCAACCCGCAGCCTCTGTTCACTTATTGAGTGATTACACAGCACAGGGGAGCAGAAGCGTTCTTCCTCCCCTGTGCTGTCTGACATAGCAGAGCTGCATGGGTTGAAGAAGAAAAAAGACAGAAGACCAGGATCGTGGAGGGGTGAGGGAGTAATAAAGATGGATTCTCTAAGTGCGTCTGTGTATTTATTTCTAATAAAGTGTGTGTGTATTTATTTCTAATAAAGTATTTTTTCCTCTGTGTGGTGTCTTTTTTTTAACCCTTTATTGGAGATTCTTAATGGCCAGGTCAAACTTTCCTGACATTAAGAATCTCTGGCATAATACTAGCTGGTTAAACAAAGCTGGTATTAACCCCTTATTACCCAGCATGTCATCCGGCATCAGGGCCGCTGGAGAGTTGGATACAGCGCCAGAAGATGGCGCTTCTATAAACGCGCCATTTTCTGGGTTGGCTGTGGACTGAAATTCGCAGCGAGGGGGGGCAAAAAGCTTTGGCCAACCTGTGCTGCGGAATCCAATCCCCAGCTGCCTAGTTGTACCTGGCTGGACACAAAAATGGGGCGAAGCACATGTTGTTTTTTTAATTATTTCATGAAATTCATGAAATAATTAAAAAAAGGGCTTTCCTATATTTTTGGTTCCCAGCCGGGTACAAATAGGCAGCTGGAGGTTGGGGGCAGCTCGTACCTGCCTGCTGTACCTGGCTAGCATACAAAAATATGGCGAAGCCCACGTCATTTTTTTTTTTTAGTTATTTGGCATAAGGAAAAAAAAAGGCTTCCCTGGATTTTCCATTGCCAGTGAAGGTAACACCAAGCAGTGGGGGTTAGCAGTCAGTAGCTGCTTGGATTACCCTTAGCTAGCAATACAAAAAATGCAGCGGGAGCCCACGCATTTTTTTTTAATTAGTTATTTAAATAACTAAAAAAAAATGGGCTTCCCTGTATTTTGATTGCCTGACATCACAGTACTGTAAAAATAAATAAATCATTAAAAAAATAACGTAGTGCTCCGCGGTATTTTTGATTCTCAGCGCAGATAAAGCAGACAGCTAGGGGCTGCCACCCCCATCTGCCTGGCATTACCTTGGTTGGCGATTAAAATACAGGGAAGCCCATTTTTTTTTATTTAAAAAAATTATTTAAAAAAAAATGCGTGGGCTCCCACTGTATTTTGATTGCCAGTCAGGTAAAGCCAGGCAGCTGGGGGCTGGGATTCTCGGCAGCCCGCAGCCACCCCTGGAAATGGCGCATTGTTTCTTAGCGCCATTTCCAGGTACTTTACCCGGCTCGTCCAGCGGCCGTGATGGCGGTGGCTCACTGGGTAATAAGGGGGTTAATACCAGCTTTGTATTCTCAGATGGTACTAAGCCTGAAATTCATGGTGTTACACCAAATTAGACATGGCCATCATGAATTTCTAGGAAACAGTAAAAAAAAACACAACACAGACAATTTTTTTTATTAGAAATAAAACAAAAAACAATTTAGAGATTCCATCTTTATTATAAAAAATCCTTAGTACGACGTAATCCACAGGGACAGCCATGTCAGCTTCATCACTCTGTGCACACAGTCTATACACAGTGAGAAGCACAGAGAGCCATGTCAGATCTGCTACACCGCTTTGGACAGAGCGATAAAGCACAGGCTGACAGTGAGGGGATGATTGAATTTGCATCTCGCATTGCATCACCCCACTCTCCTGACAGCAGCGCCTCAGCTGTGGAAATACATGCAGCTGACCCACTGCCGTCGGGAGATTATGCGCCGTGATGCGATGACACTCACATCACGGTGCACCAGGACCTTTGATGACGTCATACTCACATGACCAGTCTGTAGCCAATGAGGTAATACAACATTCACACGTGATTGGTCACATGGGTAAGAAATCACGGTCACGACAGGTCATTTTAGCCAGAGGTGCTTACCAGGGGGGAACAGCAATGATCGGTTGGATGCGGAAGCAGAAGCGCTGGGAGGCAGAGCCTGCAGGACGCGTCGCGAAACCTGTAAGTATGATCAGAATGTTTTTTTAATAACATGCTTTTTTTAACAGCCCCTGGACCCGAACTGTAACACGAACATCCCAGAAAGCTCGTGTCCGGGGTTGTGTGCACAAACACCATGTGTTCGGTACGGACCCCAAACTTTACAGTTCGGATTCGCCCATCCCTACTCTCAGGGTCTCAGAGGAGGATTCTGAATCCGAACTACGCAGATGTATATGAATCAGGTGACATGAGCACACAGAGATGTATCTCTATTTGGGAGAAGCACAGTGCTCTTCTAACCCTTGTATTCAAAACATAACATATATATACAGCTTACTCAGCACATCCACATTATCTAATAACCAACCAGCTAGCTTGGGCATAGTTCATTCCTTGTTTGAACAGTCTTAGCAACATTTGTTAGCAAAACATTTAAGTGTGTCTAGACATAGACGAGAGTCTATGAATAGAACAACGTCAGTTACTTATTTGAGACTACAGATAACTCATCTCTTCTATTCAAGAATGTTAGTTACCTATTTGAAACTACAGATAAGTATCTCTTCTATTCATGAATGTCAGTTACGTATTCATGAACTAAAACATTCTACTTAGCCCTAAGCATAATCTGTTTTGGTTATACATTCCGTTAATATTTCATTTAGGTGTATGTGGAGAAGCAATACATAAAGCATTCAAAGGAAAGATCATTTTGTTATTATACTGAACAAATGATTCATAGCCAAGGTCTTCTCAAAAGTAGATGGACAGAGCAGGCAGCAGCAGATCTGGGAAGCAGGCAGCAGCAGATCTGTGAAACGGGCTCAGTTGCCCTTAGCATCCAAAAGTAGGTGGACAGAGCAGGCAGCAACAGATCTGTGAAACTGGCTCAGTTGCCCTTAGCATTAGAATGCCATTCTAGCCTCCCGTGCTGCAACAAATAGTCAGGAATGACACTTCTGATTTCTTTTTTTCCCAGCAAAGATATCCTGTTGTTCATTTTGCATTTCTTCTTTCATGTTTTTGACTGTTTGTTACTAAAGACTAATAGTCAGGAATGACACTTCTGCTTCTTTGTGAAGTAAAGATATCCTGTTGTTCATTTAGGATTTCTTCTTTCATTAGTTTTTTTGACTGTTTGTTACTAAAGACTTTTCCAATCTGGACATTATATCAGACTTTGCCCTGAGCAGTTCTTGTCATTCTTTATAATACCTAGACATTTTATGTAATGCCTAGGAAAAGTATATACAAATTATATAAAATTATATATATATACACACACAAACACATTATATATATATATATATATATATACACACACACACACACACATACACAGTGCATTGAAAAAGTATTCATCACCCATAAACTTTTTCATATTTTTGTCACATTACACCCGCAAACTTAAGTGTAATTTATTGGATTTTTTTTGTGATACACCAACACAGTACAGTGGAAACGTGGATTACAAGTAACTCATTTTATGAGCATTTTTCAAAACAAGCAAAGCTTTTTACGAATTTGTAACCTGGTTTACAAGCAAATGCCCACTGCACACACTTCGTATTCTGTCCTGGCCCGGCTCTGTGTAAACCTGGAGGTAACTTTCTGTCCATAAGTACTGTATACTGTATGCATTACAGTATTCCATTGTACAGGTTAGTATATACTGTATACTATACTGTATGTCTATCAATTTGCATTTGTGGCTACAGTACAGTACTGTAGTGTTCTTTTTGCTATCCAGTACAGCACATTGCTTGTACTGTGATCTGCCTGTGCAGTATTCCTAACCCATCTTTGGCTTAGTTGTGCACTTATTTTAGGGAGAATAGATCCGGGGTGTGTTTTTTCCTGTATAGAATAAAGATTGTCATATTTTTTACGGTACATCATTTTTTTTCTATTTGTACTTCCCTCTCTCACTGCGGGATTGTGGATACATACTGAACTTACTGGTACTGAAACAATGGGCCTGATGTGCAATTTAATTTTTTTTCTATGACTTTTACTGTACTGTACAATATACAGTTGTGCTCAAAAGTTTACATACCCTGACAGATTTTTTGCTTTCTTGGCCTTTTTACAGAGAATATGAATGATAACACAAAATCTTTTTTTCCACTCATGGTTAGTGGTTGGGTGAAGCCCTTTATTGTCAGACTTCTGTGTTTTCTCTTTTTAACCCCTTAGCGACCCATAATGTACTGGGTACGTCATGAATCGTGTGCGGTTATTTCCTGCCCCCTGCCGTGGTCAGGCCGCAGGTTTTCAACAGCTGACATGTGTGCCTGCTAGTCGCGGGTGGAATCGCTTCCACCCGCGACTATTATCCCCTTACATCTCGCTGCCAAAATCTGGCAGCGAGATGTATATGCGCGCCGCCATTATGCTGACTTACCCCGCCCCCATTGGAAGTCACATGACATGATAACGTGACTTCTGGTGGTTGCCATGGTAGCACAGGGTCATGTGATTACTCCTGTAGCTAACATGAGTCATTTACTCTCAATGCCGGAATACTGCCGGCATTGAAAGTAAAGCAGCATATCTGCAGATCTTAGCTCTGTAGCTGTGATCTGGAGATATGGCAGAGCGATCAGATTGCTGATCATTATAGCCCCCTAGGGGGACTAGTAACATTAAAAAAAGTTAAAAAAAGTTTTAAAAAATTTAATAAAACCTAAAAGTTCAAATCAGCCCCCCGAAAATTAAAGGGTTAAAAAAATAAAAAATATACACAAACTTGGTATCGCCGCGTTCAGAAATGCCGATCTATAAAAATATAAAATCAATGAATCTGATTGGTAAATGGCGTAGCAGCAAAAAAATTCCAAACGCTAAAATTACGTTTTTTGCAATAATTGCAAAAATGAAATAACAGGCGATCAAAATGTAGCATCTGCACAAAAATGCTACAGGTAAAAACGTCATCTCGAGATGCAAAAAATAAGCTAATTACTGAGCCATAGATCCCAAAAAATGAGAACGCTACGGGTTTCGGAAAATGGTGCAAAACGTGCGCCACTTTTTTAGGACAAGCTTGTGAATTTTTTTTAACCCCTTAGATAAAAGTAAACCTATTCATGTTTGGTATCTACAAACTTGCACCGACCTCAGGCATCACAACAACATATCAGTTGTACCATATAGTGAACACGGTGAATAAAATATCCAAAAAACTATTGTGCGATCACACTTTTTTTGCAATTTTTCCGCACTTGGAATTCTTTTGCTGTTCCAGTACATTATATGGTAAAACTTACTTATGGTTCCATTTAAAACTTCAACTCTTCCCGCAAAAAACAAGATTGACAGAAAAATAAAAACGTTATGGGTCTCGGAAGAAAGAGAGGAAAAAAAGAACCCCGGAAAAACGCAAAATGCCCGGGGGCTGAAGGGGTTAAATTATAATGACAACCAAAAACATCCAAATGACCCTGATCAAAAGTTCACATACCCTGGTGATTTTGGCCTGATAACATGCACAGAAGTTGACACAAATGGATTTGAATAGCTAATAAAGGTAACATCCTCACCTGTGACCTGTTTGCTTGTAATCAGTGTGTCCCCATAACTCCCATGGCAGCATCCCTGGAATGTCCAGCTTCCTGCTCCCGGCAGAGATGCTGCCACACCCGCCTTCTTAACGGTGGCTTCTGTACCTGCCACTGATTCCCGGAGTCTGTGCACGCCGCACAGGTCTCCCATGAACGCGCCTCCCTTCTCTTAAAAGTCCAGCATGCACTAAATCAGAAGTGCCTTCCAATACTTGAAACAGACCCAACATTAAAAACTACTGGACAAGGGCTGTATATTTGTTCCTAGGAGAGATGTTACTCTTGGTAACATCCTATCACCTACTGACCATACGAACAGAAAGAAGATGGGATCTCAAAACTGTCTATCTGTTATTGGAACACATAAATGTAGACAAAACTTTGCGGTCTGTGTAGTCTTATTTTGAACACCAAAATATTTTCTAATTTTAAAATTAACAATTCATGTATTGTCAATCCATTCATTGATTGTGCTAGCACATTTGTTACCTACCTTGTTTTCTGTAAGAAATGCCATGTTCAGTACGCAGGAAGCACTACTAGGACACTAAGAATGCGCATAGCAGAGCACATCTACGATGGCGGCAATAAAAGAAGTCCCTCAGGCATATCGCAGCACTTTACCAGTGTATATGGAAGAGACACAAGTGCTGTGCAAGTAGGCTAGTAGTTGTGATTGAGGCTACATTCACACGACTGTCCCGTTTTTGTGGTCCACAAAAAACGGTCCTGTTTTTTCACGGATGCATCCGTGTGACATCCGTTACGTTCCGTATACGGGCCGTGTGTAATCCGTGTGTCATCCATGTGCCTTCCATTTTTTTTGCGGACCGCAAAACACGGAAGCAGCTAGATAGATACAGTAAATAGATGGATAGATAAAGATAGATAGATGGATAGATAGATAGATAGATAGAGGGATAGATAGAGGGACAGAGAGAGAGATAGAGGGATAAATAGAGTGAATGAATGAATGAATGAATGAATAGAGGGACAGAGAGACAGAGAGCGAGAGGGATAAATAGAGGAATGAATGAATGAATGAATAGACAGAGGGATAGCTAGAGGGATAGATAGATAGATAGATAATAGATGAGAAAGACACATACAGTTAGGTCCAGAAATATTTGGACAGTGACACAATTTTCGCGGGTTGGGCTCTGCATGCCACCACATTGGATTTGAAATGAAACCTCTACAACAGAATTCAAGTGCAGATTGTAACGTTTAATTTGAAGGTTTGAACAAAAATATCTGATAGAAATTGTAGGAATTGTACACATTTCTTTACAAACACTCCACATTTTAGGAGGTCAAAAGTAATTGGACAAATAAATCAAACCCCAAAAAAATATTTTTATTTTCAATATTTTGTTGCGAATCCTTTGGAGGCAATCACTGCCTTAAGTCTGGAACCCATGGACATCACCAAACGCTGGGTTTCCTCCTTCTTAATGCTTTTCCAGGCCTTTACAGCCGCAGCCTTCAGGTCTTGCTTGTTTGTGGGTCTTTCCGTCTTAAGTCTGGATTTGAGCAAGTGAAATGCATGCTCAATTGGGTTAAGATCTGGTGATTGACTTGGCCATTGCAGAATGTTCCACTTTTTTGCACTCATGAACTCCTGGGTAGCTTTGGCTGTATGCTTGGGGTCATTGTCCATCTGTACTATAAAGCGCCGTCCGATCAACTTTGCGGCATTTGGCTGAATCTGGGCTGAAAGTATATCCCGGTACACTTCAGAATTCATCCGGCTACTCTTGTCTGCTGTTATGTCATCAATAAACACAAGTGACCCAGTGCCATTGAAAGCCATGCATGCCCATGCCATCACGTTGCCTCCACCATGTTTTACAGAGGATGTGGTGTGCCTTGGATCATGTGCCGTTCCCTTTCTTCTCCAAACTTTTTTCTTCCCATCATTCTGGTACAGGTTGATCTTTGTCTCATCTGTCCATAGAATACTTTTCCAGAACTGAGCTGGCTTCATGAGGTGTTTTTCAGCAAATTTAACTCTGGCCTGTCTATTTTTGGAATTGATGAATGGTTTGCATCTAGATGTGAACCCTTTGTATTTACTTTCATGGAGTCTTCTCTTTACTGTTGACTTAGAGACAGATACACCTACTTCACTGAGAGTGTTCTGGACTTCAGTTGATGTTGTGAATGGGTTCTTCTTCACCAAAGAAAGTATGCGGCAATCATCCACCACTGTTGTCATCCGTGGACGCCCAGGCATTTTTGAGTTCCCAAGCTCACCAGTCAATTCCTTTTTTCTCAGAATGTACCCGACTGTTGATTTTGCTACTCCAAGCATGTCTGCTATCTCTCTGATGGATTTTTTCTTTTTTTTCAGCCTCAGGATGTTCTGCTTCACCTCAATTGAGAGTTCCTTAGACCGCATGTTGTCTGGTCACAGCAACAGCTTCCAAATGCAAAACCACACACCTGTAATCAACCCCAGACCTTTTAACTACTTCATTGATTACAGGTTAACAAGGGAGACGCCTTCATAGTTAATTGCAGCCCTTAGAGTCCCTTGTCCAATTACTTTTGGTCCCTTGAAAAAGAGGAGGCTATGCATTACAGAGCTATGATTCCTAAACCCTTTCTCCGATTTCAATGTGAAAACTCTCATATTGCAGCTGGGAGTGTGCACTTTCAGCCCATATTATATATATAATTGTATTTCTGAACATGTTTTTGTAAACAGCTAAAATAACAAAACTTGTGTCACTGTCCAAATATTTCTGGACCTAACTGTATAATGTCCCATTCCCCAGCATTTTGTAATCTTGCACCCTTTAGTGCCTTTCATGTGGCACTAAAGGGTGCTTAGCCTTGTATTTAGCCAAAAAATAAATAAATAATTAAAATAAAAGACATGGGGTCCCCCCTATTTTTTGTAGCCAGCGCGGATAAAGCAGATGGCTGCAGCTCGCAGACCACAGCTGACAGCTTCATCTTGGCTGGTAATCCAAAACAGAGGGCACCCCACGCTGTTATTTTAAAATTACATAAATAATTTAAAACAAAAAATGTTTGCCCCCCCCCCCAAATTGGATCAGCAGCCAAGGTAAAGCAGACAGCTGTGGTATGGTATTCTCAGACTCGGGAGGTCCGTGGTTCTTGGACCCTCCCCAGTCTAAGAATAGCAGGCCACAGCCGCCCCAGAAGTGTCGCGTCCATTAGATGTGCCTATCCTGGTGCTTTGTCCCAGCTCATCCCAATGCCCTGGTGCGGTAGCAAATGGGGTAATATATGGGGTTGATACCAGATGTGTAATGTCACCTGGCATCAAGCCCTGGGGTTATTAATGTCATGGCGTCTATCAGATACCCGACATCACTAACCCAGTCAGTAATAAAAAAAAAATAGATGACAAACAAATTTTTACTTGCAGAAAACTCCCCAACACATTCCCTCTTTCACCAATTTATTGAAAAGAAAAACAAATCTGGGTCCGGAATAATCCAATAAGGGGGTCCCATGATGATCCATTCTCACTGTCCCAGTCAATGAAGAACATAATGTTCCCCATTGACTGGGAGTGCAGTGCAGTGACCTGAGCTAACATCAAGAGGTCAGCCCAGGCAACTGCAGGGGATGACGAGCGCTGACTTCAGGAGGTTAGCTAGGTACAATACATGCGGTGATGGAAGCCGCCGCACTCCTGATGTCAGCGCTGATCACTGATTTCTATGCCCGCCACCTTCTCAGATCACCTTTCACGGGTGGCCCATGACATCACCGCTAGTCACAGTCTCGGGCCGCCCGCGAGAGGTGATGTGAGAATGCAGCTGTCAGTGATGAGCGCTGACGTCAGGAGTGCAGGACTTCATCACCGCATGTAATGAACTTTACTAACCTCCTAACGGCAACGCTCATCATCCCCACGGCTGCTCGCACACTGTTGTGCAGGCAGCTGCTGACACACTGCAGTGCAGGCAGCTGCTGACACACTGCAGTGCAGGCAGCTGCTGACACACTGCAGTGCGGGCAGATGCTGATATTGCAGTGCGGGCATATGCTGACACTGCAGTGCGGGCATATGCTGACACTGAAGTGCGGGCAGCCATGGGGCTGGTGCGGGAGCAGGACATAGACTGCAGGGGCACCCGACGGAGGTCACATGGAAGTGCTTCCGTGCTGCTTCCGGAGATTTTGCGGGCCCATTGACTTGTATTGAGTCACGGTCAGTTATTACGGAACAGAATAGGACATGTTCCTTAATAATGGAACGGACATACGGCATCCGATGTGTTTTTTTGTAGGATCGGATGCACACTGAAGTGCTTCCGTGTGCCATCCGATCCTACACAAAAGACATTAAAAAGATGGTCCTGTCCATGAGACCGCAAAAAAACAGGAACTGACCAGGACAAACGGAACGGTCATGTGAATGAGCCCTGAAACAGTATTCCAACCAAAAAGAGGTTGAGATAGGATAAAATTATTACACAGACGAGAAGCCATGTGGATATTGAAATTAGACACTAGATATCTGGCTGGCATGGAGATAAAATCAGATCTTATATTTATTGAATTAAAAAATATTTTACTGTCTCGCTAGAATGAAATTGGACACTATTGTATATGTCTGTTACTAAGATTCTGTAGTAATTTCAGTGTTATATGACTTTATAAAAAAAAATATATATATATATATATATATATTATTTTTTTTTAATTTATTTTTTTATTTTTCATTGTAATTTGTATAGGATATGCTTTCTATCAATTTGTACAGTTGTGCTCAAATCTTTACATAACCCGACACATTTTTTTGCTTTCTTGGCCTTTTTTCAGAGAATATTGATGATAATGTAAAAACTTAAGGCACCGCAGAGCGGGTGAGTGTGGCAGCATCTCTGCTGGGAGCAGGAAGCTGTACATTTCTGGGACGTTGGCATGGGAGTTCCACTCACGTTCTCAGGAGGAACACTGGAGACATGTCCTGCAGGTCCTTCAGTATCTTTGTTACAAGCAGTTATTTGCCAAGCTGGAGAAATGTGTTTCAATTTCTAGGTCATTTAGTTTCTGCTTCACGGTTTTAAATGGATACTGTTAAGGTGGCCTGCTGTCCTTGATTGGGTTCAAGTGATGAACCTAAAAGCTTTGAAGAGATTTTAAGGTTTTGCACATTATTACAGGAAGTTCATTAAGGATTTTTTTGGTCATAGCTAAACCGTTAACCCTAGAACGCATACCTGGGGCCTCGCAGGCCTGCTAGGTTACTGGTTTTCTATGGTTGATTTCTATGGTTGCGCATTCTAGGGTTTAACTGACATGGCCAAGAACAGGACAGACTTTTCTTTATGGTCAGCTGAGGCAGAGAATGTCTTTTCTGCCCACAAGACAGCCTTATCTAAAGCTCCTGTTCTCAGTCAACCTGATATTGAGATGCCTTTTATGATTGAAATTGACGCTTTAATGCTATAATGATGGGGCAGTTCTTTCACAGAAAAAAATGGTTACCTTCATCCCTGTGCTTTTTATTCTCAGACATTCTGTCAAGCCGAATCTAACTATGTTATTGGTGACCATGAGCTTTTGGTAGTTAAGAGAGCCTTTGATGGAAACACTAGTTGGAGTGGGCTAGGCATAAAGTAACAGTCTTTATCAATCATTAAAAACCTACTGTATATTGATGCTGCTAAATATCAACAACAGACAGGCCCGATAGACTCTTTTCTTTGCTCGGTTTGATTTCTGTAACACCTGCCTGAATCCACAGACTCAGACAGGCTGTAATGGACAGGCTAGAGGGAAGCCACTCACCAAGCAGGACCCCTAGAACCCTGAAACCCTTTAACCCCTATACAGGGATTTGGTATTACACAGGGCCCAAGGTGATCACTACTTGTGGAGGGCTGCAGCCCGGAGAGTAGTCATCAGGCAGGGTCAAACCAGGAATTGCAGAACGGGGACAGAATCGGCAGGCAAGGATGTAATCAGCAAACGAAGCAGAGGTCAAATCCGGATGGGGCAGCGAGGTACATAAACGACAGGCAGAAGGGTAGTTAGAACACAAGCAAGGTCAGCGTACAGGAATCAAAATACAAACAGCACAGGAACCAGGAATACAAACTGTCTCTGGTAGTGGTCACATGACAGGAGGGGAAATAAGAAGGGTGTGGTGTCTTCCCATTGGCTGCAGGTGAATGATGGCAACTTCAGCTGGAAGACACACGCCACCTACAGTCAGCCAGTGGTACTGAAGGTTCCAGGGAAACCCAGCCTAGTGGATGAGCGGAGCCTGTGCTTAGCAGATCCACGGGCACCGACTCCTCTCCCATCACCAGCACTATCCATGGTGGGAACACGGCATCGCCTGGCGATCGGAGCAGAAGTCACAGGAGCGGACTCCGGTGGGGACATGACAATTTCTCAATGACCTATTTACCCAAATCTAAAAATATTAATGCTGATTCTTTGCCTCGCAGTATTGTCCAAAGTAGAGAGACAAAAATCCTGTTAAAATTCTTAGATAGGGGAAGGTGGTGGGTTATCTGGGTATCAGGACGCGCAGGACAGTGCGCCAGAGGATATGTCTGTAAATAAACTGTATGTTCCGCCATTTTTTAACACGGATCTTCTTGAGCATCTTCTCTTCTTCATAATTCTGTTTTGGCTGGGCATTCGGGTTCTTCTGTCACTTAGAGATCTCTTTTTAGGTCCTTTTGGTGGTAAAATGCTCAGAAGGATTTGGATGGGAATGTTCATAAATGCAGGGTGCCAGGGTTAAAACTTCTCATCAGTCCCCTGCAGGTTAATTCCTGCTTAACGAGATTACATGACAGCCTTGGACCCACTTGTCCACAGATTTTTCAGTGATTTGCCTAGTTTTGGTGGCAATACCGTTGTATGGGTGGTGGTGGACTGTTTCAGGAAGATGGTTCATTTGGTCCCACTTCCTAAGTTGCCTACTGCTAAGAGTTTAGCTACAATATTGATTTCTCATATACATGGTCTACATGGTGTTCCCAAAAATATTAATTACAATACAGAGGTAAAGTTCTTGACTAGTTTTTGGCGTAGGTTTGGCTCCAGGTTGGGTATTAAGTTGTCATTTTCCTTGGGCTACTATCATGAGATTAATGGATAGACTGAGAGGATGTACTAAGAGACAGAGCAATATATTTTGAGGTGTTTTGTTTCATCAAATCAGGTAGACTTGGTGGAGTTTTTGCCCCTTGCTGAATTTGCTTGAAATAAATCGTACTTCTATGGTGACAGGAACCTTGTCTTTTTTTTTATTGTAGGGGTTTTCATCCAGTGTTTGGGAATGTTTCTGGATTGGCGTTCTCTGTGCCAGAGGAAGTGAAATTTTCTTTCCAGGGTTCTTTTCATTGCTAATGATCGAGCCAAAAAAGGACCACACCACAGATGCAGAATGGCTCCTGTCTTTAGGGTGGAGGAGATTATGTGGTTGTCCGCCACAAATTTACTGCTCACACTAGCCTCTAGGAAATTTGCTCCCAAATTTGAAAGTCCTTACTTGATTACTAACGTTTTAAATCCAGTAAGGGATAAGCTTCAACTCCCTGTAAGCTTGCAAGATTAACAGCTAGTTCCATTCTTCCCTACTGAGGAGATTTATCAGGACTCCTGGTGGTTGTGACATTATTTAGGGGGATCTGAATCAGGGGTACGAAGTGAAGTAAGCTCTGGGATCCAGGCGAATCAGGTGCCATATGCACTATTTGGTCAAGTTGAAGGGTTAAGGTACTGAGGATAATTCATGGGTCAGTTCAGAAGATCTTCATGCTGATCACTTGATACAGGTTCCATCAGCATTGTCAGAGATTGGAAATGCACAAATAAATTTGTATATGCCTTCATTACTTGATACCATTGGTCTCCCTGAAGGAGTTAAACCCTTCACACCAGGCGATTTTCTGTTTCGTTTTTTCCTCCCCTTCTTCCTAGAGCCATATCTTTTTTAATTTTTTCATCAATGTGGCCATATGAGGGCTTTTTTTTTGCTGGATGAGTTGTAATTTTGAAAAACACCATTCACTCTGCCCCATATTGTACTGTAAAACGGGAAAACATTTCCAAGTGTAGTGAAATTGCAAAAAAACTGCAATTGCATATTTTTTTTTATTTACAGTGTTCATTATTTTGAAAAACTGACATCAGTATGATGCCTCAGGTCAGCACGAGTTTGTAGATACCAAAGCTGTATAGTTTTACTTTTATCTAAGTGGTGAAAAATAATTATTGCACCATTTTCTGAGACCCGTAATGTGCTCATTTTTCGGGATCTGGAGCTCAGTTATGGCTTATTCTTTGCATCTTGAACTGGCGTTTTATAATTGTACCATTTTTACGTAGATGCAACCTTTTTATCTCCTGCTATTGAATTTAATGCAATATTGTAAGGACCAAAAAAAACGTGATTTTGGCATTTAGAATTTTTTACTTGCTACGCCGTGAAAAGATCAGATTAATTCATTTTATATTTTGATAGATCAGATATTTCTGAACGCAGTGGTACACATATTTGTTTTTATTTTATTTTGAATAGGGCAAAAAGGGGATGATTTGAATTTTTTTTTTTTATATATTTTAAAACTTTTTTTAACATTTTTGATTGATTTTACTAGTCCCCTGATCTGATCAGCAGACATGTGTGGGGAATAATGCGGGCTCGCCAAGTTAGCCCCCTTTAAAGGGCAATACACAACCAATGACTTATAGGTACGTCATTGGTTGGGAAGGGGTTAGTGTCCTTATGTAATTTTGAAAAAAGATAAAGTTGGCATCCTAGGATTTTTTTCAAGTAAGGCTTCCATGTTCTTTTTACAGATATAATTTTCTAAGTTTTTCCTCAAAATGAGCTGGAATTCATGTTGGAAGGAAGATACGGGGTTACATAATAGTACTTTGTGACATTTTTAGTCATTGAGTAGTATGCACGCTTGTTCCTTGCACATTTCTTTAGGCCACCAAACAATATTCCCCTTTTTGTTAGCTGTTTACAGACAACCTCCTACCAAGATTGAAATTATTTGAGAGCTAACCTCTCTCTGATATAGAAATATTTGAGCACAAGTTCGGTTGCTTACTCAATTCTTCAACGTCAGCAGAAACCATTCTAACAAAGATGTCAACAGCTGGATGGAGAGTAAAGGCCCTGTCACACACAGAGATAAATCTTTGGCAGATCTGTGGTTGCAGTGAAATCATGGACATATTATTGTTCCATTTGTACACAGCCACAAACCTGGCACTGATTGTCCACAATTTCACTGCAACCACAGATCTGCCACAGATCTGCCGCAGATTTATCTCTGTGTGTGACAGGGCCTTAAGAGATGGAAAACCTTTTGATTTTTTTTTACATAAAGTGATTAGGAAAAAGATGTGCCTGATTATTCTAAAAGGAGAGGCTCCAAAATGTTTAATCATTTGTATTTTAAAAAAGTATTTAAAATCATGGAAAATGTAATCAAGGACCTCGTGTGGAGAAGAAAATAGCCTAAGAAACGAAGGAAAAGGACGAGAAGTTCATATTGTCTAAAGAAAAAGGGCAAGAGCCTAAGCTTAAATTGTTATGTCAGGCCTTACAGAGGAATAATGGATATACTATTGGAAAAATTAGCAAACAGTTAAAGCTTTATTAGTGAGAAATTGCAGAATAAGAGTATTGTATCCAAGATATTTAATGCCATAATGAGGGACCAGGTTGGGCGACCTCTGCTCCAGCAAAAAGGAAATGGAGGAAGAAAAAATGAAGAACATTAGTTTAGATACTCAGACTTTATTGTAAACTATGTTTTGGGTGTCAGGTTATTGGGACAATTTAGTAAGTATTTAAAATCAAATTCCTGTAGAACCTATAATATGTGTATTGGGGGGTGATATAGAGAAGGGAGTCAGTTCCCAATGATGATGAAAAAAAAACCTTATAAACTAAGTGGAAAATGATTTAAAAAAACTCGATCACACCAGATGTTCCCACAAAGAAAAAAATGGATCGTAGATGTAAATAGTAATTTGTAATATGAACATGTTTATTATTGTTGTATAGAGAAGTTACAGACATTGTTCAGACATGGAGATTGTGCGCTGAAAGTAAGGGCGGCTTTGCACACTACGACATCGCAGGTGCGATGTCGGTGGGGTCAAATCGAAAGTGACGCACATCCGGCGTCACTTGCGATGTCGTAGTGTGTAAATCCTAGATGATACGATGAACGAGCGCAAAAGCGTCGTTATCGTATCATCGCTGCAGCCTCCGACATTTCCATAATGCCGGTGCAGCGACAGGTGCGATGTTGTTCCTCGCTCCTGCGGCAGCGCACATCGCTGTGTATGAAGCCGCAGGAGCGAGGAACTTCACCTTACCTGCCGCCGGCTGCAATGAGAAGGACGGAGGTGGGCGGGATGTTTACATCCTGCTCATCTCCGCCCCTCCACTTCAATTGGCTGCCTGCCGTGTGACGTCGCTGTGACGCCGCACGACCCGCCCCCTTAGGAAGGAGGCGGGTCGCCGGCCAGAGGGACGTCGCACGGCAGGTAAGTGCATGTGAAACTGCCGTAGCGATAATAATCGCTACGGCAGCTTTCACTAGATATTGCACGTGCGACGGGGGCGGGACTATCGCTGCAGCATCGGTAACACATTGTTACCGATGTCGCATCGTGCAAAGCCCGCCTAACCGTAATGAATAGCAGATCGCTGAGACTTGGAGTTAGGAAGAAGAAAGTAGAAGGATGTTGGGCAGTTTGGGAGAGGGGTGCGATACTCTTGTCCATATAGTGAATATATAAATATAAAACAATATGAAATATTCCATGCATATGGAATATTGCTTTTATTAGATTTTTAGAAAACAGACGTCTATTAGTAACTGTATATATTTTAATTCTAATGTAACTTCTAACATGCTTTCCCTTTCTTGTTTACTAATTTGCCTTTACCTTTACTCTCTCTTTTGTGTTTTCTCATTCAGTTTGTGAAATATATGGTTTCTCCTAATGTGAATTTTTCTTAGTCAACAATTTACAATTTTCAAGTAAAACATTTCTCATCTTCTTGGAATGATAATGGCTTTTACCCTTGTGAGTTTTGTTTAAAATGATTGACGTTTGTATGTAAAATATTTCTCTCATTGTGAACACAAAAAGGGTTTTTCCCCTGTGTGACTTCTTTTGTGTTTACCGAAACTTGAATGACTTGCAAAACATTTCCCACATTCTGAACATGAAAAAGGCTTCTCCCCTGTGTGAGTTCTCTGATGTATAACACGATGTGATTTTTCGTTAAAAGATTTTCCACATTCTGAACATGGATATGGCTTCTCCCCCGTGTGAGTTCTCTGATGTATAACAAGATGTGATTTTTCGTTAAAACATTTTCCACATTCTGAACATAGATTTGGCTTCTCCCCTGTGTGAGTTCTCTGATGTATAACAAGATGTGATTTTTGGTTAAAACATTTCCCACATTCTGAACATGAAAAAGGTTTCTCCCCCGTGTGAATTCTCTGATGTTTAACAAAATTTGATTTACGTTCAAAACATTTCCCACATTCTAAACATAAAAATGGCTTCTCCCCTCTGTGAGTTCTCTGATGTGTAGCAAGATTTGATTTTCTGTTAAAACATTTCCCACATTCTGAACATGAATATGGCTTCTCCTTCGTGTGAGTTCTCTGATGTGTATCACGATGTGATTTTTTGTTAAAACATTTCCCGCATTCTGAACACGGATATGGCATCTCCCCTGTGTGAGTTCTCTGATGTATAACAAGACATGATTTATAGTTAAAACATTTTCCACATTCTGAACATGGATATGGATTCTCCCCCGTGTGAGTTCTCTGATGTATAACAAGACATGATTTTCTGTTAAAACATTTTCCACATTCTGAACATGAATATGGCTTCTCCTCCGTGTGAGTTCTCTGATGTGTAACAAGTTGTGATTTTTGGTTAAAACATTTCCCACATTCTGAACATGAAAAAGGTCTCTCCCCCGTGTGAATTCTTTGATGTGTAACAAAATTTGATTTACGTTCAAAACATTTCCCACATTCTGAACATGAAAAAGGCTTCTCCCCTCTATAAGTTCTCTGGTAACTAACAGACTCTGAAGAAAATGTATTCTCTCCTGTGTGAGATTTTGTATGGATTTTTTGATATTCTGAAGTTGAAAATGGCCTCTTCACTGTAAGAACACTTCGCTTTTTATTGCTTCTTTTGTGACATTTTTTTTTCTTAATAGGTTGTGATGAATCAAAAGGTAAGACGAGTTTAAAAGAATCAGATGATAGATTTTTGATGTGAAGAGATGATGGTATTTCTGGAATCGTGGCATTCGTTTCAGTTATATCTTGTGTGAAATCAAGGTCATCTGATTTAAAAATTAAAGATGTCAGTTGTGCCTCTAATGTCCTGGTACAGTTATCTGCCAAGAATAAAAAATAATTTTTAAATGATATATAAAATTTATAAAAATAGCTTGTAATACCCTTTCTCCGGTGGGCACATCGGCAGCCTTACCCTCCCAGCCACCCATCGGTGGCTTACGCCGTCTCCCAGGACCTGGGCACGCCAGGCAGGTCTGCTGGGATTGTCCTTAGGGAGCGTGTGCACCAATTCTTAAAGGGCCAGCGTGCCCTAACGCAGTGATGCATCACTCACAAATTATGGTTGAGAGGCACTAGGAATTGAAGGCATCCTCCCACTACAAGAGGTGTCTGGGCAACGTGGTTTATCGTTTTGGTTTTTTTTTTTAAATCAGGTTCATTTATATTTATCAACCATAGTCAAAAACAACACACAACTTACATAATAAACAGTGCACCCGTAGTGCATGTCCCACAACATTATAAGTCACAAGGTACATATTTCCCAATGCCCTACCCATAACATAAATTTAACCAATTTCGTTAGCAACCATATGTGTTCTAGCAACAAGCAGTTCACCCTATCCCAGTAAATTTATCAACCGGTTATGAGGAGAAGGACCTGGTCCCCCACACTATCTTGCAGTAGTGCCGAGGAGGGAAGGTCCGGAGTATTCATTTCTTCTAAGGTATTCTCCCCTTCAGTCGAAATATAGCATTTACTCTTTCCCTAACATCCCCAATGGCTGGGGGAGCTGGATCCAGCTAACGGTAGGCCAACAGTTTCCTGGCCTGATACAAGAGACACGCAATACCGATCATCACCGGCGAACTCGTCAACCCCCCCTCCAGTAATCCCAGAATACATGTAACAGGTCTTGCCTGTAGACGAATATTAAAAACTTGCCCAATCAGCTCTATACTGCCCTCCAGTTGTCTTCAATGTGTAACAGGTTAGCATTCTCCCACCTACATCTACGACAACGATCATCCATCTGGAACTCCATCTTATGTAATAGACTAGGTGTCCTATAAACTCTATGCAGTAAGAATAACTGTGACAATCGTTGACCTTCATACACAGCAAGGCTTGGAATCTGAGACAGGACCTCATCCCATTGTTCTTCTGTCATAGGGCCTAAGTCCCTCTCTCATATTTCTCTAGCCTGCAAGGGAAATTTGTCGAGGTATCTAGATAACATCACTGTATACAAACTAGAAATAATACCGTGGGAGCGGTCAGATGTTAGCAAGTCAGTAAGAGTGTGATTCCACTCTATACTAATGTCCATACGATGTGTCTCATAGGCATGCCGGAGTTGAAAATATTGGTAAAAGGAACTGTGTAGTATCCAAAACTCAGCTTGAAGCTGGTCAAAACTTTTAAGTGTATTATTTTGAAGAATCTAAGACAGCAGGTGCACACCCCTACTCGCCCACATTCTCCAACTCGGGAGTTTCTGCAGTTCTGCCAATCCATGATTATTCCATAGGGGCTAGTATTCTGTCGCTCCTGATATTCCCAGCAACTCCTTCCTTCTATCCCACACCTTGTACAGCAATGCCAATGTTGGATGTAGTGGTTCGCCTCTGGAAGAGTATCCTGCTCCAAAAAATCAACTGGGTGTCCCCATTTTGCAAGGCCCTTCACCAGTTTGCCCCCAGCATCATATCATGGTCTATCTTTAGATATGCATTGCTATTTGTCAGGTCTTGTTCGATTTGCTGAGTCTTATGCTGTGTGTGCTAACATGTCTGTATCCTTGTATCTGCTGTGCAAACTGTATCTGCTGCATCTATCTAAACCAGCTGTGCTTACCATACCTGCTGCACCTGTTTTATCAGCTGTGTTCACTGCACCTTCTTACACCAGCTATCCAGTCTGCACCTGACCACATGAGTGACCGTCAGTATCCAATCCATGACCTCTGGGGTCAGCTGTTGCAGTCCCGGGACTCCCTGGAGTAGCACCTGGTGGCTACATTCCAGTACAAGGCTATCCTGATCATCAGTGGCTCTATCTAGTGGTGTTGAGGAAGTCGCTTAGATACGCCTCTCCTGATTGATCTGGTGCTGTGGCTGAGTGGGCCCACTCCTGCTCGCGACCATATGTTTGCCCAGGCTACGGATCCCGCTGGCTCTAGAACTACTTAGCTCACCAGTATGCAGCAAGAGATGATGTGTCAGTGGGAATAGCAAGACCGGATCCTGACCTACTTGCAATCGTAGACATCTGCTTGCAAGCCTCGACACCCGCTTGCAAGCTTCGACACCAATGTCTCCACCCAATCTTGTCCCGGCTGTAGTTACCACCCTGGCAGCATATTCAGCTCCAAGCTTTGGTCCTCGTCTGTCTGCTCCTCTGCGGTTTGACAGCGGCCCCAAGCAATACAGGGGATTCATAAATCAGTGCTTCTTGCACTTTGAGCTTTTTCATCAGTTAATTTCGGACTGGGTTAAAGTGGCCTTTATGATGTCACACACAACTGTCGAGTCCCTTGCTTAGATCAATCCATTATGGGAAAGAAGTGATCCTATTGTCTTGGACCCGCAAACCTTCCAGGGGTAATTCCGCTAGGTATTCAATGAACCAGGTTGAGTCTCCTTTGCAGCATCTTTGCTCCTTAGGCTTTGCCAGGGAATTCTCACCTTAGGCCAGTAAGTCATCCATTTCTGCACCTTGTCCTCCAAACTAGGTTGGAATTATGTAGTTCTGATTGATGCATTGTGGGTGTATATGTCCCAAAA
The DNA here is from genome assembly GCF_048569485.1 of Anomaloglossus baeobatrachus. Lineage (NCBI taxonomy): Eukaryota > Metazoa > Chordata > Amphibia > Anura > Aromobatidae > Anomaloglossus > Anomaloglossus baeobatrachus. The sequence goes on from NC_134357.1 coordinate 557,465,722, forward strand.
AATCAAGGACTAACTGACTGGCTGTGATGTGCCTTTTTGCTTAGATGACCTGGTATTTCTGGCTATCCACATCAATATCAGGTTCCAAGAACGCTCCACAGAGGTGAGCCATCAGAGGAAATCATTGTGCCTTGCTCCTACTTCCAGAGACTGAGCGTGCCATGATCGGCAGTTCCCGCTGCTTCCCTTGATATGTATCCATTTATGCCGCAAATGTTCGACCGTCTCCGAGGTTCCAGGATCTTCTTCAAGCTTGACCTCCATGCTGCATACAACCTTGTCCATATATGGTCGGGTGACAAACGGAAGACTGCATTTAATACCTATGACAGCCACTTTGAGTATTGGGTAATGCTACTCGGGCTCAGCAATGCTCTTACGGGTTTCCAGGAATTTATGAATGACCTGGAGAATATTCTTGTATTATCTCCTGATCTGCCAACGATCAGGAGGAATATTTGACAGGTTCTACAGACAGAATGTCAGGGAGAATTGTTTATACGCCAAATTCGAGAATTGCCTTTTTGAACAGACTTCCCTACCCTCCCTGGGCTACGTAAACTCTGACACCAGTTTGAAGATGGATCTGGAGGTGTCAGTGGTGCAGAAGTGGCCTTGTCCTAAGGGAGTGAAGGCGATTCAGCGATTCCTGGGTTTTTCCAATTATTACATTCAATTCATAAAGGAATTCTCCCTATCACGGCCCTGACCCGGAAAGGGCAACTCCCAAGATGTGGACTTCTCAAGCAGAGTGCATTTATTGCCCTCAAGCTGGCCTTCTCATCGGCTCTGGCACTACAAGCAGGATATTAACAGACAGTTCTTCTTGGAAGTGGATGCTTCGTCTTTCGGGGCCGGTGAGATCCTCATGGAGAAGTCAGCTTCCGGTAAGAGGGTAACCTGCTGCTTCTTCTCCAAGGTGTTCTCTGCTCGTCAGCGCATTTACTCAATTGGCGACTGAGAATTTTTGGCAATCAAGATGGCTCTGGAGTTGTGGCAATATCTACAGGCAGGACCTGTGCATTCTAATGTCTTCTACACTGACCTCAAAAACTTGGCCTACTAACAGTCGGCTCAGAAGCTGAATGCACGCCGATGACGATGATCATTGTTCTTCGCCCAGTTTGACATTGTTCTACATTTTGGGCTGGCTGAAAAGAAAGTCAAGCCAGATGCACTCTCCAGGTACTTTCTGTGGACCAACCATGAGGAAGAGGCTCAACACATTATTGAACCATGCAAGATGCTCACGGTAACTCCAGTAAGCGTGTCTCGGGTACCACCCGGTAAGATGTTCATGGTGAAGGTGGACAGCAAGCATGTGTTGCAGTGGGGTCATTCCTCTAAGCTGGCCGGTTACAAGAAGGCAACTCTGCTCATCTCGCAGCACTAATTTTGGCCAACACTGTGTAAAGACATCATGGAATTTGTCTCAGCCTGTCCCTCATGTCCCTGCAATAAGACCCCTAAGAAGATTATGGCTAGGCAGCTGCTACCTCTACCTGTGCTTTCTGCTCCTTGGCAACACATCTATGGACTTTCTTACTGACCTGCCGATGTCTCCAGCAACCCTGCAGCCAATATTCTTTTTAAGGGGTTCTCCGAAGTCTCAGCGGAGACCATGGCCTTCCTGCAGCAGTTCTCCATCAGGATGCAAAGGCATGTGGATAAGAGAAGCCTTAACTCTCCTACGTTCCATCCCAAACCTAAAGTGTGGCTCTCTTCTAGATAGGTCAGATAGGCCAAGATGCCCTCCTACAAGTTGGGTCTCAATTTTATTAATCCTTCGATGTGCTTCAAAAGATCAACGCTGTGTCTTACAAGCTGAACCTTTGGGCATCCTTTCGGATCCCTGATTCCTTCCACGTGTCTCTCCTCAAGCCTGTTATCCTGAGCCAATATTTCAGAAATCCTGGTACCCTGCCTTCACCAGCCAGCTAAGAAGATGTCGATGTAAAAAACATTCTAGCCATGAAAAGGGTGAAAGGCAAAACACCTTTTTTGGTCGATTACATGGGGTTTGGTCCTGAGGAGAGGTCATGGGAGCCCAAGGAGAATATTACTTCTCCTGCAGAGATTCCTTTCAAGTGTGGAGAACAGGGGCATAAGGGGGGTACTGTAACGTTGTTATCGGTGTCCCTGCACTGTACCGCCCATTTTCACCGGCAGGGACACCGGCACACTTACCTTCCCGGCTGTCCAACAGACGCTTCCGTGTCCTCGGGCCCTGTTGCAGTCTCCCAGGGCCTGCACATGTTACGCAGGTTTCCTAGGAACAGGCCTAAGGCGTGTGTGTGTGCACACCTATTCTTAAAGGGCTTGCGTGCTCTAATCCCAAAGTGCCTCTCAGCTTATGACTGAGAGATACAATGTATTTAAGGCATCCTTCCCCTAAGGTAGGTGCCTAAACAACGTGGTCTATCCTCAGAGACCTGTTGCTAGTTGTGAGGTCCTGTTCCATTTACTGAGTCTTGTGCTGTGTGTGCCAATACGTGTCTATATCCTGTAGCAAAAAAAAGGTTATTCCAGCATCATGTCCCATAAATAAAAAAGAAACAACTTAAACCTTAGACTTTTTATTAAGAACCATTATATGGTTTGAAACGCGTAAGGCACAGATTTTAACCCTTTGGATGTCCTACCAACATCTTTTGGGTTTTTAATATGAAGAAATAGTTGTTTTTTATTTATGGGACGTGATGCTGGAATAACCCTTTTTATCTGTTATTGGAACTGCTTCTTTGAACATGGACTTGCACCGTCTAATGATATAGGATCTGGACAAAAGACTTCCTGTGGGTGAGCTGAAATCTTTTTTACCTTTGTGTCTATATCCTAGTATGACTATGTGTTGGACACTAAAATGGCATATTTGCAATTTTCACTCTACAACATCCACTCCATAATAATTTCCAGAGACTGCTTAGATCACTATTTGTTTTAAGATCATCTAAATGAAATGTTTGAACACTTCTAATTCTTTTACATTTTTGGTGAAGTTCAGGTTTTTTTTTTTGTTTTTTTTTTTAAATAAACGGAAAACAAATCAACCTAACTTTACAGCTAAGGTAAAGTAGAATATGCCACAGAAACAAATCTCAGAAATGTTGGGATAAGAATAAGCATTACAAAAGGTGTCATCATGTAAAGTGACAGATGTCAGATTGGAGAAATGGGGCCTGGATAGGAGCAGAAAACTGGCTGCAGTGGAAAGCCATGAAATAAGAGCGGCTTTGGTACTAACTACTATAGAGAATAACTGTGACTATAGACCAGACCTGGGCAAGGGACGGCCTGCGGGCCACATCCGGCCTGCCTACTCTCTGTGACCGGCCCGCCTGTCTCAGGGCGTCCTTGCTGGCCGGTCAGTGATGAGGCCAATCTGACCTGTTGTCCGGAGCTCCAGGCTCCAGGAGTCCCGTGGTCAGATTGCCCTCATCACACGCTGCGTGCCGGGTAGGAAACAGAGAACAGATCCTGCAGCTCCGCACAGTCAGTGCAGGCAGCGGAACGCAGGAATCTGTCCTCTGTTCCCTGTCCGGCACTTTTCTCTGTGACACACGCGCGCCCTCATATCGTCAGTATGGCGTGCGTGTGTCATTTGAAAAGTTCCCGCCCGGCAGGAGAAGAAGCTGCAGCGGTAGGGCCTGTACGGAGAGAAGCAGCGGCAGGGGCTCCTAGGAAAACAGCATTGGCGCAGCCTGGGCATGTGAAAGAGACGCCGCTCAGCGGGGGGCTCGTACGGAGGAGCCTGAGGAGGGGACAATAAGAAGAGACAGGTGAGTGGTTACTAGTAACCTGCGGGGGAGGAGGGGGTAAACTGTTGACAAATATTTGGGGTGTAGTGGTTTAGTATATGGGAATGTAGTTTTACAGGTGTGGTATATGGGGGGGTGTAGTGGTGTAGTATAATACTACACCCCTATGAACACCTGTATTATACTACACCACTACACCCCTATATACACCTGTATTATACTACAGCACTACTCCCCTATATACACCTGTATTATACTACACCCCTATATACACCTGTATAATACAGGTGTATATAGGGGTGTAGTGCTGTTGTATAATACAGATGTAGTATATAGGAGTGTAGTATAATACAGGTGTAGTATATAGTGGTGTAGTATAATACAGGTGTATATATGGGTGTATTATAATACAGGTGTATATAGGGGTGTAGTGGTGTAGTATAATACAAGTGTAGTATATAGGGGTGTAAGTGATGTAGGTTATCACAGGTGTAGTATATAGTGATGTAGTGGTGCAGTTTCTTACAGGTGTAGTATATGGTGATGTAGTATATTACAGGTGTATATAGGGGTGTAGTATAATACAGGTGTATATAGGGGTGTAGTATAATACAGGTGTATATAGGGGTGTAGTATAATACAGGTGTATATAGGGGTGTAGTATAATACAGGTGTATATAGGGGTGTAGTGGTGTAGTATAATACAGGTGTAGTATATAGGAGTGTAGTATAATACAGGTGTAGTATATAGTGGTGTAGTATAATACAGGTGTATATAGGGGTGTAGTATAATACAGGTGTAGTATATAGTGATGTAGTGGTGCAGTTTATTACAGGTGTAGTATATAGTGAGATATATATATATATATATATATATATATATATCTATATATATATATATCTATATATATATATATATATATATATATTAGTGTAGAACCGTGTTAATTATATTAGTCCGGCCCTCCAAAACCATCCCAACTTCTCATGCGGCCCCATGGGAAAATTAATTGGCCACCCCTGCTATAGACTGTCATGAAAAATGTTAAATTGTCTCATAACCAAACCAAATCTAGTATTCTATAACTACATATAGCTGCCCCCTCCCCTTTGTAGTTAAGGGAAACTCCAAAACTTTATTTGGTCAACATCTGAGATGCATTGGAATGAGGCAAAGAGGCATTTACAACCAGAGGTAGATAAGAGCAAGAAATTCAAATCTCTTTGGTCTCCTTGGTAAAAAACTATGAACTAAGATTTTATGTACAGCATTAATGTTAAAGATAAGAAAATTATAGTTTTGAAATCCTAATGAAACGGCAAACGCAAAACACTAATTTGCTCAGCTGGGCGATGTCTGGAATCCCAGCAAATGAATATTAGTCAGTTAGGTGATGCTAGGTATGTCATGTTTCCTTTCTATGAACAAGTAAATTAATGATCGGAAACATGACGCTAATAATCTTCGCTTTTAAACCCAAGGGGCAAAGATATGCCGAAAAACTGGAATTCCATAATTTTCTAAAGGTCTTACAGACATCCCCATATGAGGTCATCAAGGAGCTGGTGACCTGAGGTAATACAAGATAACTGCCACATATTTGGGTTGTTCAGTTCGTGGAGGGCACAGATAAGCACAGATATGCTGTGGCTCTGTCCATTTTTCCTCTAAGTCTCTCTGTCCCTAAGGCCTCTTTCACATGTCAGTGATTCTGGTACGTTTGTGCTTTTTTTTTTTTAAACGTACCAGAATCACTGACATACGCAGACCCATTATAATGAATGGGTCTGCTCACACGTCAGTGATTTTTCACTGCACGTGTCTCCGTGCGGCGTACCCGCGTGTGCGTGATTGCCGCACGGAGACATGTCCATTTTTTTCTGGCATCACTGATGTTCCACGGACCACGCAGTGGTGTGGTCCGTGAAACACGTGCCAGAAAAAAGCGTGCTTTTAAAATAAAAAACATTTTAACTCACCCAGCGTCCAGCGATGTCCTCTGCAGCCCGTTCTCCCTGCTGCTTCTGAGCCGGCTCATTATTGTCGCGCATATTCATTATGCGTGACACAGCCGACCCGGAAGCAGCTGCTGCGGGGGTCAGCGCCGGCCGGATGCTGCACCGCAAGAGCGATCAGCACCATGGAGAGCGGGAGCGCGCACAGGTGAGTTGATTACTAAGTGCAATCACGGGCCACGGAGAACGGAGCCCGGATTGCACTTAGACAACCCACGTGTGCCGTGATTCACGGCACACGCAGGGACATGTGCGTGTTTTCCACGCCAGTGAAAAACGTCAGTGAAACGGGCCTTAGATTGGATTCTTACCTGTGGCACGAGTCTGAGTAAGTTTCTTGATTACCCTTTTTATTTTATGTAATTGTCTTGTTCCCCTTTGTAAAATCTTGTATATTTTATAAACACTGCCTGCTCTTTCAGATTAAATATATAAAATTTAACAGCTTCGCTTCTCTTGTGCTATATAAACAAAGAACCTGAATACACCTTACACTATCTGTAACAAGTGTCCAATGTACCTATAAATAATTAGTGTCGGAAGCGAGTATTTTGCTAGTATGTTTGTGTAGCTTGACCATCACGATAGCGAAGTATATATTATTCCATGAGCTGGAACCGGTGATATATACACACACACACACGTTACTCTCTCTGGGAGCACCTCAATTATCGGCATAATAGGAGAATTACAGCAGCCTCATTTACTTATTTGTCTTTCAATTGTGTAATTGTCCTGACAATAAAGGGGGAAACAGAGGGCTGTTTCATGACATAAACAATAACACATCTAGTAAAATGATCACCCTCCACCCCGACAGCCTTCACCGTCAGTGATTTAGTAATTAGAGGTGACACCACATCTGGAGTAATTAGAGTATGTGGCTCGGGAGCTCTCGGCAATCCAAACTATTGTAGGGGCCAATATTTTCTGTCAGATGAGATTCTTGAAGAAATATTAGACATTTATTTTCTGCCTCTCGGACTCCACAATGAACGGCTCCAGTACAAGTTGTTATATAATTGGACATTTGTAGAATTCAGAGAAAATATCTTTCAGGCTCTTGAAGGTAAAAATATCAGAACTTTATGTGTTAATTACTCTAGGTTTTTTTCTAATAAATTTTGGAAAACATGTACCCACTGTGAGATAATTCTAACCTCCCTCATATGTTACAGTTACCCTGTGCTGAACTTTGGATAAAAACGCCCCTATCAGCACATTCAGCAGAAGGGAGAGAAGGAAGATCCATCAATAAGATGCCGAGATTCTAGAAAGATGGATTCATTGCTCTCAGTGGGAGAAACAATATGAATCTTGTAGTTATGATACTTACCGTATTTTTCGCTTTATAAGACGCACCGGATTATAAGACGCACCCCAAACTTAGACATATAAAAAGGTAAAAAAAAAAAATGGTGTCCGTCTTATGCTCCGGTGTTCTCTTACCGGAGGGGGGAAGCAGTGGTGGTGAAGCGGGGTCACAGGAGCCAGAGGTTGTGCTGGCAGGCACGGTGGGTCAGTGGCAGCGGGGTCCGTGGTGGCAGGTGCTGTGGCGTCCGTGGTGGCAGGTGCCGTGGCTTCCGGGGTGGCAGGAGTCGGGGGGGGGGGGGTCAGTGGTGGCAGGAGCCGCGGGGCCCAGTGGCAGCAGCAGCAGTAGCGGCGGCGGCGGGTGAGTCGTGCAGCAGGTCGGTGCAGTGAGTGTCCACGGTCCCGGTTCAAATGATGGCTCCTGGAGCGGCGCATGAGCAGATGGAGCTATCATCCAAGAGCTCCATCTGCGCACGCGCCCGCTCCCGGCGCCATCATTTGAAACTGGGACCGCGGACAAACTGGGTAACTTGCTGCACAGCCGCCCGCCCTGCACAGAGTGGCAGCCAGCAGGCTGCCCGCCCACCCTGCGTGCAAGCGGCCGGGTACCTGTGCTTGCGTGCGGGTGGCAGCCGTCTGCCGCCCGCACACAGCACCCGACCGCCGGCCGCACACAGCACCCAGCCGCACACAGCCGCCGGCCGCACACAGCACCCGGCCGATGCCCGCACACAGCACCCGGCCGATGCCCGCACACAGCACCCGACCGCGCACAGCACCCGACCGCCGGCCGCGCACAGCACCCGACCGCCGGCCGCACACAGCATCCGATCGCCGGCCGCACACATGACCCGACTGATGCCCGCACACAGCACCCGACCTCCGGCCGCACACAGCACCCGACCGCCGGCCGCACACAGGACCCGACTGATGCCCGCACACAGCACCCGACCGCCGGCCGCACACAGCACCCAACCGCCGCCTGCAGCCACAGGTACCCGGCTGCCACCGCACGCAAGCACAGGTACCCGACCGCTTGAACGCAGCCACAGGCACCCGGCCACCCGATCGCCGCACGGACAGGACCCCCAGGTACTGCTATATTCGGATTATAAGATGCACCCCCCATTTTCCTCCCAAATTTTTGGGAGGAAAAGTGCGTCTTATAAAGCGGAAAAATACGGTATTAATGGGGAATAAAGATAAAATAAATGATGTTACAAAGCAAGCTTTCCAGACTACTTACAATGCTGGCCAAAAGAATTGGCACCCCTGCAATTCTGTCAGATAATACTCAGTTTCTTCTTGAAAATGATTGCAATCACAAATTGTTTGGTATTATCTTCATTTATTTTGCTTGCAATGAAAAAACACAAAAGAGAATGAAACAAAAATCAAATCATTGATCATTTCACACAAAACTTCAAAATGGGCCAGACAAAAGTATTGGCACCCAAAAGGGGGCTTTACACGCTACGATATCGCTAATGCAGAGTCGTTGGGGTCACGGAATTTGTGATGCACATCCAGCCGCATTAGCGATCTTGTTGCGTGTGACACCGATGAGCGATTTTGCATCTGTTATGGACAAGATTATGAATTATTATGAGTATATAAGAGTTACATTGAGATATCCATAAAGAACAGGATTTAAGATGGTGTTTGAACTGTACCACACATATCTCTTGGCATAAGACTCAGACTGTGTACCCCACCTAGTTCTGCATTTGGACATAAGACTCAGACAGTCTGGGCTATTCTTGTGACAAGTGAATCATGCTGACATTGCTTAATAGAAATGAGGAACCAAGCACATTACAGTAAAATGTATATCACAGAATAAGCTGTTCTACTTTATCCAATAGGAGACGTGTTACGTATTCTTGGCACCTAGCCAATAAGCCCGGTTATATATATTTGTACAACTTCCGGAATAAAGCAGTCTTACTTTCTATTCATATCTGAGCACGTCTCTGGTGTGGGTGAAAGAGAGTGGAATGCATGCTACCACGAGTGACTCATAATTTGGACTGCAGACAGTTTAAGAGGGATGCATGACTGAATGGCATCAACCTAAATTAAGGACTTATTATTTGGCGCCCAACGTACCTTAGGACGGAGCTCTGGATGGCGGACAGCCGTGCTAACACCTTGATTCGAATGCAACTGCACGAGGAGATGGAGATGCACACTCCAGCTGCAGGTGAGAAAATTTGTATGATCTCACCTTGCAAACCTCCTGCGTGTACTTGCATTTCGAAGGGGGGGTTGGGCTGTCCCAGTCTAGACACCTAATGACCGCCATCTCGCATGAGATAAGCCGTCCTAAGAGATCCCACACCAAGGTGGTCAGGTTCACCTTAAGCTGTCTATATAAATGTAATGTAATGTAATTGTAATTCACATGAAATGTAATGTGGTTTGCGGTTTTGTCTGCTCTTTGGAGAAAAGCAGAAGTTCTATGTTATTTTTCTCTGACTTAACTGCAGGGGAAAATGAGGAAGTTGTTATATACGCTGGATATATGGATATATATGGTTATATCTGCAGGTGAGATCAGCCACCTGGATGGTGTATATAGTGTCCTTATTGTTATGTCATTGTGTTTACTTGTGTTTACCTGTTGAAATGTCTGTTTATTTGCAGCAAGCGGAGTACTTGCTGGCTGCCTGAAAAAGAGGAAGTTCTATGTGCTTTGTTCGTACTTACTGGTTCACGGAAAAAGAGGAAGTAGTGTCACGAGAATGTACTTTGATATATTGAAGCTGTTTCTTCTTTGAGTGAATGAGAAACTTGGAAAAGTATGCTGTTTATACTGTTTATGTATATAGACGAGATACACTGGTGTGTGACGTGTCCGGTCGACAGTCAGTAATTGATAAATCTAAAGGCCAGGTACAGAGTCATGGTAAGACCCTGACTGTATCCTGGTGCGTCTTCCAGGGAGAGGAGACGATAGGGGGATTGGTTTTGGCAGATTGGTGAGACCCTGACTGTATCTGGTGGAATTTGATGTGTTCTCCGCGATCCTAGGTAGGAGGAACATTGGCAGAATCCCTAGGAGGAACATTGGCAGAATCCCTTGACTTTGGTTTTAAACAGTATTATTGATGTTCTGGACGGACCGTTCAAAGAAGGTGTATATAGTGTGAACAGAGGTTACTAAAAACATGAAGTAAGAGATAGTGAGGGTGAATTTAGTTTCTATCACCCACGTGACACTTCTTCCTGGTAGGACAACCCGTTTGTGTTGTGGTTTGTGGACTGAGGTAGAAATTCTGTGTATTCTGTGGATGTGTATAGTTGCTGGTCCAGGAGAGAAAGTGCACTACGGCACAGACCAGACATCCAGGTTGACGTGTTAGTTTTAGGTCGTGTACCCTGTAAGCATGGGGTCTAATCAGTCCACACCTGTCAAGTTAACGGTAGATGAATTAGTAAGCGAGCAAAAAGGTAAAAAGTATATTAAAAACATGAAGTTGCTCCTTCAGGGATCACTATCACGAGGGAGATTAGAGGAGCAAGAATGGAAAGATGTTTTGTTAAATAAGCGAGGGATTTTGAAAGGTAAAGATCTCCTTATGGATGCTGAGGCATGGTATAGAACGTCAAAAGATGTTAGAAAATTGGCATGGAAAGAGGAATGGGATGGAGATAGTAGATATTTATATATTGCACCAGATCAGAAAATGGCACCTCAGGAAGTGGCCAAGCCCATTAGGAAGCAACGCCCCCCTCCTTATAAGTCGTCCCCAGAGGGTTGGACTTGTGTAGTTTGTCCCCCTGCCCACCAAACGCCCTCCCTAGCCTGCCCAGACGCCATTTCAGGTCGGGCCGCACCTAGTTCCCTTTTCCAGCCATCTTAAGTCCCAAGGCCATTGGCCTATTTGTTGCTGGAGCAACAGAAGACACCGAGGGGGGGCAGGAAGATGACAATGATTTAACAATGTCCACCCCACCACCAACACTGTCCCTAGTAGAGGTAAACCACAGTTGCTGTCCTTATTTGAGGACGTCAGGCCACACATGGCATCGCACCATTATTCCGATAGTCCCAGACAAAAACGCCCTAAATATGTGACATGGAAGCCTCAAGAGGCTGCAGTCCTTGTGAAGGAACACTGAGATATATACACCTATGAGTGACGTGTCATCAATAATTGATGTTTGATACCTTGGACCTGATCTTCGGGGATAGAAGATTTGAAAGGGGGGGTTGTCTATGTACAGGTGCAGTGTTAAGGAAAAAGTGGGTGAAAGAGCCCTAACTGTTAGACTGTTACCTGGTACGGTTTTCCTGCTAAGCAGTGAGTTGAACGTTGTATGCGTACTCACTGGTCTTGTTTTAGTGGATGTCAATGTATTCTTACCTAGAATTGAATACATTGGGGAAGACCCCTAAACTTTGGCCTTAATCGGAATTATTGAGTATTCGATAGACCGTTCTCATGGAGGTGTATGTATATCGTGAATTCTCTCCCTGACATAATATCTCATATATAGTTTTTCCTGGAAGATGTTTTCACCCAAATTAAAGCTGGGGATTCTTTCTGGCCAGTAATGGAGCCAGGTTTGCGGGTTTACAGTGAGGGTGCATGTACCTTATCACCCAAGTGACACTGGAAGATGTTTTTTGTATAATGTACGCAGTTTTTGGTGTATAACACCGTAGGGTTGAAATTGAAAGGAAAAAAAAAAAAGGGAAGTGTTAGTTTCTATTTCAGTGTCCTGTGAATGTACGTAGGTTGAAATGGAGAATTTGTCCCAAGGGGGGAGATTAGATGAGAATTGATGAGTAATTCTGAATCTAGCAACTACACTATGTGTATTTTACCTGTCTGTGAAAATAAGAAACATAAGCTGAATAATAGGGTGGACTTGTGTGCTGTCTGTGGAGCACTGTGTCCACGTAAGCCCACCCCACTATTTCCTGTTCTGAATGTAGATTTCTGTCACTCAGTGTTTTGCCCAGCCCTGGGTGGGGTATGGTATGGGGATAGTTATCAGGGTCTGACAGGAGATAGGGATACGCTGGAGGCTCGGCCCTGACCACCATTAGGTCTACCGTCGAGATGAGGGCAAGCACAGGGTCCCTAGTTACAGGGTCAGCCCAGGGGTCCCTATATAATCCATATTCCCAGTGACAGATTGAATACCTCCTGAATGTAGATGTCATAATACATGTCACTCCCTCCCAGGACTCTTCAGACGCCATTTTTGGCCAACACCTACTTCCTCTTTTAGCGGCTGTTTCTTATCGGTAATTATTTTCAGTGGACATTTTAACTCAGACACTACATAGTTCATCTTTTGATGCCATTTTAGTCCAGCCGACACCCAGTTCCCCATTTTTGTTTCAGCAGCCACAGCCACTGCTCTGTTTATTGCTGACATAGCAGGGACTGCAGAGGGGGGAGACAGGGACCTGAAACACACACTCCGTTTTTGGTCATATATGCAGTTGTTCCCCATTGTGTTCCCACTCATGAACCTTAGCAGAGGTTATTGCTGATAGTCCTGTGGAAACTTTTCCCTTCACTTTTGCATGTTTGTTTTTGCTGTATCTAGTATACAGTTTAGTAGACCATATAGACTGCTCACTATTAGTCCTGGTGGACAGTGAATATTTTTCTGCCTATGGCAGTTGATGCTTAGCCTGGTTTGAGATATTCTCACTTGTATGTTATCCTGCCTGATAGAGAGGGTGGAGGTTCATGTGGTCCCAAGGGGACATTGATCATCAGGAGCTGACATATATTAGGGTTTTCGTTGGCAGCACCCAGTAATCCTTTGTGTCTTAGTTTGCAGGGTCTGACAGGAGAGAGGGATACGCTGGAGGCCCGACCCTGACCACCATCAGGTCTACCGTCGGGATGAGGGAGAGTGCAGGGCCCCCAGTTACAGGGTCAGCACAGGAGAGGTAGAGTAGATAAGCTCCACTGTTTTTTCCTAGTTGTGTATATGTAGTCAGGGGGTGCTGCTTGCTAGTTTCCAAACACTCTTGTGCTCTTCTCTATCCCCAGGGTTTTAGGGGATCTTAGTTTTTAGAATTTCAGTGTTCTCCTGACCCCAAGTTACACTCATTGTTCTTTCTTACAAACCTAGGTATAGTCCTTTGTATCAGGTCTCCGAGAGCCCATATGCAAACAACTACAGCTGGTAACACCTGAGTTACAGTCACAGTCACCTGAGGAGTATCATCACGTTATCTCCAGCCCAGAAGTCATTCTACATGTTTGCCATGGAGGAAGACAGCAGCCCTTTGAACACTACTCAGCCAGATTGAACACCTACCTAAAGCACCAGTTGAAGATCAGTGCCCGTATGACATCACTGCTCCCTGACAAAGTCACCAACTCCCGGTGTGCGGTCCTTAATCCTGCTGAACTTCTCCCTCTTCCAAGGGGGGAGTGTCCCACCTCTGACACCTTGGTGGAAGAGGTAGTCGACTCTGGCATAGCTGAAACTCTGGATACGATACAGTGACGGATACACCTTTGGACCCTGACTTAACCCCTTTGCGGATGGATCAAGATGTGCATCAAGAAGACGGTTCCACATGGGTATGGTGCTGGTAGCAGAAGACGCTGTGCTGATAGAGCAGTCGCTACCCGCATGCCTGTCTGTGAAGAAGCAGATGTATGTGCTCTCGCTGAAGCCTGCAAGATGGCAGCCAGCATCTACTCTGTATGGAGGACAAGAGACTTGATCACTGCCAATGGAACTGTAAACCGCCATGAGGCCATAGAAGAACGGATGGAAGCTTTGCTATTGCCAGACAGTCGCGGTGAGCAGGGTTGAGGCCTACATTGGAGGAGTCAAGGGAAGCAGTAAGAAGTGCCCTCACTGACAGAACATCCAAAGAAGCCCCAAGACCACTCACCAAAGAAACAGTCAGTCAATCTGTGCTTTTTGAATGACCCCGATGTGAAGAAAAGAGGATAGATGGAAAGTCTTGAGAAAACATTGTCCTGACCCTACAAGAGCAAGTCTCAGAAGAAGAAGAGGACTGAGATAGGGTGCAGCTGTGGGCTCCCGGAGACCATGGAAAGTGGCTAGTGACCTGCTTTCACTGCCAGCCAAAGAGATATGGCAGGCCTTAGACACAGAACTGACTCTACACACCCTATACCAGCCACAGAATAGAGGGAAGGTTGGGAGAATGGGGCAGTGTAGAAGGCAAGGGCATGAGAGTCTTCCCCTTGAATTGTTCAGTGTCAGACACACCCCAGCAGGGACCACTAGGTTGTGACCCTATGAAATCCTGTTTAGAAGTACCCCCAGATACTTCAACTAAGCTTGTTGTTGTTTGTTTAAACATTTGCCTAATATACGTTTTGAGTTTTCTCCTCCAGATCCAACCAGATCTAGATTTTTCTCTCGCTCTCTCTTCTCTCTTCTCTCACTCTTTTTCTTTCGGACGAAGATCCATGCATTCCACAACAAAGAGATGTCGGACCTGCCTGAGACCAGGAGATGGCTGTCTTCCCTCTTCTACCCGATACTTTGTGCCAGGACGATGATATCTAAGCATGTGGACCGGAAGACGACTGTACATCTCACCGTTGATGTCCCACCATTACCGCCTGAGGACTGAGGAGCATGAGACTCAGAGAAACCAACCCTGATAAATATTAGCCAATTAGAGGACTACTGACACGTTCCCCCTTCCTGAATAACGTGTGCCAGCGGAACATAGCCATGAGGACAGTCTAGAGAATACGGTCAGGATCTGGCTTCCTATGCATAGTCTGTTGGGTGGGGAGATTCATCCACAAGGGATGGGGTATCTCGTATGTGAGTGAGGTAACCATCGGCATTAGGACAGATCAATAGACCTGGAAAAGTAAGGAAAGACTTTTTGGCTATCTCGAAAGGGGGGACTGTTATGGACAAGATTATGAATTATTATGAGTATATAAGAGTTACATGGAGATATCCATAAAGAACAGGATTTAAGATGGTGTTTGAACTGTACCACACATATCTCTTGGCATAAGACTCAGACTGTGTACCCCACCTAGTTCTGCATTTGGACATAAGACTCAGACAGTCTGGGCTATTCTTGTGACAAGTGAATCATGCTGACATTGCTTAATAGAAATGAGGAACCAAGCACATTACAGTAAAATGTATATCACAGAATAAGCTGTTCTACTTTATCCAATAGGAGACGTGTTACGTATTCTTGGCACCTAGCCAATAAGCCCGGTTATATATATTTGTACAACTTCCGGAATAAAGCAGTCTTACTTTCTATTCATATCTGAGCACGTCTCTGGTGTGGGTGAAAGAGAGTGGAATGCATGCTACCACGAGGGACTCATAATTTGGACTGCAGACAGTTTAAGAGGGATGCATGACTGAATGGCATCAACCTAAATTAAGGCCTTATCACATCGTCGCAAAAACGTGCAAAATCACTCATCGGTGACATGGGGGTCCATTCTCAAATATCGTTACTGCAGCAGTAACGAAGTTGTTCCTCGTTCCTGCGGCAGCACACATCGCTACGTGTGATGCCGCAGGAACGAGGAAGCTCTCCTTACCTGCCTCCCGGCCGCTATGCGGAAGGAAGGAGGTGGGTAGGATGTTACGTCCCGCTCATCTCCGCCCCTCTGCTGCTATTGGGCGGCCGCTCAGTGACGTCGCTGTGATGCCGCATGGACCGTCCCCTTAGAAAGTAGGCGGTTCGCCGGTCACAGCGACGTCGCCCAGCAGGTAAGTATGTGTGACGGGTCTGGGCGATGTAGTGCGGCACGGGCAGCGATTTGCCCGTGTCGCACAACAGATGGGGGCGGGTACCCACGCTAGCGATATCGGGACCGATATCGCAGTGTGTAAAGCGGCCTTTAGCCTAATACTTGGTTGCACAACCTTTAGCCAAAATAACTGCGAACAACCACTTCCGGTAACCATCAATCAGTTTCTTACAATGCTCTGCTGGAATTTTAGACCATTCTTCTTTGGCAAACTGCTCCACGTCCCTGAGATTTGAAGGGTGCCTTCTCCAAACTGCCATTTTGAGATCTCTCCACAGGTGTTCTATGGGGTTCAGGTCTGGACTCATTGCTGGCCACTTTAGTAGTCTCCAGTGCTTTCTATTAAACCATTTTCTAGTGCTTTTTGAAGTGTATTTTGGGTCATTGTCCTGCTGGAAGACCCATGACCTCTGAGGGAGACCCAGCTTTCTCACACTGGGCCCTACATTATGCTACAAAATTTGTTGGTAGTCTTCAGACTTCATAATGCCATGCACACGGTCAAGCAGTCCAATGCCAGAGGCAGCAAAGCAACCCCAAAACATCAGCGAACCTCTGCCATGTTTGACTGTAGGGACCGTGTTCTTTTCTTTGAAAGCCTCTTTTTTTTTTTCCTGCAAACTCTATGTTGATGGCTTTTCCCAAAAAGCTCTACTTTTGTCTCCTCTGACCAGAGAACATTCTTCCAAAACGTTTTAGGCTTTCTCAGGTAAGTTTTGGCAAACTCCAGCCTGGCTTTTTTAGGTCTTGGGGTAAAAAGTGGGGTCTTCCTGGGTATCCTACCATACAGTCCCTTTTCATTCAGACGCCGACGGATAGTACGGGTTGACACTGTTGTACCCTCGGACTGCAGGGCAGCTTGAACTTGTTTGGATGTTAGTCGAGGTTCTTTATCCACCATCCGCACAATCTTGCGTTGAAATCTCTCGTCAATTTTTCTTTTCCTTCCACATCTAGGGAGGTTAGCCACAGTGCCATGGGCTTTAAGCTTCTTGATGACACTGCGCACTGTAAACACAGGAACTTTCAGGTCTTTGGAGATGGACTTATAGCCTTGAGATTGCTCATGCTTCCTCACAATTTGGATTCTCAAGTCCTCAGACAGTTCTTTGGTCTTCTTTCTTTTCTCCATGCTCAATGTGGTACACAAAAGGACACAGGACAGAGGTTGAGTCAACTTTAATCTATGTCAACTGGCTGCAAGTGTGATTTAGTTATTGCCAACACCTATTAGGTGCCACAGGTAAGTTACAGGTGCTGTTAATTACACAAATTAGAGAAGCATCACATGATTTTTCAAACAGTGCCAATACTTTTGTCCACCCTCTTTTTTATGTTTGGTGTGGAATTATATCCAATTTGGCTTTATGACAATTTTTTTTTTCTTTTTTTCATTGAAGATAAATTAAATGAAGATAATAATACTAAAGAATTTGTGATTGCAATCATTTTCAAGAAGAAACTGAAAATTATCTGACAGAATTGCAGGGGTGCCAATACTTTTGGCCAGCACTGAAGGTCTCTTCATCAACTGCAAGATTATTATTTTGTTTCTCCCACTGAGAGCAATCAATCTTTATTCACCTGGCGAACACGGCACCAAACTAAGAATCTAGGAGGTCACCAGCATCATTACCCTCCGCTTTCTCTTAGGGGTCCACCATACAGATTAGCTTTTTCTTCCCATGATTTTATATGTTGTCTGCACATTCTACA
Source organism: Anomaloglossus baeobatrachus (assembly GCF_048569485.1). Taxonomy (NCBI): domain Eukaryota; kingdom Metazoa; phylum Chordata; class Amphibia; order Anura; family Aromobatidae; genus Anomaloglossus; species Anomaloglossus baeobatrachus. Next base: position 557,483,285 of record NC_134357.1, read on the forward strand.
TACGCTGTCAATTGGCTTTGCAGATTAGAGATCTGGGCAGCTAAGGGTCAACCTCTTCTACTTTCAGAGGATAGGGTGGATCCTACCTGTTAAGCCTGCTTTACACGTTGCAATTTCGCATACGATAGCGTATGCGATTTGCAACGCCCCCATTGTATGTGTGGCACGTTCAATTTGTTGAACGTGCCACACATACGAGTAACCCCCCGTCACATGTACTTACCCGTCCATACGACCTCGATGTGGGCAGCGAACATCCACTTCCTGGAGTGGGAGGGACGTTCGGCGTCACATCAACGTCACGCGGCAGCCGGCCAATAGAAGCGGAGGGGTGGAGCTGAGCGGGACGTTAACATCCCGCCCACCTCCTTCCTTCCGCATTGTGGGCCGGGAGCCGCAGGACGTAGGTAAGATCTGTTCATCGTTCCCGGGGTGTCACACACTGCGATGTGTGCTACTCCGGGTACGATGAACAATCTGACGTGCAATTCTAGAGACAGGTACGATGTGTATGCGATGAACGTTTTAACGTTCAATCGCAATCGCACGTACCTGTCACACACTGCAATGTACCTTACGATGCTGGATATGCGTCACTTACGACGTGACCCCACCGACACATTGTAAGATATATTGCAGCGTGTAAAGCAGGCTTAAGATCTGGCTGATACAGATCTGACTCCAACATAAGGGCATCCAATGCCCAAAATAATGGGGACAGTGTTGGGTGGAAGAGCATGTCGGGGTCTAGCAGCAGAATGATGACCATTTGATATGGCCGGACTACAACCCTGATAAAGCAGCCACAGCTGGTGACTGAGAAAAATCTGTGACTTCTCTGCATTTAGTGGTCACTACTCACCTGGATAGTCATATGTAGGAATTTCCACTTTAAACCACTCTTCATCCCTCACATATGTCTCTGTAGTATTAATATGGGTCAGATCTTCACCCTGAAACAAATATTGTAAAAGTCACAGAAAGATGGAGAAGTCACATCTATGATCAGCTCTAATCCTGCCATCTCCACCGCTCTCATTACACAAGTATAAAACATATTCTATCAAAACCCTTAGTTTCCCTCCGCTCTCTATAAAGACACATCTGCAGGTTTTTCCCTTCACTCTCTATAAGTGAAGTTTTCCTCCATGTCATTAGTATTTGGTGGCATTGCCCTTACACGGTATGACTTGGGTGAAACATCTTGGATCTCCTTCCACAATATTTTCAAAATAGTTGGTTGGAATTTAATCCCATTCCTCCTGACAGAGCTGGTATATGAGCCATGTTTGTAGGTTGCCTTGCTCGCACTGGCCTTTTCAGCTTTGCCCATAAATTTTCAATAGCATTGAGATCAGGGCTTTAGATGGCCACTCCAAAACATTGACTTTGTTATTCTTAAGACACTTTGTAACCAGTTTGGCAGTATGCTTCAAGTTATTGTCTATTTGGAAGACCCGTTTCCGCCCAAGCTTTAAGTTCCTGGCTGATGTCTTGAGATGTTGCTTCAGTATTGCCTCAATCTTCTTTCCTCAATTTTATGAAGTGCATCAGTCTCTCCTGCAAAAAAACAACCCCAAAAAATGAAGCTGCCACCCCCGTGTGTCACAGTTGGGATGGTGTTCTTAGGCTTCAAAGCTTTTCCCTTTTTGCACCAAATATAACAATGATCATTATGGCCAAACAGTTCACTTTTAGTTTCGTCGGACTACAGGACAGGTCTCCAAAAATTAAGGTCTTTGTTCCTTTGTGCATTTGCAAACATTAATCTGGATTTTTTATGTTTCTTTTGGAGTAATGGCTTCTTCCTGGCAGAGTGGCTTTTCAACCCATGATGATACAATACTCGTTTCACTGTGAATAATGACACAATCTTACCAGCTTCCGCCAGTATCTTCACAAGGGCTTTTGCTTTTGTTCTTGGGTTGATATGCACATGTCTGACCAAAACACGTTCAGCTCTGTTACACAGAACTCATCTCCTTCCTGAGCGGTATGATGGCTGGACATTCTCATCTTGTTTGTACTTGTATGTAATGGTTTGTAGAGATGAACGAGGGACCTTCAGGTATTTGAAAATTGCACCCAAGGATGAATCAGACTTGTGCAAGTCCACAATTCTCTTCCTGAGATCTTGGCTGATTTCTTTTGACTTTCCCATTATGGTACACAAAGAAGCAGTGTGTTTCAAGTGTGCATTAAAATACATCCACAGGTGTGTCTCTAATTACCTCAGATGTTGCCAAAAAACCTATCAGGAGTTTCCAAAGACATGACATCATCATATAGGCTGTCCCATATTGTTTAAAGACATAGTACTCTAAGGGGTACTTTGCACGCTGCGACATCGCAAGCCGATGCTGCGATGCCGAGCGCGATAGTCCCCGCCCTCGTCGCAGCTGCGATATCCTTGTGATAGCTGCCGTAGCGAACATTATCGCTACGGCAGCTTCACATTGACTCACCTGTCCTGGGACGTCGCTCTGGCTGGCGACCCGTCTCCTTATTAAAGGGGGCGGGTCGTACGGCGTCACTGCGACATCACACGGCAGGCGGCCAATAGGAGCGGAGGGGCGGAGATGAGCGGGATGTAAACATCCCGCCCACCTTCTCCCTTCCGCATATCCTACGGGAGCCGCGGTGACGCCGGTAGATGTTCCTCGCTCCTGCGGCTTCACACACAGCAATGTGTGCTGCTGCTGGAGCGAGGAACAACACCGGATCGTCGCGTCAGCGTAATTATGGATTACGCCGACGCTACACCGATGATACGATTACGACGCTTTTGCGCTCGTTAATCGTATCATCTAGGCTTTACACACTACGATGTCGCCTGCAATGCCGGATGTGCGGCACTTTCAATTTGACCCCACCGACATCGCACCTGCGATGTCGTAGTGTGCAAAGTACCCCTTAGTGTATGGAAACTTTTCCTTTGCAGAAAGTAATAAAAATGCCTTAAAAAAGTCACTTTCTCTCATGATTCAAGCATTTGGCAAATATAAATATTTTTGGTTCCTAATTGACCTAAAATGGGAAAGGTTTATTCTAATTTCATGTCAGATAGTGAGAAAAACATGCAGATGTGTCTTTTTAGATATTGTACGTAAACCTCCGGTTTCAACTGTAATACTGAAAGATAAAACAAGACTGAGCACAAGACCTTCACAGCCGTCTACACATCATAGGGAGATTTCATGGCACCTTCTCTCCATCTACCTGATGATCCTGAGGAACATCGGGATCTTCTTGTTTACAGTCCTGTGGGAGAAGAGGACAGGGACATCTCTCTGGTGTTGTCCTCTTACTGGATAGACCTGGAGGAGACACATACAGGGGCTGAATTCATTCCTTACATACAGATAATTATAGGCCGTGTGTATTTAGTCCTGTCTATTACCTGGTGATGTGAGGGGCCGGGGAACCTCCAACATGACGTCCTTGTACAGATCTTTATGTCCTTCTAAATACTCCCACTCCTCCATGGAGAAATAGACGGTGACGTCCTGACACCTTATAGGAACCTGACACATACAATGATACCGTCACCCCCGATCCCTTCATAGCGTTACTGTATAATGTCCCAGCATTCCCAGCAGTGTCACCTCTCCAGTCAGCAGCTCAATCATCTTGTAGGCGAGTTCTAGGATCTTCTGGTCATTGATGTCCTCATGTATCGGGGGTTGAGGTGGAGGCCCCGTAATTGGGCTCAGGGGTCTTCCCCATCCCTCAGACACAGGGGCCTGACAGCGCTCACTAGAGGTCTTCTTCACTACTGTGTAATCCTGGTTATGGAGAGACACAGTAAGAAATCTCACTCCAGACATTTCCAGAGTCCTCACCTCTCCAGTTCTGTCCATCTGTTATTCCCATAGATAAGAATGATGTAATGTGACGTCATCAGAATCTCTCACCTCTCCAGTAAGCCGGAAGAGGATCTCTAGGGTGAGGTATAATATCCTCTCCGCCATCTTGTCCCTGTCCATATCCATCCTTCACGGGGCAATCAGGAGAATTCTCTTCTATAGAAGATCTCCACTGAGAGGATCCGATATTGTAGGGACCTGAATGGGGAGAAGATGACGATGTAACATCTTAGAGAATCCACTGTAATAATGCAATTACTGGAGAGAATAAGGGGAAACATATGATGAGAACATTCTGGGGAACAGAAAGGGGCCGGGGACTGAGGGCAGAAAGGGGCCGAGGACCGAGGGCAGAAAGGAGCCGAGGACCGAGGGCAGAAAGGGGCCGAGGACCGAGGGCAGAAAGGGGCCGAGGACTGAGGGCACAAAGGGGCCGAGGACTGAGGGCAGAAAGGGGCCGAGGACTGAGGGCAGAAAGGGGCCGAGGACTGAGGGCAGAAAGGGGCCGAGGACTGAGGGCAGAAAGGGGCCGAGGACTGAGGGCAGACGGGTTTCCTCACTTCCGGCCTCTCATAGTTGGGGCGTTTGTATCTATCGGAGGAAAAGGAACAAAAACCTCACAATTCATAGAAATCAGCGAGAGAAAAACACCAAGAAAGTCTCAGAGCTGAAGGGGTTAACGCCGCCTGCCCCAGTAATGGGGAATCTCCACACACCTCCACCTGCAGAGCCGCACACTAGATATATGGCTGCTCTGTGCTTCCAGGACCTGTGATGATGTCACATGGAGGGGAGGAGTCAGGGGTCACATGATCAGCTCCTCAGTGTATGCAGGACTCTGCTGTGCTGGGTGTCATGGTGCTGGATGAGGGGAAGGTTATGTGTGGGGTCAGGAGGGGTTTACAGTGTGAATGCAGCAGAGCCGTGTGTGTATGACGTATATATTGCAGAGCCGTGTGTGTATGACGTATATATTGCAGAGCCGTGTGTGAATGATGTGTACCGAGCAGAGCCGTGTGTTTGACGTATATATTGCAGAGCCATGTGTGAATGATGTGTACGGAGCAGAGCCGTGTGTGTATGCCCTGTGCAGAGGGGAACGATGAGTATATGTAGCGCCCCTGAATACATCAGGGTGTTACAGGGAACTGCATCCTTACCCAGGGTGCATCACAAAACCCAATCACCTCACATCAGTTACTGTCAGACACACCAGGGGGGTTGGACTAGCTGGAAAATGGGCCAGCCACTTGGAGGACTGGGCAGACTGAAAGTGGAGAAACGGGGAGTGGAGAAGTGAGCTCCAGAGAGTGAGGAGCTGAGAGAGTTAGCTCCTGGGAGCTAAGAAAAACAGATTGGGTCGCAAGCAGTGATCCGGGACCAGAGGAGTCGGGGACCGGTTGCAGGGACGTTGGACAGGGGTGTGACGGACGTAGTCTTGGAGGGACTGTCGGCACCAGAAGGGCCCAACAGAACTGACCGGTACCGAGCACGACGGGGTACAGGACCCTAGGTCAGGATCCGATTCAACGTCCTGACAATTCACCTGAGAGGGAGAGGATCTTCAAGGACTTCCCTGAACGCTCAGAGACTGAGGGCGTCAGCACAACGAAGGAGACAGGGTTTTTCCAGACACAGCAACCCACTGAGGTCCCAAGTGCCAGCCCTTAGGAGCATGGCTACACTACACATCGTAAGCCGGGCCCCCAACAGCTGCAAGCCACGGGGACCATCAACAGACAACAAATTGTGCACGGAGGCAGGCTCCGAATCACTAAGTGACACCGGTGGGATCGGGTACCTGGACGAGCTCATGGCAGCGGCAGCTGTACTCAGAGACTTTGGTTTACCTACAGTGTGTGTGTCTCCTTTCTCCACCTCATAAAAACACCACGACTATCCACAGTGAGTACCCTGGTCCCTGCACCCTGTCCTCCCAAATCTACCCAAACCCCTGAGCCCGGGGCCTTCCCTACCTGCAGAGGGACTGACACCTTGCTGCTTCACACCATCTGCCCCGGTCCTCTCTCCAGCAGCGGCGGTACTCCCATTACCGCAACCCGCAGGTGGTGTCACAAAAAACCCTTTTACGGATCGGAGAGTCTGCAAAACCAGGTCCGGACCCCTCGAGCCACGACGATCCCAGATCAACACCGGGGTGGCACATATACAATGTGTGTGGAGTTAAACCGTGTTTGTACAATGTGTGGGGAGCAAAGCCGGATTCGTACATGTGCGAATTGTGGAGAGCGGAGCCATATGTGTACAACGTATACAGAGCGGAGCCATGTGTGGTCAAAGTGTACTGACCAGAGCTGTGTGTCTACAAGGCATACGTATTGGAGCTGTATGTGTACGAGGCGCACCGAGCGGAGCCGCGTGTGTATGAGGCATGCTGAGCAAAGCTGCGTGTCTACGAAGCGTACGGAGAGAAGCCGCGTGTGTACGAGGTGTACATAGCGGAGCCGCGTGTGTATGAGGCGTACGGAGAGAAGCCGCGTGTGTACGAGGTGTACATAGCGGAGCCGCGTGTGTATGAGGCGTACGGAGAGAAGCCGCGTGTGTACGAGGTGTACAGAGCGGAGCCGTGTGTGTATGAGGCGTACGGAGAGAAGCCGCGTGTGTACGAGGTGTACATAGCGGAGCCGCGTGTGTATGAGGCGTACGGAGAGAAGCCGCGTGTGTACGAGGTGTACATAGCGGAGCCGCGTGTGTATGAGGCGTACGGAGAGAAGCCGCGTGTGTACGAGGTGTACAGAGCGGAGCCGTGTGTGTATGAGGTGTACGGAGCGGAGCCATGTAGCAATTCTGTCCAAAATTGTAGTCCCAGTTTCATGGCAAAATTCGAAATGAAGATTGTTAAGTGACTTACATGATGGCTCCGACTTTATTTCATTTTTGGAACTGAAAATTAGACATAAAATCTCTGACACAAACTTCGAAACTTTACTCCTCCTCAGAGATTCCATCCGGAAATTACTTAATAGAAATCCCCTACCATGTCTAATAGAACCTTTATTCTGTAATCCCAAGGATGGTAAAGCCTGGAGTAGTGAAGCGCTATATCAATATATATATATTAGTTAGAACCAGAAATATTTGGACAGTGACACAAGTTTCGTTATTTTAGCTGTTTACAAAAACATGTTCAGAATTACAATTATATATATAATATGGGCTGAAAGTGCACACTCCCAGCTGCAATATGAGAGTTTTCACATCCAAATCGGAGAAAGGGTTTAGGAATCATAGCTCTGTAATGCATAGCCTCCTCTTTTTCAAGGGACCAAAAGTAATTGGACAAGGGACTCTAATGTCTGCAATTAACTCTGAAGGCGTCTCCCTCGTTAACCTGTAATCAATGAAGTAGTTAAAAGGTCTGGGGTTGATTACAGGTGTGTGGTTTTGCATTTGGAAGCTGTTGCTGTGACCAGACAACATGTGGTCTAAGGAACTCTCAATTGAGGTGAAGCAGAACATCCTGAGGCTGAAAAAAAAGAAAAAATCCATCAGAGAGATAGCAGACATGCTTGGAGTAGCAAAATCAACAGTCGGGTACATTCTGAGAAAAAAGGAATTGACTGGTGAGCTTGGGAACTCAAAAAGGCCTGGGCGTCCACGGATGACAACAATGGTAGATGATCGCCGCATACTTTCTTTGGTGAAGAAGAACCAGTTCACAACATCAACTGAAGTCCAGAACACTCTCAGTGAAGTAGGTGTATCTGTTTCTAAGTCAACAGTAAAGAGAAGACTCCATGAAAGTAAATACAAAGGGTTCACATCTAGATGCAAACCATTCATCAATTCCAAAAATAGACAGGCCAGAGTTAAATTTGCTGAAAAATACCTCATGAAGCCAGCTCAGTTCTGGAAAAGTATTCTATGGACAGATGAGACAAAGATCAACCTGTACCAGAATGATGGGAAGAAAAAAGTTTGGAGAAGAAAGGGAACGGCACATGATCCAAGGCACACCACATCCTCTGTAAAACATGGTGGAGGCAACGTGATGGCATGGGCATGCATGGCTTTCAATGGCACTGGGTCACTTGTGTTTATTGATGACATAAGAGCAGACAAGAGTAGCCGGATGAATTCTGAAGTGTACCGGGATATACTTTCAGCCCAGATTCAGCCAAATGCCGCAAAGTTGATCGGACGGCGCTTCATAGTACAGATGGACAATGACCCCAAGCATACAGCCAAAGCTACCCAGGAGCTCATGAGTGCAAAAAAGTGGAACCTTCTGCAATGGCCAAGTCAATCACCAGATCTTAACCTAATTGAGCATGCATTTCACTTGCTCAAATCCAGACATAAGACGGAAAGACCCACAAACAAGCAAGACCTGAAGGCTGCGGCTGTAAAGGCCTGGCAAAGCATTAAGAAGGAGGAAACCCAGCGTTTGGTGATGTCCATGGGTTCCAGACTTAAGGCAGTGATTGCCTCCAAAGGATTCGCAACAAAATATTGAAAATAAAAATATTTTGTTTGGGTTTGGTTTATTTGTCCAATTACTTTTGACCTCCTAAAATGTGGAGTGTTTGTAAAGAAATGTGTACAATTCCTTCAATTTCTATCAGATATATATTTTTGTTCAAACCTTCAAATTAAACATTTCTGGACCTAACACATTATATATATATATATATATATATATATATATATATATATATATATAGTATAGGAGATTATAGCCTAGAGAAAACAAAGCCTTTTCTCGATTGGGAAAAATACCTAAATAAACAATTCCTAGAAGAGGAATGGCAAGATGCTTTGAAAGTGTCACATTCAGCAAGTATTTGCTCATCCCTCTTGGAAACACATACCAAACTTCTTACGAGATGGTACTTCTCCCCATTAAGGCTTCACCAAGTTAACCATACCATTTCTCCAACCTGCTGGAGAAATTGTGGTGGTTCTGGAGATCTCTTATGTTCTGGGCGCGTCCCGCCCGAGAAGCAGTCAGACCGCTCATATCCGGACGTCGCCGCTCGGGTGGCTCGAGGGTCTCCGGACCCGGGGGGGGGGGGCTCGGGGTCGTGGCGGTACAAACTGAGGGGTTATTTACAGAGGAATTTAGGTAGTTCGTGACGCCACCCGTGATGGGGAGTACCGCCGCTGCCGTTGGGAGTACCCGGGGCGATGGAGTGGGGCAGCCGGATGACGTGACCCTCCACTGGTAGGGGATGACCCCAGGATTCTGGATGGTGCCTTGGGAATGCAGGGGCTCGCAGGGCCCCGGTTGCAGGGGTTAATTAGGTACTCACTCAGAAGAACTGAGACACTAACAACGTAGTAAACCAAGACTCTGAATGCCGCTGTCTTCCGAGGGGAGCTCTCCTGGGTCCCGTCCCCTGCAACACTGCCTGTTGGTCTGTGGCCTAACTCCTGGCACCTTATTTCAGATTGTCCTTTGTAGCCAGTCAGCCTGGAGCTTTCCGGGCCCCCCTCCCTGCTGTGGCTAGCAAAAGGAGCTTGCTCTCTGGAGCCCACGCTTGGAATTTCAGTGGGCTGCTTTGCTTGGAAAGCCCTATCCCCCTCGTTGCGCTAGTGCTCCCGATCTCTGAGCTTAACAGTCCATATAGGCCCTTTCCTCTGCAGGTTAATTGCCGGGTTGCTTGAAGCTTCTCCCCGACCTAGGGTCCGTGTATTCCGATGTGCCTTCGGTCCCAGCCCGGCTATTGAACTGTGGCTGCTGGCTATCAAGATTAGCCCAGCACCCTGTCACAATCTCCCACGACTGGGTCTCCGACTCCTCCGGGTGCAGACCACCGTCTGCGACCTAGGCTGCTTCTCCTCTAGGAGCTCCAACTCCCAGCTTCCTCGAGCTTCTCACTGCTCGAGGGCTCCCACTGAACTGACTTCTCACCTCCCACCTTCCTGCCTGACCTCTAGGTGGGCGGCTTTAGTCCAGCTTAGCAGCTCACTGGTGTGCCTGACAGGGTGTGGTGCAAGGTGTCACTAGGATTTGTGAATGCTGGTGGAGGCAGTACTGCAAGATAGGGACCCAGAACCATGGGGGGTTGAGTCCTGCACTGGAGAAAAAGAACGTGCAGTACCCTGTAACGACATGAGTAGTCCAGGGGTGTCACACATCTTTTTTGGGGTTGCCCAATTCTGAAAGACTTATGGATTGGTTTATCAAATTTGATCAAGCAAATTTCTTGATGAAACATTGTGATCACACCACAATTGGCTCTTCTTTCCCTAGACGCTAAATTAATTGATCCGATTTTTAGACCTATAATAGTGCATATACTTCTTACAACTAAGAATAGTATAGCAGCAAACTGGAGAAATATTCCCCCCCCCCACAATTGCCCAAGTCATCGAAAAGGTCGCCTTAGGAATTATGAAAACCACCATGCCATTGTCAACAACCAATATACTCGATATTACAAAACTTGGTACCCCTGGGATACATTTCAAGCGGGAGCCTCCTGACAGATAACCCTTGTGCCTCAAAAGAGCTCGCCTATGTCCATTATTTATAAATCATATTTTATGATAACAAATGTTACATTTGAAAATGTGTATTATCATTTAACTACTTTTGGTCATTTCAAATAGTTAAAGTTTATATGTACATAATTTTAGTTTCTTGTTCACTGATTTGACAAAAGTTAATATTTTGTTCTCCTTTTCCCTCCTTCCTTTCTTATCCTTCCCCTTGATTCCAGTTATCCAAATAAATGAACTCAATTTCCTCTCCCTTATCCCTTCTTTTATCCCCTTCCCCACCTTCCTATTCAATCAATACAACTTGTCAAGATTATTTTATTATAATTGCATGATATACAGTGTTATATGCATTAATCTATTTGCATTATTTTCTCCCCCCCCCAAATATGTTAAAATCCTTAATAAACATATTTTAAAACAGAGCGGAGCCATGTGTGTACGACATGTACGGAGTGGACCCTCATGTATATTATTGTGTTTCGTCTTGGCACATCCAGTTTTGTCCTTACAGCCCCATGTCTGTGACTTGAGCTCAGTTCCAAGGACACTTATTGTTGGAATATAACGTGATTTTCTCTTTCCTACCATATCTGTGCCTGAATCCTGCAGCCGTTGAGCGCTGATACACATCACTGTCTGTTGGGGTTTTTTTGTGTAAAAAAATAAAAAAAAGGATCAATTAAAAATAATAACTTAAATTAGGGACAGTTTGCGCAAGGCCCAATATTGCACCTACAGTGCCTTGCAAAAGTATTCGGCTTTCTTGAATTTTTCAACCTTTTCCCACATTTCAGGCTTCAAACATAAAGATAAAAATTTTAATGTTATGATGAAGAATCAACAACAAGTGCGATACAGTTGTGAAGTTGAACGAAATGTATTGCTTATTTTAAACTTTTGTAAAATATAAATAATTGAAAATTGGGGTGTGCAATATTATTCATCCCCTTTAAGTTAATACTTTGTAGCGCCACCTTTTGCTGCAATTACAGCTGCAAGTCGATTGGGGTATGTGTCTATCAGTTTTGCACATCGCGAGACTGAAATTCTTGCCCATTCTTCCTTTGCAAATAGCTTGAGCTGAGTGAGGTGGGATGGAGAGCGTTTGTGAACAGTAGTTTTCAGCTCTTTACACAGATTCTCGATTGGATTCAGGTCTGGACTTTGACTTGCTTGGCCATTCTAACACCTCGATACGTTTATTTGTGAACCATTCCATTGCGGATTCTGCTTTAGGTTTGGGATCATTGTCTTGTTGGAAGACAAATCTCCGTCCCAGTCTCGGGTCTTTTGCAGACTCCAACAGGTTTTCTTCAACAATGGTCCTGTGTTTGGCTCTATCCATCTTCCCATCAAATTTAACCATCTTCCCTGTCCCTGCTGAAGAAAAGCAGGCCCAAATAATGATGCTGCCACCACCATATTTGACAGTAGGGATGGTGTGTTCAGGGTGATGAGCTGTGTTGCTTTACGCCAAACATATCGTTTGGCATTGTGCCGAAAAAGTTCGATTTGGTTTCATCTGAACAGAGCACCTTCTTCCACGTTTGGTGTGTCTCACAGGTGGCTTTTGGAAAACTTTAAACAACACACATTTCAATATGTCGTGCAATCGCATTTGCGATCGCACCTGCCCCCATCGTTTGTGCGGCACGGGCAATTTCTTGCCCGTGTCGCACAATGCTGTAACCCCCTGTCACATGTACTTACCTTCCAAACGACCTCACTGTGGGCGGCGAACATCCACTTCCTGAATGGGGAGGGACGTTCGGCGTCACAGCGACGTCACACAGCGGCCGCCCAATAGAAGCGGAGGGGTGGAGATGAGCGGGACGTAAACATCCCGCCCACCTCCTTCCTTCCGCATTGGTGGTGGCCGCAGGTAAGCTGCAGTTCATCGTTCCCGGGGTGTCACATGGAGCGATGTGTGCTGCCTCGGGAACATTGAACAACCGGACGTTCGATTTTTAGAAATTGAGCGACGTGTCTACGATGAACAAGAAGGTGAATATTTCTGCTTGTTCATAGCTGTCACACGCTACGATATCACTAACGATGCCGGATGTGCGTCACTTACGACGTGACCCCGCCAACATCTCGTTAGATATATCTTAGCGTGTAAAGCCCGCTTTAGGCATCTCCTCCGCTCCCAATCACTGGTTATTTTGATCAATACTTTAGGCAATGACAGACTGCAGAGATCACGTTTGTTATATACTGACCAAGTTGACCAGGAAATACAGAGACTGGTGGGGGACCTAAGCAGTGATGGCACAGTAGTAATGAGGGATCTTTAATGTTTTACAAGTGACACATCTATAAGAATATGCCAAATCTGCCGCTGGGACCGGCTTTTCCCATTGCCCTGGTGCGGTAACAATTGGGGTAATAAGGAGTTAATAACAGCCCACAGCTGCTACTAAGCCCTAGCTTAGTGATGACAGGCATCTATGAGACACCCCCCATCACTAATCTGTAAGTGAAGGTAAATAAACACAAACACCCAAAAAATCCTTAATTTGATAGAAAACACAAAAAAGCACACCCTTTCACCACTTTATTAAACCCCCCCTAAACACCCCTCCAGGTCCAATGTAATCCATACGATGTCACACGGCGATTCAGCTCAACTACATTCCTGTCCTGTTACAGCGAGAGTCCTAGAACAGGACTGCCCGCTGTGAGCTTCACGCAGCAAGTGAAGTGAGCTGCGCGATAAGTGGTGACGTCACTCTGGTGATTGGCAGTCACACTGGGAGTTTGTGTCCGGGAGTCCGCGACTGAAGTGAACCGCAGGTGGATCACTGATCAGAGTGACATGACCGCTGATCACGCGGCTCACTTCAGTCGTGACGGCCCGATTTGTGGTCACAGGTGGAGGACTCCAGCTGTGACCAGAAATCACCTGAGTGACTTCTCCACTTATCACGTGGCTCACTTCACTTGCTGCGTGGAGTTCACAGCGGGCAGTCTTTTTCTATTGAGCTTGCTATGAGCGTCAGATGCAGCAATGCTGGAAGCGTCGTGGGACCTCATGTGGATTACGTCAGACCTGGAGGGGTGTATGGGGGGGGGTTACTAAAGTGGTGAAAGAGGGTGCTTTTTTGTCTTTTAATTCAAATAAAGGATTTTTTAGGTGTTTGTATTTATTTACTTTCACTACAGATTTGTGATGAGGGGTGTCTCATAGATGCCTGCTATGACTAATCTAGGACTTAGTGGCTGCTGTGGGCTGCCATTAACTCCTTATTACCCCGATTGCCACCACACCAGAGCAATCGGGAACAGCTGAATAAAGTGCCAGGACTGTTGCATCTAATGGATGCGGCAATTTCGGATGGCTGCTGGCTGATGTTTTTAGCTGGGGAGAGCCTAATAACCATAGCCCTCCCCAGTCCGAGAATACCAGCCTCCAGCTGTGGGGCTTTATCTTGTCTGGGTATCAAAATTGGGTGGTGGGGGATCACACGCCATTTTTTTTAAATTGTTTATTTTACTGTAAGATATAGACCCGCCCACCGGTGTCTGTGATTGATTGCAGTCAGACAGCTGTCACTCAGCAGCATGATGTGCTTCTGTCTGTAACCAATCACAGATGCCAGCTAAGAAGAAGCTAGATAGAGCGAGGACGAGACCCCAAAATCACTCCAGCATTGATTTTGTCTTTCTGGAAATAAGTTTGTAAGCAAACAATTTGTAACCATGTGTTTTGCCATCTGTTTTTCAATGGATGACAAACGTTGAGAAAAGTGCAAGAATGAACATGCAGCTTCTTTTTTGTCACACACTTTTATAAAAAACAACTGCTGACAAATAGACTGCAATGTGCGCACAGCAAATCTGACTCCTCATAGACTTTGCTGGGAAATCAAAAGTGAGAACGTTCTGACAACAAAACTGCACCAAAAAAATGAGACAAAAACGTGACAAAAACTGCAGCGTGCGCCTAACAGGTATAAGGAAGGAGACTGGGGACGGGTCACACAAGCTGCGCTGCAGATACTGGAGAAAGCGCTGAGCCCGGACAGTATACACCATACCTCCCAACCGTCCCGGATATAGCGGGACAGCCCCGATTATATAGTTTAGTCCCGTTCTCACCCCCGGGAAGCTCTGTATCCTGCAGTGCAGTGAGACACAGCTGCCACGCCCCTGCACTCTGCCGACCACGCCCCCTCCGGATGCCTGCCACACTTTCTGGATGCCTTCCTTGGCATCTATGCTCCTGGCCATGCCCCTTTGTGGTCGTCCACGCCCCCTCTCTATGCTGGACACACACACTCCTGGATGCCTTCCTTGACCCCTCCTGCTGCTCTCGAAGCTGGCCACGCCCCCTCTGCCTGCCCCCTCTACCCAGGATGCTCACATGTGACTGTGACAGACTCATCTGCACAGCGGCTGCTTCTAAACCGTCAGTTCTGCAACTCAGGTAAGTGCACCAGCAGCAGGGAGAGAGCAGTGTGCCTGCAGCAGGGAAAGAGCAGTGTGCCTGCAGGAGGGAGAGAGCAGTGTGCCTGCAGGAGGGAGAGAGCAGTGTGCCTGCAGGAGGGAGAGAGCAGTGTGCCTGCAGCAGGGAGAGAGCAGTGTGCCTGCAGCAGGGAGAGAGCAGTGTGCCTGCAGCAGGGAGAGTGCAGTGTGCCTGCAGCAGGGAGAGTGCAGAGTGCCTGCAGGAGGGAGAGAGCAGTGTGCCTGCAGGAGGGAGAGAGCAGTGTGCCTGCAGGAGGGAGAGAGCAGTGTGCCTGCAGCAGGGAGAGAGCAGTGTGCCTGCAGCAGGGAGAGAGCAGTGTGCCTGCAGCAGGGAGAGTGCAGTGTGCCTGCAGCAGGGAGAGTGCAGAGTGCCTGCAGGAGGGAGAGAGCAGTGTGCCTGCAGGAGGGAGAGAGCAGTGTGCCTGCAGGAGGGAGAGAGCAGTGTGCCTGCAGCAGGGAGAGAGCAGTGTGCCTGTGTCGCGGGCGGAGGAGGGGACGCTGCGCTCTCCCACTGCTCAGGTCCGGCTGCTGCTGCTGCACGGTGGTGGCTCGAGCGGTGGGCCGGATCCCGGGGACTCGAGCGGCGTTCCTCGTCCGTGAGTGAAAAGGGGGGATTTGATTGTAGGGATTTGATATTGTCCGTGACGCCACCCACAGTTGTGGTGAGATTGGTGACACCACCGCTGCTCTGAACGGGGATCCCGGGTGCGATGACAGGGAGCAGCCTGGATGTTAGTTCTCCCCTCCGTGAGTAGGGGGTTGGTTGTCCCGGGGCCCGGTGATGGGGTAGGGATGGATTGCAGGCGGGTTACGGGGCCTGGCGAGGTGCAGGGTCGCGGGGGCAGCGCTGTGCCGCACGGCACGGTGGTACTCACTCAGCCAATGATGTACACAGAGTCTCCGGTAAAACAAACGGCTGGATGGACGGGTCCCACAGACGGCTGCGGTGTTTCTCCTCCCGGCAGGTTGATGGTGACTGCCTTTCCCTGCACCTATGTAGTGTGTACGGTTCCAATGGGTTCCCACCGGTAACCCGCTCCCCAGCTTGGATATGGGCTGAAGGAGCCCCTTTTGCCCGCAGGCTCTGGCCCTGGGAACTTTAGCCTTGGCGGTGACTGTGTTTCCCTCGGTTGGACGGTTGCCTTCTGTCGGGACTTGGCTGCTGGGAAACCCGAGGTTCCCTTCGCTAACGGATTTGACAAATTCACGGCGACTCCTAGCCTTGTCGGGGTCCGTAAGCCCCTGCCGGATGGTGCTGGCTTCTCTTTACGTACCGGTCCGGTACCGCCGGGCCACCGCCCGTCCACGGTCCTTACGGCTAGCTCCAATAGGCCACTCCTGCAGACGGTCACCACCGTCTGCCAATTTTGCTGATCCATCCGGGCCACACACCCGGACCAACTTCAGGCTTCTCTACTGCCACTTCCCTCTTTCCACTTTCACTTCAAAACCTAATCTCTCCACTCCTCAACTCAACTGCCTGCTTTTCCCGCCTCCAGGACTGTGAACTCCTCGGTGGGCGGGACCAACTGCCTGGCCCACCCCCTGGTGTGGACATCAGCCCCTGGAGGAAGGCAACAAGGGTTTTTGTCTGACTTTGGTGTGCCTGACCGGGAGTGTGGGGTGTGTTAGTGTAGTGTTTGTGACGTCCTGGCTTGCAGCAGGGAGAGAGCAGTGTGCGTGCAGCAGGGAGAGAGCAGTGTGCGTGCAGCAGGGAGAGAGCAGTGTGCGTGCAGCAGGGAGAGAGCAGTGTGCCTGCAGCAGGGAGAGTGCAGTGTGCCTGCAGCAGGGAGAGTGCAGTGTGCCTGCAGCAGGGAGAGTGCAGTGTGCCTGCAGCAAGGAGAGTGCAGTGTGCCTGCAGCAGGGAGAGTGCAGTGTGCGTGCTGCAGGGAGAGAGCAGTGTGCGTGCTGCAGGGAGAGAGCAGTGTGCGTGCTGCAGGGAGAGTGCAGAGTGCTTGTGTCGCGGGCGGAGGAGGGGACGCCGCACTCTCCCACTGCTGCTCGGGTCCGGCTGCCGCTGCGGCCTGCTGCTGCCGCTGCTCGGTGGCTCGAGCGATGGGCCGGATCCCGGGGACTCGAGCGGCGCTCCTCGCCCGTGAGTGAAAGGGGGTTGTTGGGTGTGGGGATTGTTTATTGTCCGTGACGCCACCCACGGTTGTGGTGATTTGTTGGCACCACCGCTGCTCTGTATGGGGATCCCGGGAAGGATGGTATGGAGCAGCCAGTTGTTGTGTTGCCCCTCCGTGGGTAGGGGTTGGTGATCCCGGGGCCCAGTGATGAGGTGGGAGATGCAGGGCTTGGTGGGCGCAGGGACGCGGGGGCAGCGCTGTGCCTTGCGGCACTGTGGTACTCACTCAGCCTGAGATGTTGACACAGTTTTTCGGTAAACCACACGGCTGGAAAGACGGTTCCCACGGACGGCTGCACTTGCTCTCCCAGTAGGTGACGGTGGTGTCCCTTTGTCCTGCACCTAATGTTTCTTTGTTGGTAGCGATGGGTTCCCACCGGTAACCCGCTCCCCGGCTTGGATATGGGCCGGAGGAGCCCTACTTTGCCCGCAGGCGCTGGCCCTGAGAGACTGGTGCCCTGGCGGTGGCGGTGTCTCTCCGTTACGGTCGGACTGTTGCCTTCAATCGGGACTTGGTTGTTTGGAGACAGACGTCCCCTTCACTGACGGATTTGGCAAATTATGGCGACTCCTAGCCTTGCCGGGGTCCGAGAGGCCCCTGCCCTGGTACTGACTGTTCTTCGTATACTGCTCCAGACCGCCGGGCCACTACCCGTCCGCGGTCCTTCCAGCAACCTCCGAGCAGTCCCCCTCCAGACTGTCACCGCCGTTGCTGACCTTGCTGACTCTGTCCTGCACACAGCTGGACTAACTTCAGGCTTTTCTACTCTCACTTTTACTCCTTTTCTTCTTTGCTCCACTACTACTTCACTTTTACTTCACTTAGCTCCTCTACCACTCCACTGTTTACTCCTTCTTGTCCAAACCCTATCTGCCTGGTTCCTCCCGCCTCCAGGGCTGTGAACTCCTCGGTGGGCGGAGCCAACCGCCTGGCCCACCCCCTGGTGTGAACACCAGCCCCTGGAGGAAGGCAACAAGGATTTTAGTAGCTTTGGTGTTCCTAACTGGGATGTAGGGTGTGGTGGTGTGATGACCTGTGACCCCTGGCTTGCCCAGGGCGTCACACTTGCAGCAGGAAGAGAGCAGTATGCCTGCAGCAGGGAGAAAGCAGTGTGCGTGCAAGAGGGAGAGAGCAGTGTGCCTGCAGGAGGGAGAGAGCAGTGTGCCTGCAGGAGGGAGAGAGCAGTGTGCCTGCAGGAGGGAGAGAGCAGTGTGCCTGCAGCAGGGAGAGAGCAGTGTGCCTGCAGCAGGGAGAGAGCAGTGTGCCTGCAGCAGGGAGAGAGCAGTGTGCCTGCAGCAGGGAGAGAGCAGTGTGCCTACAGCAGGGAGAGAGCACTGTGCCTGCAGGAGGGGGGAGCAGTGTGCTTGCAGGAGGGGAGAGCAGTGTGCTTGCAGGAGGGGAGAGCAGGGGAGAGTCCAGCACTTGTCTTCTCAGGTCCCCCCTGTGCCTGCAATAGAAAAAGCAGACAAACAGGGGACTCAGAGAAAGCAGCCAGAGGAGCTCTCAGGCTCTGGTGCTGCAATGCTGCCAGCCTGTGCCCTCAGCGCCCCCCAGCACCACGCCAGCCTGTGCCCTCAGCGCCCCCCAGCACCACGCCAGCCTGTGCCCTCAGTGCCCCACCAGCCTGTACCCTCAGTGCCCCCCGCAGTGCTGCCAGCATGTGCCCTCAGTGCCCCCCGCAGTGCTGCCAGCATGTGCCCTCAGCGCTCCCCCGCAGTGCTGCCAGCTTATGCCTTAAGCACCCTTCAGTGCTGCCAGCTTGGGCCCTCAGCATCTTCCACCGCTGCAAAGCCTGTGCGCTAAGCATCCCTAGGGCCAGTATGTATGCCCCACAGGCCACCACTGTCAGTATGTAGGCTCCACAGGCCCCAGTAATGTGTATGTATAGGAAATCATTGCAATGCAGACAATTTGTTTGA
Source organism: Anomaloglossus baeobatrachus (assembly GCF_048569485.1). NCBI lineage: Eukaryota > Metazoa > Chordata > Amphibia > Anura > Aromobatidae > Anomaloglossus > Anomaloglossus baeobatrachus. The sequence goes on from NC_134357.1 coordinate 557,502,134, forward strand.
CAACTTGTTAAATGTCCCATCCTGGTCCCCTGTTGTGCCATTCTACACATGCACAAACTCACACAAACACACGCACACGCACACATTATATGCTCACCTTACCTTCCGTTCCATCGCCGGCCTGCTGGGACTTGCTGTTCGCTAGCATGGGCTGTGTATCGGGTAACCATGACGACGAGGGAGGAACTTCCGCACCCAGAGCGCTGACGTCAAAGGCAGGAGCCTCTGATTGGTCAGCGCGCTGCGTTTGAGTAGCATCTGACAGCGGAAGTTCCTGCTTTGTCGCTGATGGTTACCGATACACAGCCTGGAGCGGCGAACTACAGGACCCAGGAGGCCGGCGATGGAACGGAGGGTACACATGTTATGCTCACCTTACCTTCCGTTTCATCGCCGGCCTCCTGGGTCTTGCAGTTCGCCGCAAGGATTCCTTCCTCGTCGTGATGCATCGGCGAACTACAACTATGTGCGCACATTACGTTTTTTCCCCACGTTAACGCTGCGTTTTGAACTGCAGCATTTCAGTGCCAAATTGCATGTGTTCTGCTTCCCCAGCAAAGTCTATGAGAAGTCCGAAAATTCAATGCGCACGCTGCATTTGGAAACGCAGCGTTTTGGATGCCAAAAATCGCTGCGGAAAAAAAAGCAGCATGTCACTTCTTTTGTGCGTTGTAGCTGCGTTCTCCACCCATTGAAATCAATGATATGGGTCAAAACGCAACCAAAATGCACTTGGACTGTATTTTTGTTGCGTTCCGCATGCTTTTTTGACAAACAAAACGCAGGTCTTTTCAGTCTCTCTCTGTCGATGTCGGTCAATCTTCCTCTGTCTGTCGGTTGGTCTCTTTCTCTGTCAGTTGGTCGCTCTGTCTCTCACTCTCTGTCCGTCGGTCGGTATCTCTCTCTGTCTCTATCTCTGTCTCTCTGTCCGTCGGTCAGTCTCTCTCCCTCTCTCATACTCACCGATCATCGGCGAGGCGCTGCACAGCTGTCACACTGCTCTGGCGGCTTTTCCTCTTTTGAAAATGCCGGCCGCTCATTATTCAATTTCATATTCCCTGCTTTCCTCGCCCACCAGCGCCTAAGATTGGTTGCAGTTAGACATGCCCCCACACTAAGTGACAGCTGTGTCACTGCAACCAATCACAGCCGCCGGTGGGCGGGTCTATATCATGCAGTAAAATAAATAAACTTAAAAAAACTGTCCCCCCCAATTTTGATACCAGCCAGGGTAAAGCCACACGGCTGAAGGCTGGTATTCTCAGGATGGGGAGCTCCATGTTATGGGGAGCCCCCCAGCCTAACAATATCAGCCAGCAGCCGGCCGGAATTGTCGCATCCATTAGATGCGACAGTCCTGGGACTCTACCCAGCTCATCCCGAATTGCCATGGTGTGGTGGCAATCGGGGTAATAAGGAATTAATGGCAGCCCATAGCTGCCACTAAGTCCTAGGTTAATCATGGCAGGCGTCTCCCCGAGATATCTACCATGATTAACCTGTAAGTTAAAGAAAATAAACACATACACCCAAAAATCCTTTATTTGGGATAAAAGACAAAAAAAATCTCTTTCACCATTTTATTAAACCCCCAAATACCCCTCCAGGTCCGACGTAATCCACATGAGGTCCCGCGACGCATCCAGCTCTGCTACATGAAACTGACAGGTGCGGCCACAGACCACGATTGCTCTCTGTCAGCTCCACGTAGCAACTGAACTGAGCCGCACGATCAGCGATGACATCACTCAGGTTACCCGCGGCCAATGCTGGATCCTCCGTGACAGCAAGTCGCCCGAGTGACTGAAGTGAGCTGCGCGATCAGCGATGATGTCACAGGTGAGTTGCGGTCTTAGGTGGAGGACTCCAGCTGGCCGCGGGTATCCTGAGTGACGGCACCGCTGATGGCGCTGCTCACTTCAGTCACTCAGGGGATTTGCGGTCACCGGTGCGTCCTTCAAGGGTGACCGCTAACCAGGACGCGATACACAGACAGAGCCGCGGGATGACAATGAAGTCGGGTGAAGTTCATCTGAGTTCATTCTCATCTCGCAACTCTGTCTGTGTCTGCTGTCAGTGGGCATGTAGCAGAGCTGAATTGACGAGGGAACGCACTGTCAAAAATGCATCTAAAACGCATGGAAAATGCATCCAAAATGCATGAGTTTTGGGTGCATTTTTTTTTTTTTACAAAACGCAGTGTTTACATTTGTCCAGTCTGCTAGAGGGTGTGTTCTTTTCCGCACTGCACAGAACGCAACGTGTGCACATACCAAGCTGAGGTCCCACTGGCATATCACATGTGATGCGATATGCTAATGACCCTCGGCTCCTGCTGTGCTGTGAGCGTGAGCCATTAGGCTATGTGCGCACAGTGCGTTTTTCGCAGCGTTTTTGCGTGTTTTTCGGGTGTGCGTTTTTGGCCTCAAAACTGCATGACTTTGCTTCCCCAGCAAAGTCTACGAGTTTTCATTTTTGCTGTCCGCACACAACTGTTTTTATAAGCTGCGTTTTTTAGCTTGAAAAAAAAAAATGGACATGTCAATTCTTTCCTGCGTTTTTCTGCGTTTTCCGCCCATTCAATGCATTGGAAAAACGCAGCAAAACGCAGAGATCAAAAACGCAGCAAAACGCAGCCATAAACGCACAAAATCACGGTAAAAACGCATGCTTTTTTTTATGCGTTTTTTTGATGCAGGTGCGTTTTTGTGCGTTTTTAGCGGCCAAAAACGCACAAAAACGCAGCGTCAAAAAAACGCAGCATGCGCACATAGCCTTACACTGTGATCTTATCCTCTCGTCGGATCACAGCTGAGGAGGAGAGGGAGGGATTAAGGATGTCAGGCGTTCAGTTGGGATGAGCCCTGGGCCATGCTGTCTTTCTAAAGGCGGCTGGATCAGCGGACGAGAGCACCCACTGACCCCCGTGTCTCCACAATTGGAACAATCAGAACAGTAAGTTGCCTGTATTCACTAATTCCTTCCATTAACCAAAAGCACAGTATTATTACAGATATTTTATCTAATAGAGCGGATCTGTCATGAAGTCTGCAGTTTTGTACATGGGGCAGATTTAGGGGAAAGATCTGCTTTAAAACAGAATTTTGTGGTTTAAAATATTCTAGTTTAAAAGTAACACGGCCAAGTTTGCATTTATATTTTAATTTACTACTTAGAAATAAATCTATGTACCTTATTTTTCGTTTTATAAGGCGCACCGGATTATAAGACACACCCCAAATTTAGAGCTAAAAAAAGGTAAAAAAATGGGGTCCGTCTTATAATCCGGTGTTTTCTTACCGTAGGGGGCCAGCAGTGGTGGTGAAGCGTGGTCACAGGAGGCAGAGGTTGTGCTGGCAGCTGCAGCGGGTTAGTAGCGTCAGCCGCAGTGGGGCCGTGGTGACAGCGGCGTCCGTGGTGGGAGCCGCGGCGGCTCCATGGCGGCGGGTGACAGGTGGAGCAGGCCGGTTAAGTAAGTGTCTCAGTGTGTCCGCGGTCCCGCTTCAAATGATGGCGCCTGGAGCAGCACATGCGCAGATGGAGCGCTCATCCAAGAGATCCATCTGCGCATGCGCTGACTCCCGGTGCCATCATTTGAAACTGGGACCGCGGACACACTGGGATACCTGCCGCACAGCCGCCCGGCAAGCACGGAGAGCCAGCCGGCACCAACGGTCACCCGGCTGCCCACCCGCACGTATGTACAGAGGGGCAGCTGGCACCGACGGGCACCCGCCTGCCTGCCCGCCCGCATGCACGTACAGAGAGGCAGCTGGCACCGACGGGTACCCGGCTGCCCGCACGCATAGAGAGGCAGCCTGCACCGACGGGCACCCGGCTGCCCGCCCGCACGCACATCCGCCCGCCCGCACGTACAGAGAGGCAGACGGCACCAATGGGCACCCGGCTGCCTGCACGCAGCCACAGGCACCCAGCCACCAGAACGCACCCGGTCGCCGCACAAACAGCACCCCGGTAAGCTGTATTTGGATCTTAAGATGCACCCCTCATTTTCCTGCCAAATTTTTGGGAGGAAAAGTGCGTCTTATAATCCGAAAAATACGGTATATTTTTTTAATTATTGTTTCTAAAACAATGATTGTCATTGCTGACTGGGTGTGGTAAGAGGCGTGGCCATGGGCGTGGCCTAAAAATTTGCTGCGGCGTGAACTTTGTCCCTCTTTACGTTCTTTAAAAGTTGGGAGGTATGTATACACAGTGTGTACAGAATCCTCTACTGTAACCGGGACGCACTGCTACACCGCACTAACGGGGCTGCTCTATACCGGAGCGCAGGGGACACCGGGGTCATACTCACAGCGCTGCAGCGAGGATGAGAAAGGCGGGAACTGCTGCCTGGTCCCGGTGTAGCGGAGCGGAGTTTGCGGTGTTGTCCTCTCCCTTAAGGTTAATGTCTCCGTCCTTTCCCGGGTCCTAGGCAGGTGTAGTCCCACTTCCACTGGTCCGAACAGTCTCACACACAATCAGGTGCACAGGCTGGGTGCTCCACTTCTCACTTCTTTCTTCCTTCCTGCTCCACACTTAAGAACAAAAAGGTGGACGAAACCAACATACAGTAAGCTGCAGGGGGGTTGGACTAATCCAAGTGCACACAGATCAGAGGAGAGCGTTGTCTCTTAAGGCCCTGTGCGCACTTACCGGATTTTGCCGCGGATTTTTTGCGGTTTTGCTGCATGTTTCGCTGCAGAAAATGTTCATAACATCTCTGCAGTGAATCACCAGCAAAACCTATGGGCAAAAAAAATCCTGTGCGCACTAGGCGGAATTTGACAGCTGCATGTTTTGCTGCGGGATTCCCGCAGAAAAAACAATTGCATGTCAATTCTTTCCGCACGTCGCTGCGGGATTTCACTCCATTGACTGCCATGTAATCGTGAAATCCCGCAGGGAATAACGCAGGCAGCAAATTCTGTGCGGTTCCCTGCGTTTTCCTGCGTTATTCCTTGTGGTATTTCGCGGTTTACCTCCGGTAATGTACATCGCAGCCGGCGGTTTTGCAGGGAACTGATGTCATTACAGGAAGAGGAAGCAGAGCAGAGAGTAAACACACACACACATCACAGACACAGACACATCACAGACATAGAACACATAGACACAGAACACAGACACATAAAACACACATAGAAAGCAAACGGAAATATAGAAAACAAAACACGTGGGCTCCGCCGTATATTTACCGTCCAGCCGAGGTAAGCACACAGCGGCGGCCCGGTATTCTCAGGCTGGGGAGGGAGAGGGGCAGGGTTAATGTCCCCCGCCTCACTCCCACCTCCCGCAGCCGAGAATATCAGCCGCAGCTGCCCCGGCACTGTCGCATGCATTATACGGCAGTACCGGCGTGTCCCCGGCTCTTCCTGCTGCCGTGTAGCAGTGGCAGTCAGGGTAATACAAGGAGTTAATGGTGGCGGATCACCGCCATTAACTCCAGGCTTGATCATGGCAGCGTCTATGTGACAGCTGACATGATCAACCCGTAAGTAGTGAATAAAACACACAGAAAAATCCTTTATTTTAAATAAAACACAAACAAGCCTCGTTCACCATTTTATTAACCCCTCCCGCACCAAAGCTCCGGCGTAATCCACCGCTCCAGCATAATCCACAGGTCCTGCGCTGCTTACATCCAGCAACGACTGACACACAGCGCTGAATGAATGCAGCCTCGCAGCGAGACAGCAGAGGTAATTACCGGTCATTTCCCACGGCCGGTAATGTGAACTCACTGCCGACCGTGGGAAATGCAGCCATCTGTCCTCTATCTATCTATCTATCTGTCTATCTATCCCTCTATCTATTCTTCTGTCTCTTTATCTATCTATCTAAGAAGGAAATTATTTTTTTTTATTTTTTTTTCAATGTGCTTTATTGCATTGAATGCAATAAAGCACATGTACCAACCCGCACGCGGCAAAACCGCGGCGATACCGCGAACAATACCGCGGTAAAACCGCAGCAAACCGTGGCAAACCGCATGCGGTTTTCGGGTGCGGTTTGCCGCGGTTTTTTACCGCGGGTGCAGTAATCTTTCAGTGCCTGCGTAATTTTCTTGAGAAAATTCCATTTTCCAGTGTGCACATAGCCTTAAAGTCACGGTGTAATTCAGTCCTTTGCAGAAGCATCGCTCTGATCAGAAGAGATCGGACTGTGCAAGCAAAAAGTCCCCTAGGGAAACTAGTAGATTCAATAAAAATTGTAAAAAAAAGTTTTAAAAAATATGAAAAAAACCAAAAAACTTAAAAGTTCAAATCACCCCCTTTTTGCTCCATTGAAAATAAAACAATAAAAAATACACATATTTGGTATCGCCACTTTTAGAAATGCCCGATATGTCATAATATTAAATCAATCAATCTGATCGGTACACGGCGGAGCAGGAAAAAATTCAACATTGCCGTAAAATGCAAAAATAGGAGATCAAAACAATCGCGTCTGTGCAAAAATTAAACCATCATTGAGCCCCAGATCCCGAAAAATGAGAACGCTACAAGTGTCAGAAAATGGTGACAAAAGCGCCATTCTGTTTTTTTACAATCTTCTGAATTTTTCTTCACCCCTTAGATAAAAGTAAAATTATACATGTTTGGTATCTATGAACTTGTACTAACGTGAGGAATCATATTGCGAGGTCAGTTTTCCTGTGTAGGGAACACTATAAATAAAAGACCTGAAAAACAAATTGTGGAATTGCACTGTTTTTGTAATTTCCCCGCCCTTGTAATATTGTTTACAATTTCCAGTAGAATATGGGGCAGAATGAATGGAGTTGTTCAAAAATACACCTCGTCCCACAATATGCCTATATTGACTGAAATAACGGCTCTTGCAAGAAGTGGAGAAAAAAATGGAAAATCGCCCTGGGGTGAAGGGGTTAATAGCTTAGCTTTATGTAGTGTAGGGAAAGTTGCTGGGGAAGGACTAATTTTGCCTTACAGTCCTTGACGCTGCAACGTAAATCCAAAAGTCCTTTTAACGCCTTCATCTTTTCTATTCCCTACTATTACTGCTCTTGACTGCATTTAGTGTAGGGAGAGATGCCTTCATGGCACTCTCCCAGGTTAGGTCTGTGACTTCATCGTTCACCACCTCGTCTTCCACTCTCGCACTCTGGTTGGCCTCCACAATTGTTGACCTACCAACATCACTTGTTGGCAACTGTGTCTCATTATCATTTACCTCTTGATACACTAATTGCAGTTCCCCACTGCGGTCTTCTGACTGTGGCTGCTCAAATATTTGGGCATCACTACACATGATCTCCTCATGTCCCTCTTGAAATGTGCAGGGCAAGAAGCCAGAAGAATTAAAAAATGAAAATGTAAAGAGCTCCTCTAAGTGTCCGAGTGTGGGATTACTTGTTTCCTGGGACTTACCTTAGTGGGAGCAAGATGGATCAGGGTGAGGATTATGTGGTCCAGACGCTTGCCTATTGAAACTGGTCCATGTGGAAGACAGGCTGGAGCTGGGAAATAGACTGGAAGCATTATCTGCCTTCCAACCTACCACCTGTTTGAACTGTCCTGGCTTTAAGAATACTGTTCCGTGCCCCTCTGCAAAATGTGTCAGGAAGGTAGGTCTTGTGGATGAGTGTGTTTGTTGTGCTGCCGCAGCAGGCATATTTTCTCCTGGTCCACTGCCTTGTCCTCTGTGTGCACCATCAGCAGCACGTCCACTTCTCCGTACCTTACCGCATGCTTACCCATTTTAATTTAGCTGTATGATACATGCATGCAAACTTTATGGTATTAATGGGGAAAAGAAAATATGTAGCCCTGAAAAGTACTTTTGCTTTTTATGTTGCAGCAGAGTAAACATTTCAAAAGAGTGTAAGGCAATAAGGCCTGCCTATATCTTATATGAAATTATATCTGGTCTATTTGACAGGACCAAATCCAGCAAATTATCTCCCCATGTTGGCTTATCTACCATCTGAGAGAATTAAGGCCCAGTCACACTAAACAACTTACCAGCGATCCCAACAACGATACAACCTGATAGGGATCGCTGGTAAGTTGCTAGGAGGTCGCTGGTGAGATGTCACACTAAGCAACGCTCCAGCGATCCCACCAGCAACCTGACCTGGCAGGGATCGCTGGAGCGTCGCTACACGGGTTGCTGGTGAGCTGTCACACAGGCAGATCTCACCAGCAACCAGTGACGAGCCCCCAGCGCCGCGTGGAAGCAATGCTGCGCTTGGTAACTAAGGTAAATATCGGGTAACCAACCCGATATTTACCTTGGTTACCAGCGCACACCGCTTAGCGCTGGCTCCCTGCACACCTAGTCACAGTACACATCGGGTTAATTACCCGATGTGTACTCTGCTACGTGTGCAGGCAGCAGGAGCCAGCTTCTGCGGACGCTGGTAACCACGGTAAACATCGAGTAACCAAGAAGCCCTTACCTTGGTTACCCGATATTTACCTTCGTTACCAGCGTCCGCCGCTCTCACACTGCCAGTGCTGGCTCCCTGTTCCCTGCACTCCTAGCCAGAGTACACATCGGGTTAATTACCCGATGTGTACTGTGGCTACGTGTGCAGAGAGCAGGGACCCGGCACTGACAGCGTTAGAGCGGCGGACGCCGGCTCCTGCTGCCTGCACATTTAGTTGTTGCTCTGTCGCTGTCATACACAGCAATGTGGGCTTCACAGCGGGAGAGCAACAACTAAAAAATGGCCCAGGACATTCAGCAACAACCAACGACCTCACAGCAGGGGCCAGGTTGTTGCTGGATGTCACACACAGCAACATCGCTAGCAACATCGCTGCTACGTCACAAAAGTTGTTCCTTAGCAGCGATGTTGCTAGCGATGTTGCTTAGTGTGACGTGGCCTTAAGATGTCTTGAATTGTAGATAACAACTTACAGCTTTTAGCACAACTCGAAGATTCCGTCCCACTGAATGTCTGGGTAATGAAAATCCCCCATAATAAGGACCCGATTATTATTATTATTATTATTATTATTATTATTAATTATTATTTTTATTATTTACTGCTGTTTCCATTTCTTGCAGCACTTCATCCTCTACCTGTTCAGCTATGTTAGGAGGCTTATAGCAAACTCCAGTTAGCAGGTTTCCATTATTGCCCTCCCCATGTATATTTACCCATACTGACTCTATATTGTTGTAGCTCCCCCCAATGTCGTCATTGAGCACAGGTTTTAAGAACCCGAGTAAATCTTGATTTTCTCAGGTTCTTGTGAGGAGCTTCGGAAATGTGTTCGGCAGGAGCTTCAGTGACAACCATTTATGTGCCAAAGTAGAAAAGTATCAATTTGAGGTGCTTCAGATTTTGTTTTTTAGGTCATTTGGTTTCTGATAAAGGTTTTCAAATGGATCCATGGCCATTTTTTATTTTGTTCAACCTACTAATCTTAAAGATTTATAGAGGTTTTTAGGTTTTGCTAATTATTATTGTAAGTGTATTAAGAACTTCCAGTCATAGTCAAACCTGTTACCATTACCAAGAATGACTTTTCCTCTTCGTCTTCTGAGGCTGTTGATGGCTTTGCGACTCTCAAGACAGCTTTTCTAAAGCTCCAGTCCGCAATCAAGCCGATGTTGATTTGCCTTTTGTGGTTGAGGTAGGTGCCTTTTCTGTGGTGATGGGTGCCTTACTTTCACAAAAGGAGGATGGTTACTGTTTTTCGACGCCACTAAATACTTGAATACTAGACAGGCCCAGTGGGCCCGTTTTCTTTGCTTGGTTTGATTTTTCTGTGACATCTCTCCATACAACTAAGGATGCTAAGGCTAATGTTTCATCACATAATTTTGTTCCAGAGTTGAGGGACAAAAATCTAGTCAAAATTCTTAGTGAAAGGGTGATGGTGGATGCTTTAGGATTGATCTCAGACAGCGCATTTTGGAGGCTCAGGTTGGTGCACCGGAGAGCTTGCCACCTGACTAACAGTTGGTGCCTTCCTTTATTCGTACTGACCTTCTTGACGAAGTGTATGGCTCTGTGTTGGCCTGCCATCCTGGTTCCTCTGCCACCTTACCCCCTGGAAAACTGTTTCTGAGTCTTTTTGGTGGTAGAGTGATTGAAAAGATGTTCATGAGTATGTGTGCCATGAGCCAGATCAGACACCCCCATACTTTGCACTGACGAGGGGCAAGCACCCCGAAACACCGTGTCTGCAAATTGGGATTCTGATCTGGCTTATATATCCTGAGTCATATTGCAAAGGATTATTGAAAATCCACTTGTGACTTTTAGGATCGCTACTTCCAATAGGTGGCGCTGTGCTAGAGTTTGTCTCCTTTACTGGAGAGACAATTTGAATATTTCCCAGAGGGGCATTGCAGCTATAAGTCCCCTTACCTGGCAGCCAGACTGGCTTGCAAAGTCTCCTTAAGGAGAATAGTGTTCCCCCGTGGTCCCCACATAGCTTTCTCATGAGCCAGATCAGACACCCCCATACTTTGCACTGACGAGGGGCAAGCACCCCGAAACACCGTGTCTGCAAATTGGGATTCTGATCTGGCTTATATATCCTGAGTCATATTGCAAAGGATTATTGAAAATCCACTTGTGACTTTTAGGATCGCTACTTCCAATAGGTGGCGCTGTGCTAGAGTTTGTCTCCTTTACTGGAGAGACAATTTGAATATTTCCCAGAGGGGCATTGCAGCTATAAGTCCCCTTACCTGGCAGCCAGACTGGCTTGCAAAGTCTCCTTAAGGAGAATAGTGTTCCCCCGTGGTCCCCACATAGCTTTCTCATGAGCCAGATCAGACACCCCCATACTTTGCACTGACGAGGGGCAAGCACCCCGAAACACCGTGTCTGCAAATTGGGATTCTGATCTGGCTTATATATCCTGAGTCATATTGCAAAGGATTATTGAAAATCCACTTGTGACTTTTAGGATCGCTACTTCCAATAGGTGGCGCTGTGCTAGAGTTTGTCTCCTTTACTGGAGAGACAACATGAGTATGTGCAGAGTTTGCGCCAGGTTTAAAGACTTTCATCAGGTCTCGGCAGGGTTTCTTTTGCCTAATGAAGTTCTCTTTCAAACTTGGACTTATTTATCCATGGATTTCTTCATGGATTTGCCTAATTCTGGTGGTGGTAATACTATACTGTAGGTGGTGTCACCAAGATGGTTCACTTGGTTCTTGTACCAAGACTGCCTATGGCTAAGAGTTTAGCTTCATTGTTTATCTCTACATTGTTAAGCCACATGGTGTTCCTAAAAACATAACTTCCGATAGGGGGCTTCAGTTTATGGCTAACTTTTGCTCCAAGTTAAGAATCAAGCTTTCATTCTCTTCAGGTTATCATCCGAAGACTACTGGTCAGATGGTGAATATGAACCAAGAACTAGAACAATATCTAAGATGTTTTACTTCTAATCAAGAGGACTGGGTGGTTTTTCTTCCTCTGGCTGAGTTTACTCTCAATAACCGCAAATGATTATCTTCACTCCATAGCACAGGAGCTCTGGCAGAGACGTTGATTCAACATCCAGAGTCTGCACCTGTTGAGGACATTTCGAGGATCTTTCCCTTCCCCAAAACATCTACTACAGGTGCAGACTCTGTAGACGTCTGCCAGTGCTCTTGTGCTATACATTGAAGATAATCTTTATGGCTGCAGAGCCTCCGAAATGTGGAACAACTTTTCAAATTCTAACTATCGGTATGGACAGGACAGTCTGCAATTATCCAATTTAAAAAAAAAACACACACACTCACTATGGCAAATATAGTGACATAGTGAAAACTTTTTTTATTGCATTTCTACACAACGTTGCATTTGCTGGAAATGAATATTGGAGAATTGACAAAGAAGTTTTGCTTGTTGAGAGTCTGGCAAACATGGCTGACTTTATGTTCTTCTGCCTTTGACGTGACCCTCATGTTATTCGCATTTTGGCCAACAATGATTACTGGTTCTTCACCCCTTCTCGAACCACACTACAGGGAGAATTTTCCATCTCCCCTTAGGCTATGTGCCCACACTATGGAAAATTTGCCACGATTTTTTCGCGGAAATTCCACGGATTTCTCAAAAATCCACAGTACAGCGAGTCCACAGACATTTCTGTGGCATTTGGGAAGTGTTGTGCCCATGGTGCGTTTTTTTCCACAGCGGAAATAATGCGGATTTCCCTGCGGAAAAATCTGTAGCAATACAACTGCAGCATTAAAACAGACAAAGTTGTGCTGCGGTTTTCTTTGAGCTCCTGCGGAATGTCCTGCGGATATATCTGCAGGACACTTTACCTGTGGGCACATAGAGGGCTAGTAAAATGGTGAAATACCAAAAGGCCATAGTCGAACAATTAATACAAAAATTCCCATCTGACAATGCTGGCAGCAGAGGTTTTAGTTCCTTGGACAACCAAGGAGGAGAGATGAGGGAGACACACACTAGGTTTAACAGAGGCAGGGGAATAATATTATAGGTCTGGGATAGTTTTATTAGACCCTCCCATCGCCCAGGCCTTGATATGCAGGGTAGTCTGTCAAGTAGAGAAAGGTTTTGGAAGATGGTGATGGAGTACCTAGCTGACCGTTCCAGCATCCTCCGTGATTCCTCTGTGCCGTAGAACTATTGGGTATCCAAGCTTGAAACGTGGCATGAACTGTCCCTATATGACTTGGAGCTTGTTGGCCTATCTTCGCGCTAGTGGTTTGTCAGAGCAGGTTTTTAGTCCTGCCGGTGAAATAGTAACTGTTTGGCACATCCGCCTGTCAACTGAAAACGCTGACACGCTGACTCATCAAAATGAACAAGGCCTGGACTGACATTTGCTAATGAAATTGGGAAACTTCTCCAACCCATCCTGTGGCACAAGAGATGTGAGGCCTTTGATCCATTTGAAAAATGCAGCTTTACTTACAGTCATATGAAAAAGTTTGGGCACCCCTATTAATGTTAACCTTTTTTCTTTATAACAATTAGGGCTTTTGCAACAGCTATTTCAGTTTCATATATCTAATAACTGATGGACTCAGTAATATTTCTGGATTGAAATGAGGTTTATTGTACTAACAGAAAATGTGCAATCCGCATTTAAATAAAATTTGACCGGTGCAAAAGTATGGGCACCCTTATCAATCTCTTGATTTGAACACTCCTAACTACTTTTTATTGACTTACTAAAGCACTAAATTGGTTTTGTAACCTGATTAAGCTTTGAACTTCATAGGCAGGTGTATCCAATCACGAGAAAAGGTAGTTAAGGTGGCCACTTGCAAGTTGTTCTCCTATTTGAATCTCCTATGAAGAGTGGCATCATGGGCTCCTCTAACCAACTCTCAAATGATCTGAAAACAAAGATTATTCAACATAGTTGTTCAGGGGAAGGATACAAAAAGTTGTCTCAGAGATTTAAACTGTCAGTTTCCACTGTGAGGAACATACTAAGGAAATGGAAGAACACAGGTACAGTTCTTGTTAAGCCCAGAAGTGGCAGGCCAAGAAAAATATCAGAAAGGCAGAGAAGAAGAATGGTGAGAACAGTCAAGGACAATCCACAGACCACCTCCAAAGACCTGCAGCATCATCTTGCTGCAGATGGTGTCAATGTGCATCGGTCAACAATACAGCACACTTTGCACAAGGAGAAGCTGTATGGGAAAGTGATGCGAAAGAAGCCGTTTCTACAAGCACGCCACAAACAGAGTTGCCTGAGGTATGCAAAAGTACATTTGGACAAGCCAGTTACATTTTGGAAGAAGGTCCTGTGGACTGATGAAACAAAGATTGAGTTGTTTGGTCATACAAAAAGGCGTTATGCATGGAGGCAAAAAACACGGCATTCAAAGAAAAGCACTTGCTACCCACAGTAAAATTTGGTGGAGGTTCCATCATGCTTTGGGGCTGTGTGACCAATGCCGGCACCGGGAATCTTGTTAAAGTTGAGGATCGCATGGATTCAACTCAGTATCAGCAGATTCTTGACAATAATGTGCAAGAATCAGTGACAAAGTTGAAGTTACGCAGGGGATGGATATTTCAGCAAGACAATGATCCAAAGCACCGCTCCAAATCTACTCAGGCATTCATGCAGAGGAACAATTACAATGTTCTGGAATGGCCAACCCAGTCCCCAGACCTGAATATCATTGAACATCTGTGGGATGATTTGAAGCGTGCTGTCCATGGTCGGCGACCATCAAACTTAACTGAACTGGAATTGTTTTGTAAACAGGAATGATCAAATATACCTTCATCCAGGCTCCAGGAACTCATTAAAAGCTACAGGAAGCGACTAGAGGCTGTTATTTTTGCAAAAGGAGGATCTATAAAATACTAATGTCACTTTTATGTTGAGGTGCCCATACTTTTGCACCGATCAAATTTTGTTTAAATGTGGATTGCACATTTTCTGTTAGTACAATAAACCTCATTTCAATCCAGAAATATTACTCAGTCCATCAGTTATTAGATATATGAAACTGAAATAGCTGTTGCAAAAACCCAAATTGTTATAAAGAAAAAAGGTTAACATTAATAGGGGTGCCCAAACTTTTTCATATGACTGTATATAAGCTTTAATACCATCGTCTGTTAACTCCATTCATAGGGAGAGTTGATCTAGGTGGGAAACCTTTGGATTAGAGGCATATAGGCAAGGCTGAGTGCCTTACAGTCCTTTGAAAGGTTTCCTCTGCTGCAACCTAAAAACAAGTAATTTTCAGGGCTACATATTTTCCTTTCCCTATTAATACTATAAAGTTTGCAGGCTTATATCATACACCTAACTTAAAATGCTTAAGTGTGCGGTAAGGGATGGAGAAGTGGACGTGCTGCTGATGGTGCATGCAGACGCCAAGGTTGTGTGCCAGGGAAATTGCGCCTGCTGCGGCAGCACAACAAATATGCTCATCCATAAGACATAGCTTCCTACCCCACTTTGCAGGAGGGGTGTAGGACACCACTCTTGAAGCTAGAACAGTGTGAACAGGTGATCGGTTGGATTGCAGATAATGCTTCCAGTCTATTTCTCAGCACTACCCTGTTTTCCATATGGACCAGTTTCAATAGGCAAGAGTCAGGACCACATAATCCTCACTCTGATCCTCCTTCCTCCCACTTTGGCGAGTCCCAGGAGACAAGTAATCCAATACTTGTAAAGAGCTCCTTGGAGTGTCCATTTCCATTTATTGATTCTGATGGATTCTTTCCCTGCAGGTTTCAAGAGGGACATGAAGAGATTATATGTAGTGATGCCCAAATATTTAATCAGTCATGGTCAGAAGACAGTGGTGGGGAACTGCAATTGGTGTCGCAAGAGGTAGATGATGATGAAACACAGTTGCCATCAAGTGATCTTACTAAGGCTACTTTCACACATCAGTTTTCTGTATTCAGGCACAGTCCTTTTTTTTCCTGATCCAACGGATCCTGAAAAAAAAGTGAAAACCGTATCCACCGGATCCGTTTTTTTAACGGATCCGTTATGCCGGATCCGTTAAAAAACGGATCCGGTGGATACGGTTTGCATCCGTTTTTGCATCCTTTTCGTCCGTTTTTTGGCTGGATCCGTTTTGTTAATTACATTGGAGCATGCTCAGTTTAGAAAAACGGATCCGGCGGCCGCATCCGTTTTTTACCGCATTACGCCGGATCCGGCGTCCATAGGCTTCTATTGTAAAACACGCCGTATCACGCCGGATCCGGCGCGATGCGGTTTTTTTGCCGGACAAAAAAACGTTGCAAGCTACGTTGCCTCCGGCCGCCGCTTTAACTAATTTTGCCGCATCCGGAAAAAAACGGATGCAACGCAAAGCCATCCGGTACAATCCGGTAACAATGCAAGTCTATGGGGAAAAAACGGATGCGGTACCGGATCCGTTTTACCCGTTTTTTTCCGGATTGAACCTGATGGCAAAAAACTGATGTGTGAAAGTAGCCTTAGTCAACAAGTCAGGAGGACAACCACAGTGTGGAAGTCGAAGACAAGGTGGTGGACATGAAGTCACTGACCTAATCTGGAAAGCTGCCATGAAAGCTACTCTCTCTACACTAAATGCAGTTACGAGTGCTATTAATTGGGAAAAGAATAGATATAGGTTTACATTGCAGCAGCAAGGACTGCAAGGCAATAACCCCTGCCTAGATGCTTCTATTACAAAACGAGTCGTTCTCCAGCAACTTTCCCTACACGCAGCTAAGAGCCATATTAACTCTTTCACCCCTGGGTAATTATTTTGTTTTTCATTTTTTCCTCCCCTTCTTCCCAGAGCCATAATTTTTCAGTCAATATACCTACATGAGGGCTTATTTTTTTGTGGGATGAGTTGTACTTTTGAATGACACCATTCATTCTGCCCCATATTATACCGGAAAATGGGGAAAATAATCCAAGTGCTGTGAAATTGCAAACAAAAGTGCGATTCCACTCTTTGTTTTTGAGGTTTTGATTATTTACCGTATTCCCTATACAGGAAAACTGACCTGGCATTATGACTCCCCAGGTCGGTATGAGTTCGTAGATACCAAACATGTATAATGTTACTTTTATCTAAGGGGTGGAAAAAATTTCAGAATTTGTAACAAAAAAAGAATTGCGCTTTTGTCGCCATTTTCTGAGACCCGTAGCGTTCTTATTTTTTGTGCTCTAGAGTTCACTGATGGCTTATTTTTTGCATCTTGAGCGTACGTTTTTAATGATATCATTTTGGGGTAAATCCGATGTTTTGATCGCCTGTTGTTGCATTTTAATGTATTTTTTCGACCAAAAAAACGTAATTTTGACATTTTTCATTTTTTCTGGCTTCACCCTGTACTGATCAGATTAAATGAATTTATATTTTGATAGATCGGGCCTTTATGAATGAGACAAAATTTGTTTTTTTTTATGGTTTTATTTTCAATGGGGCAAAAGTGGGGTGATTTGAACTTTTAGTTGTGCAGGGTTTTTTAACTTTTTTTACAATATTTATTGATTTTACTTTTTGCCTGCACAGTCCGATCGCTTTTCCTCATGAGAGCAATGTTTATTTAAATGTCCTTTTAATATACCACGCCTCTGCTCTGTTTGTGCATATATTTGTGTTTCTTCAGATATTTTGTCATACCATGCCTGAGGAAGAGACCTGAGATGTCTGGAAAGTTTGCTTTGTAACATCACTTTATTTTATTTAGCCATTAAAAGGTATCACAACAAGATTATCATTTTGTTTCTCTCACTGAGAACATTCAATCATTTTTCAACTGGCGAACACGGCACCAAAACCTTTTCACTTGTAACTTTAAGAGACAATGCTCCCCTCTGATTTGTGTGCACTTGGATTAGTCCAACCCCCCTGCAGCTCGCTGTGTGGAAGGGAGAAATCTGGAAGCGAGAAGTCCAAGCACAGGCCTGTGGAGGGAAGACTGAGTGTGTGACACTGCGCAGAGCAGCGGCCCCTCACATCAGAGGATACACCAGACCCGGGAAAGGACGGAGACATTAACCTCAAGGGAGAGGACAACACCGCAGACTCCGCTCCGCTCCACCGGGACTAGGCACCAGTTCCCGCCTCTCTCCTCCTCGCTGCAGCGCTGTGAGTGTGACCCCGGGGTCCCCTGCGCTCCGGTATAGAGCGTCCCCATTAGTGCGGTGTAGCAGTGCGTCCCGGGTACAGGAGAGGAGTCTGTACACACTGTGTATACTGTCCGGGCTCAGCGCTTTCTCCAGTATCTGCAGCGCAGCCTGTGTGTGACCCGTCCCTTCTCTCCTTCCTGCGGCCTGTGTGACCCGTCCCCGCTCTCCTCCTTCCCGCGGCCTGTGTGACCCGTCCCCGCTCTCCTCCTTCCCGCGGCCTGTGTGACCCATCCCCGCTCTCCTCCTTCCTGCGGCCTGTGTGACCCGTCCCCGCTCTCCTCCTTCCTGCGGCATGTGTGCCCCGTCCCCGCTCTCCTCCTTCCTGCGGCCTGTGTGCCCCGTCCCCGCTCTCCTCCTTTCTGCAGCCTGTGTGACCCGTCCCCGCTCTCCTTCCCGCAGCCTGTGTGACCCGTCCCCGCTCTCCTCCTTCCCGCGGCCTGTGTGACCCAGCCTCGCTCTCCTCCTTCCTGCGGCCTGTGTGACCCGTCCCCGCTCTTTTTCCCACAGCCTGTGTGACCCGTCCCCGCTCTCCTTCCTGCGGCCTGTGTAACCCGTCCCCGCTCTTCTTCCCGCAGCCTTTGTGCTCCGTCCCCGCTCTCCTCGTTCCTGCGGCCTGTGTGACCCGTCCCCGCTCTCCTTCTCGCGGCCTGTGTGACCCGTCCCCGCTCTCCTCCTTCCCACGGCCTGTGTGACCCGTCACCGCTCTCCTCCTTCACGTGGCCTGTGTGACCCATCCCCGCTCTCATCCTTTCCGTGGCCTGTGTGACCCATCCCCGCTCTCATCCTTTCTGCGGCCTGCGTGACCCGTCCCCGCTCTCCTCCTTCCCGCGGCCTGTGTGACCCATCCTCGCTCTCCTCCTTCCCGCAGCCTGTGTGACCCGTCCCCGCTCTCTTCCTTCCCGCGGCCTGTGTGACCCAGCCCCGCTCTCCTCCTTCCTGCGGCCTGTGTGACCCGTCCCCGCTCTTTTTCCCACAGCCTGTGTGACCCGTCCCCGCTCTCCTTCCTGCGGCCTGTGTAACCCATCCCCGCTCTTCTTCCCGCAGCCTTTGTGCTCCGTCCCGCTCTCCTCCTTCCTGCGGCCTGTGTGACCCATCCCCGCTCTCCTTCTCGCGGCCTGTGTGACCCGTCCCCGCTCTCCTCCTTCCCACGGCCTGTGTGACCCGTCCCCGCTCTCCTCCTTCACGTGGCCTGTGTGACCCATCCCCGCTCTCATCCTTTCCGTGGCCTGTGTGACCCATCCCCGCTCTCATCCTTTCTGCGGCCTGCGTGACCCGTCCCCGCTCTCCTCCTTCCCGCGGCCTGTGTGACCCATCCCCGCTCTCCTCCTTCCCGCAGCCTGTGTGACCCGTCCCCGCTCTCCTCCTTCCCGCGGCCTGTGTGACCCAGCCCCGCTCTCCTCCTTCCTGCGGCCTGTGTGACCCGTCCCCGCTCTTTTTCCCACAGCCTGTGTGACCCGTCCCCGCTCTCCTTCCTGCGGCCTGTGTGACCCGTCCCCGCTCTCCTCCTTCCCGCGGCCTGTGTGACCCGTCCCCGCTCTCCTCCTTCACGTGGCCTGTGTGACCCATCCCCGCTCTCATCCTTTCCGTGGCCTGTGTGACCCATCCCCGCTCTCATCCTTTCTGCGGCCTGCGTGACCCGTCCCCGCTCTCCTCCTTCCCGCGGCCTGTGTGACCCGTCCCCGCTCTCCTCCTTCACATGGCCTGTGTGACCCATCCCCGCTCTCATCTTTTCCACGGCCTGTGTGACCCATCCCCGCTCTCCTCCCTGCGGCCTGTGTGACCCGTCCCCGCTCTCCTTCCTGCGGCCTGTGTGCCCCGTCCCTGCTCTCCTCCTTCCTGCGGCCTGTGTGCCCCGTCCCAGCTCTCTGCCTGACATTGAGTTCTGCTGCTCAGCTTATTTGTAACCAGAATACCCAAGTCTTTCTCCTGATCTGTAGTCCCGAGTTTACTTCCATTTAATGTATATGCAGCTATAGGATTACTCCGTCCTAGGTGCAGTACTTTACATTTATCAACATTAAATTTCATTTGCCAAGTGTCTGCACATTACGACATCTTATCCAGATAATTTTGTAACATTGTACTATCAAGATCCATTTTTAATATCCTACATAGTTTGCTTTGGCTAGCAAAGACTGACACATTACTCCCCGTAATGCTGGCGTCCCTGCATCCCTCACTCTCCTCCCAGCAGGGACACGCGCTTGCTCATCGTCGCGGCCGACTCCCTCCACGCTGCCCGGGGTCCCTGCATTCCTCCACATGAGTGCCTTCTGCTTCACCCTCCTGAGGCCTGTGCACGTGGCAGAGGGCCTCTGGGAGTGATCCTAGGACGTGTGCGCACATTGCTGCCCTTGTCTTAAAGGGCCAGCGCATCACTCCCAGGAAGTGCCTATCACTGAGAGGCACAGGGTACTTAGGGCACTCACCCACTAGGGGAGGTGCCTGATCAACACCCTAGTTTTGCTAGTTAGTGTCCAGTGCTCTAGCCAGCTATTTGTTAGGTCCCCTTGTCCTGTCCTGCCTGCACCTGGTTCCAGTCCTGTCTTGCCCGTAACTGCTACCTGTTTATTCAACCCTGTTGGTACCTAGCTGTGCCATCTGCCTCAGCCATCCTGGTTGTCCCAGCAATGCTAGAGACTCTGCCTGTCTATCCTGACCGTGCCATCCGTCTCTGCGACCCTGGATGTCCCTGTGAAGTCCAGTGACTCAGCTTGCCTGCCCCTGTGTATGTCCCAGCTCTGAGGGTCCACTGCCACAGTCCTGGACTCTACCTCTTAAAGGGTAGGGCTTGGGTCCCCCTTTGGTCCAATGGGTTCACTGTTGCTCGCCGCCGCACCATCTCCGGCACCGAGTGCTACACTCTCAATTCAATCCACAAGGTCATTAATAAAGAGATTAAAAATAATTGGTCCTGGAACAGATCTCTGTGGTACCCCACTGCTAACTATAGCCCAATTAGAGAATGTACCATTTATGATGACTCTTTGTTTCCTATCTTTCAGCCAATTCCCTTACCCATCTACTTATAGTTTCCCCTAGTCCTTGCTTCTGGAGCTTCAGAATAAGGCTATTATATGGTACAGTATTAAATGCCTTTGCAAAGTCCAAATAATTCACATCAGCTGCATTAGCAATATCCAGATTTGTACTTGCATCCTCCTAGGACCCCAACATGTTGGTTAGACACGACTTATCTTTCATGAATCCATTCTGGTTAAGTTATGTTATTCTCTCTAATATATCATTTCATGTCATTTCTTAAAATGCCCTCAAAACTCTCGCACACCACTGATGTCAGACTTACCGGACAGTAGTTACCTGAATCCACCCTCTTACCTTTCTTAAATAGATTCCGAATATTTTCTACATACTCTATTAATTGTGATGTAACTTATATATCTTGTATATGTTTTTAATTGTATGTTTTTTGCATGTTAACCCATTAGTTGCTATCCCCACAGGTGAGCAATTATTATTGGGTGGACTCCCTTCTTAAAGAAGGATTTGGTCAGTTTTGGTTCAGACCATGATTAAGACAGTTTGTTGAAACGCGTCGCTCTGACCTGGAGATCTTTATAATCTATGCTGCATGGTCTTGGATTTTATGAAAACCATATGAATAAAGAAGATTGGTTTTAATCCGTTATGAGATTGCGCTGGATTTATGCTTTCCTTTCTTAAATATCAGTACTATATCAGCCATTCTCCAATCCTGAGGCACCAACCATGTTACAATAGAGTCTAAAAAGATAATATACAGCGGACTGTCAATTGCAGAGCTCAATTTCCTCAATATCGATGCATGAATGCCATCTGGCCTGGGGACTTGTCAATGTTTAATTTACTCAGATGCAGGCGTACTTCTTCTGTAAATTAATTACATCGGGGGAGGGTGGGGGTGATTGTGATTTTTGTCTTTTTGAGTGATCCCTGGAACAGTCAGTTCCTTGGTGAACATAGATGTAAAGTGCCTGTTTAATATCTCAGCCTTTCCTTTGTCCTCTATAATTTTTCTGTTATTTTTTTATGTGGCCAATACCATCCTTTTTTCCCTTTTGGCGTTGATGTATTTATGAAAAAAATGGGGTTTATTTTAATGTTTTTGGCACTTTTTGTTTCAGTAGCTAATTTTGTTTGCTTGATTTATTTTTTACATTTCCTATTGAGAATTTTATACTCCTGAAATGCTATTTCTGTATTCTCAGGCTTCAAGATTTTAAATGCCCTTTGTTTTTGTTTTGTTATACTTTGCACTATCTTATTTATCCATAGTGGATTCTTTTAATTCCTGGACATTTTATGACCAGAGGGTATACGTTTTTTACAGGACTCTAGTAGTATATCCTTAAACTTACCCCATTTATGTTCAGTATCCTCAGTTACCATGACACTATCCCAATCTATACAATTTAGCTCTTCCCTTAATTTGTTGAAATCATCTTTCCTAAAATTCCAGGTTTTAGTATTTCCCCTTTCCAATGTTCTATTGAATATTACATTGAAACTTACCCTATTATGGTCACTGCTGCCTAGGTGCTCCCGGACCCGTAGATCTGAAATTGTATCCGGTCTATTTGAAAGGACCAAATTCAGCAAATTATCTCCCCTTGTTGGTTTATCTACCATCAGAGATGTAATTGTCTTGAATTGTAGATAAGAACTTGCAGCTTTTAGCACAACCAGTAGATTTTATGTCCCAGTGAATGCCTGGATAGTTGAAATCCTCATAATAAGGAACCAATTATTATTATTTGCTGCCTTTTTAATTCATTGCAGCATTTCACCCTCTACCTGTTCAGCTATGTTAGGAGGCTTATAGCAAATTCTACACTGTGTGCAGACTTATTAGGCAAGTTGTATTTTAGCGGATTTTTTTTTATTATTGATCAACAACTATGTTCTCAATCAACCCAAAAGACTCATAAATATCAAAGCTTAATATTTTTGGAAGTTGGAGTGGGATTTTTTTAGATTTGGCTCTCTTAGCAGGATATCTGTTTGTGCAGGTAACTATTACTGGGCATAATTATTAGGCAACGTAATACAAAACAAATATATTCCCATCTCACTTGTTTATTTTCACCAGATAAACCAATATGACTGCACAAAATTTAGAAATAAACATTTCTGACATGCAAAAACAAAACCTAAAAAAATGAGTGACCAATATAGCCACCTTTCTTTATGATGATACTCAGAATCTATGAATGGTAGGCTGTTGTCAGTTGCTTGTTCTGTTTACGATCAACATTGCGTGCAGCAGCCACCACAGCCTCCCAGACACTGTTCCGAGAGGTGTACTGGTTTCCCTCCCTGTAGATCTTATATTTTATGAAAGACCACAGGTTCTCTATGGGGTTTAGATAAGGTGAACAAGGGGGCCATGTCATTATTTGTTGATCTTTTAGACCTTTACTGGCCAGCCACGCTGTGGAGTAGTTGGATGCATGTGATGGAGCATTGTCATGCGTGAAAATCATGTTTTTCTTGAATGATACCGACTTCTTCCTGTACCACTGCTTGAAGAAGTTGTCTTCCAAAAACTGGCAGTAGGTCTGGGAGTTGAGCTTCACTCCATCCTCAACCCGAAAAGGTTGCACAAGTTCATCTTTGATGGTACCAGCCCATACCAGTACCCTACCTCCACCTTGCTGACGTCTGAGTCGGAGTGGAGCTCTCTGCCCTTTACTGATCCAGCCTCTGGCCTATCCATCTGGCCCATCAAGAGTCACTCTCATTTCATCAGTCCATAAAACCTTTGAAAAATCAGTCTTAAGATATTTCTTGGCCCAGTCTTGACATTTTGTCTTATATTTCTTGTTCAAAGGTGGTCGTTTTTCACTCTTCCTTACCTTGGCCATGTCCCTGAGTAATGCACACCTTGTGCTTTTTGATCCTCCAGTAACGTTGCAGCTCTGAAATATGGCCAAACTGGTGGCAAATGGCATCTTGGGAGCTTCATGCTTGATTTTCCTCAATTTATGGGTAGTTATTTTGCGCCTTTTTTGACCAACACGCTTCTTGCGACCCTGTTGGCAATTTGCCATGAAACGCTTGATTGTTCAGTGATCATGCTTCAAAGGTTTGGCAATTTTAAGACTGCTGCATCCCTCTGCAAGACATCTCACAATTTGGGACTTTTCAGAGCTCGTCAAATCTCTCTTCTGACCCATTTTGCCAAAGGAAAGGAAGTTGCCTAATAAGTATGCACCCCTTATATAGGGTGTTGATGTCATTACATCACCCCCCTCCTCATTACAGAGATGCACATCACCTGATTCACTTAATTGGTAGTTGTCTCTCAAGCCTATACAGCTTGGAGTAGGACTACATGTATAAAAAGTGTTATGTGATCAAAATACTCATTTGCCTAATAAGTCTGCACACAGTGTAGTTAGCAGCTTTCCATTATTGCTCTCCCAGTGTATTTACCCATACAGACTGAGGTTACATTGTTGCAGTTTTCATTTACCACACATCTTAAAGGGGTTATCCGGCTTATTTTGACTTTTTTTTATAATTACACTATTGGGCAACATTGGGGCAGGTAAGTAGATAGTGACCACTTACCTGCCCTGCTGTCAGCCCCACTCCCCCGGCTCAGAGTGGTCATGTGACTGCTCCTGCTGCGATTTTGCTGCTTCCGGTCATTTTATATCAACATGGGCAGGACCATGTTGACATGCAAATCTGGGAACAGCATGTTGCCGCCCTGCTGGGCGGGTACAGTGCCTGAGTCCCCGCCCCCCTTCCCTGCACCCTCCCACACATTCCCCCGCACCCCATACTCTCCCCGCCCACGGTGTCACCGCCAGCACCGGGCCCCCTGCTAAGGATAGCAGGAGTGCCTGTGCAGTCTGTGTCCCGCTCCAGCCCCGCGGCTGCCTTCATTGCAGTATCAGCAGCTTCTCACACTGCAGCGCAGGCAGCCGCGGGGATGACAAGCGCTGCTGCCAGGAGGCTATATAAGATCATTACCTGCTGAGACGATCTTCCCTTCACTCCTGTCAGCGCTATCACTGCCTTCTATGCCCGCCGTGTTCTCACATCACTAGCAGTGACGTCACAGGCTCTCGCGATACTGCTGAGAACGCGGCGGGCATAGAAGGCAGTGACAGCGCTGACAGGAGTAAAGGGAAGATAGTCACAGCAGGTAATGATCTAATCTAACCTCCTGACAGCAGCGCTTGTCATCCCCTGCAGTGACCTGGGCTGACCTATTGATGTTAGCTCAGGTCACTGCACGGCTCTCCCAGCCAATGGGGAACATTCTGTTCTTCATTGACTGGGACATTGACTATTGTATGGATCATTGTGGGACCCCCTTACTGAATTACGCCAGATCCAGATTTGTTTTTCTTTTCAATAAATTGGTGAAAGAGGGAATGTGTTTTGGGGAGTGTTTTTTCAAATAAAACATTATTTATGTCTTTTTCATCTATCTATCTATCCCTCCATTCATTCATTCATCCCTCTATCTCTCTGTCTCTATATCTATCTATCTATCCATCTCTATATCTACTCATCTATTTATCTTTCTTGCTGCTTCCGTTTTTTGCAGTCCGCAAAAAAAACGGAAGGCACACTGATGACACACGGATGCATCCGGGAAAAAATTGACCATTTTTTTCGCAAAAATGGAACGGTCATGTGAATGTAGCCTACATGTGTTCCCTATGGGGGTAGTGGTCGGTACAGAACGATGGTGAGGGGGGGGGGGTTGGTACAGCACGCCGTGTGTGTGTGTGGGTGGGGGGAGGGATGCAGAGCCTGATGTGGTGTGGGGCGCAGAGCCCGGTGTGTGTGGTGTGGGGTGCAGAGCCAGATGTGGGGCTGTTATTTCCAATGCTAGAGTGATAACAGGTCAGGTGCAGGGGCAGAATACTGACAGGGAATGTGTGTGTGGAGGGCGGGCAGGGGGCGGGGCTGGACAGTGAGGCCGGGCAGGGGGCGGGGCCGGACACTAAGGCCAGGCGTTGGCAGCTCTGACTGTCCAGAAAGAGGTCAGTTTGCTGGAGCTGAATGTAAACAAAGAGCTGCAGAGAATAAAGGGATAATTCAAGTGGAACAAAAGTTAGAAAACAAAAAATAACAATGTAGGGGTGATTTATGTGACAATACAGCACAGATAAGCTCAAAGTTTTTTGGTAAGCTAATGTCGGACAACTCCTTTAAGTTAGATTTACTAAATATATACACACCTCCATATTTTTTGTCTTTCCTGTCCTTTTTGAACATGTTGTAACCCTCTACGTTTGTCACACAGTCAAGGCTCTCATCCAGTCATGTTTCCGTAATGACCACCACATCATAATTCATGGTCTCCAACTAATTAATTTTGTTTACAAGACTTCTTGCTTTGCCAGCAGACATTTATTACTATTAACACATTTTTTACTCCTCGTCTCCCTATTTTCCTTGCATGTCCCTGCCCACCCCTAAACCTCCATTGATCCCTACTGGCTCATGCTTTCTGTCTACTCTATTCTCTTTTTTTGCACAATCACCCTCCCTTCCCCCAGATCCTAGTTTAAAAGCTCCTCCATCCATGTAACCATTTTTCCCCCTAGCACAGCTGCACCCTCCCCATTGAGATGCAGCTCATCTCTACCATAGAGCCTGTAGCGGACAAAGAAGTTGGCCCAGTTTTCCATGAACCCAAACCCCTCCTTCCTGCCACATTTTTATCTCGCTAAGCTGAGCCACATTTTTATCTCGCTAAGCTCCCGCTGTCTTTCTAGTGACGCTCGTGGCACCGGTAGTATTTTTGAAAACACCACCTTGGAGGTCCTGGCCTTCAGCTTCTCTCCTAGTTCCCTATAATCATTTTTAAGGACCTTCCACCTCCCTCTAACTTTGTCATTAGTACCAATGTACACAGTGACCGCTGGGTTTTCCCGAACCCCACCCAGCAATCTGTCTATACGATCCGCAATATGCGGAAGCCGAGCACCCAGCAGACATCACACTGTTCGGCATTCACGGTTTCGGCAACAGATGACCCTGTGTGCCGGCCTAATTAAAGAGTCAAATACCACCACCATCTGTCTGGCCTTTCAAGCTCTTCAAGCAGAAACATCCTGCTGTAGTGATTTTAGTCCTGGCCCTGCATCCCCAATATCAGCCAGCAGGCATATTTATTAGGTTGTGCTAGATCAGGACTAGGCTCCCTGACACATTTCCCCTCTACCTCTTCTTCTAAAGGTCCTGTCACACACAGAGATAAATCTTTGGCAGATCTGTAGTTGCAGTGAAATCATGGACATATTGTTCCATTTGTACACAGCCACAAACCTGGCACTGATTGTCCACAATTTCACTGCAACCACAGATCTGCAGCAGATTTATCTCTGTGTGTGACAGGGCCTTAACTGTTACCCAGCTACCTACCTATGAGTCCTGACCTTCCCCACCTCCACCCTCCTCCATAGCTTGGCCCCAGCCAGAGCTTAGTGAGCTCTAAACTTCTCTCCATGTTTGCAATGCTTCTGAATGTTGCAAGCGGCATATTTAGATCTATTACCTAGGCTTCCAAATATGTAATATGCTGACATCGAATGCAGACATATTCACCCTTGAACAGATGTTCAAGGCATGCATAGATCTCTCAAGACGCACACTTGGTAGCATTGTCCATGGAGCACATACTAAATGGCGATGAACAGTACATACCGGTATAAGAACAATGGAAAATAAAAAAGGTAACAAGAAACTATGCTCTTGTGTCAAACTATGATATTATGTCCAACTATGCTATACACTTAACTTGCAGTCAGCACTTAATTTGCAGCCTCGCTCGCTCCGAAGCCTCACTGGAATTTTATAGTTTATTACCCAGCTAGCAAACCAAACACAATGAATCACCTAACACAAATCACAAATTCCACTTTGCATGAATTGCTATGAAGCACCCAAAAGGTTAGTAAAGTTCTTGGATATGGTTTTGAGCAGTGTGAGGGGTGCAGTTTTTAGAATTGTGTCACTTTTGGGTATTGCCTGTCACCTAGGCCTCTCAAAGTCACTTCAAATGTGATGTGGTCCCTAAAAAAATGATTTTGTTAGAAAAGTAAAAAATTGCTGATAAACGTTTAACCTTTTTTTTCCTGGCTTGTTTCATTTACAGTATAAAAGCCTAAAGGGAAACTGCAAAAAAAAATCATATTCAGTGTTTAAAAAAATGTCAAAACTAAAGCACCTTACATGTAGATGTGTCACCCAGGGAAGGGGGTACTCGGTCCTGGGCAATTGCAAACGGGAATGTCACTTCGGGTGGCCGTTGCCCATCCCGTGCCCTGGGGATGCTTGATGAAATGGCAGGGGCTATTTACAAGGGATAATGAAATTAATGTTCGTGATGCCACCTGCGGTAGTGCGGCAAGGGAATAGGTGCCGCCGCTGCTGCTTATGAGGGACTGGGGCTGATGGAATCAGCAGCAAGTGTGTTAACCCCCACCGCAGGTAGGGTAAACCCCAGTGTCCTGTAGGTGCTGGAGAAAGTGGATTGTGCAGGCACAGTCTATGAGACCTCTTGGTGTTGGATGAGGTACACAGTGCAGTAAACAGGGACAAACACTGCTGGTTATCGTAGTGCTGAATGAGGTGCAGGCTGAAAGGAATCCAAACAGGCAAAGTCCGAGTGAAACAAGGAGTCTTTACTGAGGATTTTTACTCACAGGTTACACTCCCCTCGTGCTGGGGACAGATTCCTGGTTCCCTTTGTCCTGGCTCTGTCTGTGTAGCCTGGCTATGGCCCCCTCCGTCCACTTCTCTTGCACAGTTCTGTCAGAGTCCCTTGCAGATCCCGCAGCCAGCTTCTTCTCCCCTGGGCACCATCCGATGATCCTTAGGCCTTGCACCCAGACCTGACACCCAGCCGGGCGTCCTCCTCCCTCCTTCTCCTCTCTCTATCTCTGTCTGGACTTGTCTGATTTTTCTCCTCCACTTCACTCACCAACCTCTCCCCTTCCCTCCAAGGGCCTAGCTACAGGAGGGTTGGATTTACACCTCCTAGGCAACCTCTACTTCCTGGATAGGCTTTACACCATAGGACGGCCAACCCTCTTGTGGTTCAGGGTTGTGTGAGTGTTTTAGGTGTGTGCAGGTTTAGCCAGAGCTAGGACTCCAGAACCAGGTTGCAGAACTTAGTAGCATGACTGCAAGGGCGCTACATAGACATTTTACTCTACATTTTTTGGTGGTGATTTAGTCAGTGACGGACTCCGGCCAAAGTCGTCCTCATCATGAAGTCGTTGTTTCTCCTCTCACATGTAATGAATATCTTCTGCAGTTTTGCTGATGCCGATTCCATTGTCGGTAAATGACACGAGAATTAGTGATATGTAATTCAGCTGCCGACTCCGAGGAGGAAACTGATTATTGTGTATGTGATCTATATTATATAGGATTTATTAGTAGTATAAGATGGCGACTGGCTACACTGTAAATTACTGGTATGTATCCCAGAAGTGGTTGTCCTCTTGGATGTAAACCTCAAATGTCTACTCTGGTACCTGTAGTGCCATGAATGTTAAGGAGTTCAATGGTCAGGTTTACAGATGGCTGGAAGGATGGGCAGGTCTGGCTATCCACATACCTACAAGTGTGTCTCATTTTGTTAAGGCTTCTGCCACACTCACGTGAAATTCACGCACGTGCCGAGAGACACGTATTTTCCCTGCGTGTTGCGTGCAGGTAAGTAGGTGTCTCTGGTACGTGCGTGACACGTGTGTTCTACGTGTGCTATCCGCGATAGCACACGTAGAACCGGTAATTATTATACTCACCTGGTCCTTCCTGATGTCCGCGCTGCTGTCCGTGGTGCTGATCCTCGGTCTCCAGCCCTCCCGTCTCCCCGCTGCTGCTGCTGCCAGGCAGTGAAGTGAATATTCAATGAGAATAATGAGCGGCGGTCGGCAGCAAGAGGCAGCAGCGGCAGAGACAGGAGGGCTGGAGAAGGTGAGTTAATGTTTTGTTTTTTTTTCACTGACATGTGTGTTTTCTCCGGCGCGTGTCACACGGGACCGCATCCACACTACACCCGTGTGGTACGGGTGCGGGCCGTGTGACACCCGTGCTGCCGGTGAAAAAATGGACATGTCAGCGCTTTGAAAAACGCACACACGTACAAACGCACACGGACACACGTTCCGTGTGGTTTTACGTGTGTGTGCCTGCTACCATAGGGTAGCATTGCTGTACGTGTCTCCGTGCCGCCGGTACGTGTAAAAAATGACAAACACGTGCCGGAGGCACGGATGTGTGGCGCTAGCCTAAAATGGTGTCTGTTTGATTGACACAGGGACAGTCTGTGAGAAGCAGCCTCTGAGAGAGGGGCAGGGCACTGACAACAGTGATGAAAGGCTGTGTGAAGCCCCTGGAAAGAGTCCTCTGAAGAAGAGTGAATTTTTGTCTCCTAATTGGGGCCATTTGTAGAGATGATGACGCCTCTGGAAGGAATCTTATGAGAAAAGACTTTGCTTCATCTGAGCGGTGTCAGTGAGTAGGGCCGAGATACCTTCACTCGGATACTGCAGCGGAGAAGTGGTATCCGAACCTGAGCGGGCGTACCACCAGTTGAGTGGACTTGACACCTGTGAATGTTATGTAACCGGAGTGAGATTTATGTGTCTTTCAGTAAACTGACTCAACTTTTAATATGTGTGTTCCTGTGTGCTACCTCTAAGCCGCAGCCAAGTGACTGACCCCATGACACATAATAAGGAAATGTCACAGTAGAGATAAAGAAAAAAACCTGACTACTGTGAAGTATTAAAAAATTGTAATACATTAATGATCCCCCATTACTCCTGTGCTACCACTGCTTGGGTCCCCACCAGTCTCTGGGCAACTTGGTCGGTATATAACAAACATGTGATCTCTGCAGTCAGTCAATGGCTAAAGCACTGACCAAAATAACCAGTGGTTGGGAGCATGGAGGAGACGTCTAATTCAGCAATTCAATTTATGTTCCAGTCCATACGAGACAAAAGCATGCAACTTATACATGTTATACATTGCTTAATTACATGGTATCATGTATGACTTCATATTGACTCATCATCCTCCCATTCAGGTCCCTACAATATTGTATCCTCTTCATTGGAGATTATCTACATAAGATAGAATTTCTGATTGACCCATGAAGGATGGATATGGACAGGGACAAGACGGCGGAGAGGATATTACACCTCACCCTAGAGATCCTCTTCCGGCTTACTGGAGAGGTGAGAGATTCTGATGACGTCACATTACATCATTCTTATCTATGGGAATAACGGACAGAACTGGAGAGGTGGGGACTCTGGAAATGTCTTTAGTGAGATTTATTACCGTGTCTCTCCATAACCAGGATTATACAGTAGTGAAGAAGACCTCTAGTGAGCGCTGTCAGGCCCCTGTGTCTGAGGAATGGGGAAGACCCCTGAGCCCAATCACGGGGCCTCCACCTCACCCCCCGATACATGAGGACATCAATGACCAGAAGATCCTAGAACTCACCTACAAGATGATTGAGCTGCTGACTGGAGAGGTGACACTGCTGGGAATGCTGGGACATTATACAGTAACGCTATGAAGGGATCGGGGGTGACGGTATCATTGTATGTGTCAGGTTCCTATAAGGTGTCAGGACGTCACCGTCTATTTCTCCATGGAGGAGTGGGAGTATTTAGAAGGACACAAAGATCTGTACAAGGACGTCATGATGGAGGTTCCCCAGCCCCTCACATCACCAGGTAATAGACAGGACTAAATACACACGGCCTATAATTACCTGTATGTAAGGAATGAATTCAGTCCCTGTATGTGTCTCCTCCAGTTCTATCCAGTAAGAGGACAACACCAGAGAGATGTCCCCGTCCTCTTCTCCCACAGGACTGTAACCAAGAAGATCCCGATGTTCCTCAGGATCATCAGGTAGATGGAGAGAAGGTGCCATGAAATCTCCCTATGATGTGTAGACGGCTGTGAAGGTCTTGTGCTCAGTCTTGTTTTATCCTCCAGTATTATATGTTTTATACTTGTGTAATGAGAGTGGTGGAGATGGCAGGATTAGAGCTGACCATAGATGGGACTTCTCCATCTGTCTGTGACTTTTACAATATTTGTTTCAGGATGAAGATCTGACCCATATTAATACTACAGAGACATATGTGAGGGGTGATGAGCGGAGTAAAGAGGAGATTCCTACAGATAACCGCCCAGGTGAGTAGTGACCACTAAATGCAGAGAAGTCACAGATTCTTCTCAGTAACCGGCTGTGGCTGCTTTATAAGGGTTGAAGTCCGGCAACATATCAAATGGTCACCATTCTGCTACTAGTCTATCCCATGTGCCTTCACCCAATACTGTCCACATTATATTGGGCATTGGAAGCCCTTCTGTGCTATCGAATGTGCTGATCGAGTCGTTACAAAGGTCCAGTCTTTCTTCATAAACTTCCCTTTTATGACGAGACACCATTCCATGAGTGGTGAAATTCTCTACTTTTCAGGCAGTCGCAATACATGTGAAATAGATCTGCAGCCTCTGAGTTACATAGGGGACATTTAGAATATTTATTATTTCCGATCCCTTATGTGACTTAAGGGCCATTTACACGCTGCGACATCGCTAACGATATATCGTCGGGTTCACGGTGTTTGTGACGCACATCTGGCGTCGTTAGCGACATCGCAGCGTGTGACAGCTAGGAGCGACCGCTAACGAGCAAAAATACTCACCTTATCGTTGCTCGTTCCTTTCCCATTTATCGTTGCTGTTGCAGGACGCAGGTTGTTTGTCATTCCTGCGGCAGCACATGTGACGCCCTGGACCCCAGGGGTCACAGGTCACTACACAACACCATACACCCCCTTCCCTGGACAGGTCACACCAGTCAAACAGTAAATCCTTGTTACCACCCTCCAGGGTTGATGTCCACACCAGGTGGGGCGGAGCCAGGCGGTTGGCCCCGCCCACCGAGGAGTTCACAGCCTGGAGGCGGGAAAACATAGTCAGTTAGTGAGTTAGTCCAGTGGTGGTAAAAGAGTCCAGTCCTGGGCAGGAGTGAGGAGTAAGAACTGTGTGTGTCTGGGTCAGAACCCGGGCACTTCCAGCAAGGTCGGCAGACGGTGGTGGCCGTCTGCAGGAGTTGGTGAAGGTCAGCGGAACCGTAGGACCGGGGTCGGGCGGTGGCCCGCCGGTACCGAACCGGGGAGCCGATTGGAGCTAAGCACTAAGCAGGGTACTCAGACCCCGACTAGGCTTAAAGCCAACCTCTAGTCAAATTCTCTGATTGCGGTCTGGACCTCATAGGTTCATTCCCAACCAAGTCCCGATTGAAGGCAACAGCCCAACCATTTCGGATAAGCGCCACCGCCAAGGGCTAGAGATCCAAAGGGCCAGCGTCTGCGGGCCAAGGGGTTGCTCCGGCACATATACGCCGGGGAGCGGACTACCGGTGCCCAGGCATTGGAGTCAACATACAAACACAGGTTAAGGGAAACGACAGCCACCATCACCCCATCCAGGGAAACACCGCAGCCGGCTGCGGGCCCCGTCCATCCAGCCATTTGGTTTACCAGAGACTCTGTCCATCTGTGTCTGAGTGAGTACACCAGTGCCATCCGGCACCACGCCGCGCTGCACCGCGACCCTGCACCCTGCGAGCCACATCCTACGGGAATCCAACCAGCCACCGGGCCCCGGGACCAACAGCCCCTACCCACGGAGGGGTCAACACCTAGCTGCTCCGCGCCATCGCTCCCGGGAACCCCGTCACCAGCAGCAGTGGTGCCCACCATCACCACAACCCGTGGGTGGCGTCACAAACTCTAAAACCAATCCCAAATCCTCTTTTCACTCATGGGCGAGGAGCGCTGCTTGAGCCACCGAGGAGAAGGCACCGGATCCGGGCGCGATCTCCCCGAGCAGCCCCTGCGACGGGGAAAGCTGGCCCCCGCCCTCGACACACACATCCCTATGTGTGACACCGCAGGAACAAGTAACAACACTGTACCTGCCAATGCCCGCAATGAGGAAGGAAGGAGGTGGCTGGGATGTTCCGCCCACTCATCTCCGCCCCTCTGCTTCTATTGGGCGGCCGCTTAGTGACGCCACTGTGACGCCGAACAAACCGCCCCCTTAGAAAGGAGGCTGTTCGCCGGTCACAGCGATGTCACTAGGCAGGTAAATACGTGTGACAGGGACTAACAATGTTGTGCGCCACGGGCAGCGATTTGACCGTGACGCACAACCGACGGGGGCGGGTGCTTTCACCAGCGACATCGCTAACAATCGTTAGCGATGTCGCAGCGTGTAAATCACCCTTTAGAGAGCCACATTAGCAGAATTATTTATCATTGTTTAAGTGAAATCCAAGATCTGATTCCCAGAATTTAATCCCCTTTGAAAGTCGATTCATCAAATATTTTTATAGGGAATTAATTCTGCTTTTACAGATTTGACTTGGTAATAAATAATCCATGAAATAGACATGTTCCCTAGAACATTTGAACTGCAAATGATGAAAGAACTTTGAATTCTCTAATCCTATTTATAAAAGGAATCCTTCTTTTAACCCCATCCTGACGTATCGGTATGTCCTATTTTGTTTTGCACGATCGCTGCCAGGAATTCAACTTAAGTGATAGCCAAGCCCAGGCTGTTATAGACATGGTTGGTCCCACGCTGCCCCTGTCTGTTTAACCCCATAAATGCTATTATCAATGGCGATCGCAGCATTTAGGAGCCTGGTAGATGGGGTGATTACGGGGTCCCGAGCAACCTGAGGTCAAGTGAAGAACTCCAGGTTACCTGGCTGTGATGGCCTGTTAGACCATACCACCAGCATGGTCTAAAGCAATTTTTCAGCATCACATAGACAGGTATAAGGCACTGCCATGCTTGTGTATGGCAATGCATAGTGGCACTTAGTAAAAAAAAAAAAAGTAAAAGGTATAATGCACTTCCATGGTTGTGTATAGTAAGAAATAGTTAAAAAAAAATGTAAAAAAGTTTTAAAAATCCCCAAATAAATAAGAAACAAAATGAAAACAACATTATACCAATAAACATTTATGTAAAAACAAAAAACACACATATTTGGTATTGCAATAATTGATCTGTAAATCGGCCACACTTGTGAACACCTTCAGAAAAACATCATCAAAAAAAGAAAGAAAATTGTGGTAAAAAATGAGGCCTTTTCATCAAACCTTTGAAGAAAAACGTGTACAGTGTAGCTAAATTGAGTATAGTATTACAAGACCAACAAACCTCAAATTCACTTAAAAATATTCTTTATTAATATATATTAAAACATTTTTAGACACCCAGTGTTATAAACACATAAGGACCAAATAGAGGGGGAGGAGCTTTAAGATATGGGGTCCCTATAGCGCCCTATGGGACCTGGCTCCTGCCTACCAACGGAGTGTTTAACGCCGTAACTGTTTTGGGCGCCCCCGTTCCACGTCGGCTTACCGTCAATAAGCCCTAAAAACTAGTGAATTAAAAAAATAATTACACTCTAAATGGCCAGATGGTGCTATTGAATTATGCAGAATATAAATTGATCTATAATAGATATAGATTACAAAGTTAATATCCTCCAGTAAAGGAGGTTTA
Organism: Anomaloglossus baeobatrachus; assembly: GCF_048569485.1. Taxonomy (NCBI): domain Eukaryota; kingdom Metazoa; phylum Chordata; class Amphibia; order Anura; family Aromobatidae; genus Anomaloglossus; species Anomaloglossus baeobatrachus. The sequence continues at coordinate 557,537,317 of NC_134357.1, forward strand.
ACACAAAAACACAATGAGTCATGTGCCCAGCCTCAGAAAAAGGTAATAAACCAATTTAGGGCAACCAATGCCGCACATGAAAAAGTCCTTCAGACAAATATATAATGGAGGGCATGAGTGAAGAAAATACTATTTTTACATTCCGTCACTCAATATCCTCCCCTCTCACATAATAATTATCACGGCCATTGCTCATGGACAAACTTCATACCAAAGTATTGCCAGAAGGACAGTGCACAATCTGGCTAAGATGTACAAATATATAATGCAGTGCCCTCAGGCAATCATAAAGATAGTTATGGAGCAGAGATAAACATAGTGTTTCTCACACTCAGGGAAAATGATATAAATTAATTACTTCCCTGAAAGGAGATGCTCTGCAATGCCTCAATGCCTCGACGCGTTTCCCCTTTTCCAAGATGTAAGGATCATCAGGAGGCTGGAAAATCACAGGTATCTGATGTGTATGGAGGAATAATCCATGGCTGTGTGCCCAGAATACAGGATGTCCGGGTTTAAAACACGGCGCCCATCAAGGTCACATGGACCAGGCAACCAATCAGCATATAAGGCTACTCTGTCTTCAAAGATCGACTGCGCATATAGCTTGCAGTCTGGACGCTAGAGGTCCCTGGGTCATGTCTGCGCATGCGTGCGCGCTGTGATGCAGACACACATCCTGTGTCTGAAAGGCCAGCGCGCACATAGGAGGGCGGTAACCCGATGGAGCGATGACGCCGCTCATACGCACCCCTCTATTCATAGGGACGCCGCCCAACAGTGCGGTAACGCCCCCGATGACATGTCATTGTTTATACACGTGGGGGAATGAAGGAAGCTTGCCCACGCATGCGCACTCCAAATTTAGCTCTCAGACTGATATGGTGTCCAGAGTAAAAGCGCGCATAGCAGGTTCCAGTAGGGAGGGCGGTTGTGAGTACAGGACAATGTGCCCAAACGCCACTATATCCTTAGGTATAATAGGGGTATCAGTATAAACCTCAAGGGGCAATAGGAAAACAGGATAATAACACCACCTATACATATATATCCCTATAGTCATTAACAACAGCACCTTCCAGCAATGTGGATACAAACGTTGATGGGGTCAGTGTATACACTGGGATGTTTTTGGCGTCCATCGACGTAGAGGCGTTATATAGTTCTATACCTCATTCAAAAGGGATAGATGCAGTACAACACTTTTTACGCTCAAGGGCAGTATATCTTCAGGCCCATAACGATCTAGTACTTGAGCTGTTGCCCTACATCCTGACGCACAATTATTTTATTTTTGACGGTAAGTACTTCCACCAGCTCAGGGGCACCGCGATGGGGAGTGCATGTGCCCCATCGCATGCAAATCTGCTCCTGGGCTGGTGGGAGGAAAGCATAATTTTTTCCGATGACTCCCCCTCGTGGATCCCCCTGATCCACTTTTGGGGGAGATTCATCGATGACATTTTTATTATTTGGTCAGGAAGTAAGGTTGATTTCCATCAGTTTATCAAGGAAATAAACAGCAATGACTTTGGTCTGACATTCACGAGCGAGATAAATGCATCCTCTCTTTCTTTTTTGTATATTTCCTTTACTGTCGATGGCCGTGGGCACCTTTCTTCTAGAACACACAGGAAACCCACCTCAACAAATAGTTTGTTGCGGTGGGATAGCTCTCACCCGATTCCATTGAAACGCGGTATCCCGAAAGGTCAGTATCTCCATATGAGGAGAAATTGTTCCAATAAGAATGATTTCTTTGACCAATCTAGGGATCTACGGGACCTGTTTCGACAGAGAGGCTACCCTGAAAACATTCTAAGAGGTGCCTTCAAACATGCTCTTAATAGCGATAGGGAATCCCTCCTCCAACCGAAAGTGAAAGAGACAAGGGAGGACATCATCAGAGTCATAGGCACTTTTGATTGCCAATCAGTAAAGATCTTTGGCATACTCCGGAAGCACTGGGGGATCCTTCTTGCGGATCCAGACATTAGTGAAAACATTCCTACCCGCCCCTCTATCACATATAGACGTGGAGGTTCGTTAAGGGACCAATTGGTCCACAGCCATTATCAGAGACCCACTCCTCCCGGTACTAGGCTAGATAGAAGACCCATAGGATGCTTTCGATGTGGTGATTGCAAGTATTGTGATTGGATCAGACCATCGAAGGTATTCCTTAGTGCAAGCACTGGGAGAAAATACTCTATTAGAGACTTTTCCAACTGTAAGACCAGTGGTGTCGTTTATATGGCCACATGTGATTGCCCACTAATCTATGTGGGTAAGACCATGAGGGAGTTACGCAGACGTGTCGGCGAACACCTGGGGGATATCAAGCACAAGAGGGATACACCCCTGGCCCGACATGTCTGGGAATTTTATCAGGGTAACAATAAAGCAATATCTTTTGTTGCTCTGGAGGTGATAAAATCTGGCTCTAGGAGCGGTGGTCTGGATAGAAGGATCCTACAGAGAGAGAGCAGGTGGATCTACTATCTTAAAGGTACCGTCACACATAACGAGATCGCTAGCGAGATCGCAGCTGAGTCACGGTTTATGTGACGCAGTAGCGATCCCGTTAGCGATCTTGTTATGTGTGACACCTACCAGCTATCAGACCCCTTGTTCCTGCATCGCTGGTAAGATCTGACTGTGTGACATCTCACCTGCGACCTCCCAGCGACTTACCTGCGATCCCTATCAGGTTTTCGGGATCGCTGGTAAGTCGTTGTGTGTGACTGGGCCTTAAGACACAGGCCCCAATGGGACTAAATGATAGATTGACTTATTCTCCCTTCCTCTGAGATACCTTCCTTCTCAGCCAATGATATTGATGTTGTCCATTAGTCTTCGAGATAAGAAAAAGAAAAGATACGAATAGTAACAACTAAAATTGACCCTGTTATTTATCCCGATTGGGAACCCCCCCGTCATTGCCCCGTGACTGGGCGTTCACGGATTTTGGATACCTTTATTTTTAGGTTTTCTTTGTCGCTCCATTGGGAGACCCAGACAATTGGGTGTATAGCTTCTGCCTCCGGAGGCCACACAAAGTATTACACTTTAAAAAGTGTAACCCCTCCCCTCTGCCTATACACCCTCCCGTGCATCACGGGCCCATCAGTTTTTTGCTTTGTGTTGAAGGAGGCACACATTCACGCAAGCTCCACATTTTAGTCAGCAGCAGCTGCTGACTTTATCGGATGGAAGAAAAGAGGGCCCTAATAGGGCTCCCGGCATGTTCCCTTCTCACCCCACTATTGTCGGCGGTGCTGTTAAGGTTGAGGTACCCATTGCGGGTACAAAGGCTGGAGCCACATGCCGTTTTCCTTCCCCATCCCTTAGAGGCTCTGGGAGAAGTGGGATCCTAACCGGTCACCATGCACTGGGACCGGGCTCCCTCCGCAGCCCCTGGAGGGATCTGACGGACAGGAGACCGGGTATCGTCAGGGACAGGCCCTGCTTCTCAGAGGTACTCTGTGTCCCCTTGGGGACGGCGCATAGAGCGCCTGTGTAACAGACGCTGCAGCGGCTGCTGTGTTTATTGTGTCGCCGGGACTACCGCGCCGACCGCGCCTGTTTGCCGGCCGCGTTACTAAATTTAGTCCCCGGCTTCTGCGGCCTAGTACCATATCCTCCCGCCCCCGGGCCTGCCAGTCAGGGGTAAGGGCAGGACGCTAGACTGGACGTCAGCGGTGAGGGCTGGAGCATACTTAGGTATCCTCCTCCCCCCTCACTGAGCACTGTGGGGCACCAGATTCCCGCACTTTATGAGTCACGCCCACGGCTCCCTCCTCCTCTGAGAACGCTGGCAGCCATTGTTATAATCACTTCTGCCGGTGGAGAACTTCAGAACGAGCGCCACAGCTCTGAGAGGCCCAGGCAGGGAATCTGGTGGACACACAACCGCTTTGGGGCGGTCGGTAAGCCACACCGGTTACCAGGTGCTGGCCCCCCCCGGGTGCCGAAGTGTATATATATATCTATATACTGTATACATTTCTCTGTTCGGCCGCATTATTTGTTTTGGCTATATACCCTCACTGTTTGCTCTAAGAGGAGACAACAGCATGTCGTCCGCAAAAAGCAAGGGTGCCAAGGCACAGGCTTATTTTGCAACCTGTACCTCTTGTGCGGCTATGTTACCTGCAGGTTCCACCTACCCTCATTGTGTGCAATGCTCGGCCCCTGTGGCACTCACTCAGCCGGAGCCTCAGGCACTGGTGGGACCCTCGGCTCAGGTAGAAACACCGGCTTCCACTGTCCAGGTGGCAGGGACAGAGTTTGCAGTGTTGGCTGAGAAACTTTCTGAGTCACTTTCACAATCCATGGCTCAGTCTATGGACAGATGGTCTGCTAAGATACTAGAAGCCTTGCAGTCCAGACCGGTAACACAGGCCCCGGGCACTGTTGAATCATTGCCCCCAGGCCCCCCTCGGTCGGCACAGCAAAGTGCTAGGTCCCACGGTGAGGACTCCGACACGGACCGCAGTCCCAGACCGGCTAAGCGGGCTCGCTGGGAACTTCCATCGACTTCATCACACTGCTCAGGGTCTCAGCATGAGGACTCTCTGGAGGATGAAGTGGAGGTAGCAGATCAGGGCTCTGATCCTGACGTTGCCCTCAATCTTGAGACACCTGAAGGAGACGCAATAGTAAATGACCTTATAGCGTCCATTAACCAGGTGCTAGAACTTTCTTCTCCAACTCCACCGATAGAGGAGTCGGCTTCACAGCAGGAGAAACACCAGTTTAGGTTTCCCAAACGTACACGGAGTGCGTTTTTCGATCACTCCAATTTCATAGAGCCGCGGTCCAGAAGTACCGAGCATTTCCGGACAAGCGCTTTACTAAGCGCCTTAATGACACACGTTACCCCTTCCCCCCTGACGTAGTTAAGGGTTGGGCTCAGTGTCCCAAGGTGGATCCTCCAGTCTCTAGACTGGCGGCTAGATCCATTGTAGCAGTGGCAGATGGTTCATCGCTCAAGGATGCCACTGACAGGCAAATAGAGCTCCTGATGAAATCCATCTATGAAGCCATAGGCGCGTCGTTTGCTCCGGCATTCGCAGCCGTGTGGGCACTCCAAGCTATCTCAGCTTGTCTGTCTGAGATTAATGCAGTCACACGTGCCTCTACTCCGCAGGTTGTGTCTTTGACTTCTCAGGCGTCGGCGTTTTCGTCCTACGCCATGAACGCCGTCCTGGACTCTGCGAGCCGTACAGCGGTAGCATCCGCCAATTCGGTGGCAGTCCGCAGGGCCATGTGGCTACGCGAATGGAAGGCAGACTCTGCTTCCAAGAAGTTCTTAACCGGTTTGCCATTTTCTGGCGACCGTTTGTTTGGCGAGCAATTGGATGAAATTATTAAACAATCCAAGGGAAAGGACTCGTCCTCACCCCAGTCCAAACCAAACAGACCTCAGCAACGAAAGATACAACAGAGGTTTAGGTCCTTTCGGCCCTCAGACAGGTCACATTTCTCCACGTCCAACAGGCCACAGAAGGGCCAGAGGAACTCTGATTCATGGCGGTCTAAGTCACGTCCTAAAAAGACCGCCGGAGGAACCGCCCCCAAGGCGGCCTCCTCATGACTTTCGGCCTCCCCAAACCGCATCCTCGGTCGGTGGCAGGCTCTCCCGCTTTTGCGACGCCTGGTGGCCACATGTCCAAGACCGATGGGTGAGAGACATTCTGTCTCACGGTTACAGGATAGAGCTAAGCTCTCGTCCTCCGACTCGTTTCTTCAGAACATCTCCGCCTCCCGAGCGAGCCGATGCACTTTTTCAGGTGGTGGACACTCTGAAGGCAGAAGGAGTGGTGATCCCCGTTCCCCTTCAAGAATGTGGCCGCGGTTTTTACTCAAACTTGTTCGTGGTGCCAAAAAAGGACGGATCATTCCGTCCCGTTCTGGACCTCAAACTGCTCAACAAACACGTGAAAACCAGACGGTTCCGGATGGAATCTCTCCGCTCCGTCATCGCCTCGATGTCCCAAGGAGATTTCCTAGCATCAATCGACATCAGGGATGCTTATCTCCACGTGCCGATTGCACCAGAGCATCAGCGCTTCCTGCGTTTCGCCATCGGAGACGAACACCTTCAGTTCGTGGCACTGCCTTTCGGCCTGGCGACAGCCCCACGGGTCTTCACCAAGGTCATGGCATCAGTGGTGGCGGTCCTACACTCTCAGGGACACTCGGTGATCCCTTACTTAGACGATCTTCTAGTCAAGGCACCCTCCCGGGTGGCATGTCAACACAGCCTGAACACTGCTCTGGAGACTCTCCAGAGGTTCGGGTGGATCATCAATTTCCCAAAGTCAAAATTGACACCGACCCAATCGCTAACTTACCTCGGGATGGAGTTTCATACTCTCTCAGCGATAGTGAAGCTACCGCTGGACAAGCAGCGTTCACTACAGACAGGGGTGCAATCTCTCCTTCGAGCCCAGTCACACCCCCTGAGGCGCCTCATGCACTTCCTAGGGAAGATGGTGGCAGCAATGGAGGCAGTTCCCTTTGCGCAGTTTCATCTGCGTCCACTTCAATGGGACATTCTCCGCAAATGGGACAGGAGGTCGACGTCCCTCGACAGGAAAGTCTCCCTTTCTCGGGCAGCCAAAACCTCTCTTCAGTGGTGGCTTCTTCCCACTTCTTTGTCGAAGGGAAAATCCTTCCTGCCCCCATCCTGGGCTGTGGTCACGACGGACGCGAGTCTGTCAGGGTGGGGAGCGGTCTTCCTCCACCACAGGGCTCAGGGAATCTGGACTCCAACAGAGTCCTCCCTTCAGATCAATGTTCTGGAGATAAGGGCAGTGTATCTAGCCCTAAAGGCGTTCCAGCTGTGGCTGGAGGGCAGGCAGATCCGAATTCAGTCGGACAACGCCACGGCGGTAGCGTACATCAACCACCAAGGCGGCACACGCAGTCGTCAAGCCTTCCAAGAAGTTCGGCGGATTCTGCTGTGGGCGGAAGCCACAGCCTCCACCATCTCCGCAGTTCACATCCCGGGCGTAGAAAACTGGGAAGCAGACTTTCTCAGTCGCCAGGGCATGGACGCAGGGGAATGGTCTTTTCACCCGGACGTGTTTCAAGAGATCTGTTGCCGCTGGGGAACGCCGGACGTCGACCTAATGGCGTCTCGGCACAACAACAAAGTCCCGGCATTCATGGCACGGTCTCAAGATCACAGAGCTCTGGCGGCAGACGCATTAGTTCAGGATTGGTCGCAGTTTCGACTGCCTTATGTATTTCCTCCTCTGGCACTGCTGCCCAGAGTGTTACGCAAGATCAGGTCCGACTGCCGCCGCGCCATCCTCATCGCCCCAGACTGGCCGAGGAGGTCGTGGTACCCGGATCTGTGGCATCTCACGGTGGGTCAACCGTGGGCACTACCAGACCGACCAGACTTGCTGTCTCAAGGGCCATTTTTCCATCTGAATTCTGTGGCCCTCAACCTGACTGTGTGGCCATTGAGTCCTGGCTCCTAGCGTCATCAGGGTTATCTCAAGAGGTCATTGCCACTATGAGACAGGCCAGGAAACCAACGTCCGCCAAGATCTACCACAGGACGTGGAGGATCTTCTTATCCTGGTGCTCTGATCAGGGTTTTACTCCCTGGCCGTTTGCCTTGCCCACTTTTCTGTCTTTCCTTCAATCCGGAATGGACAAGGGTTTGTCTCTTGGCTCTCTCAAGGGACAAGTATCGGCGCTTTCTGTGTTTTTTCAAAAGCGTCTAGCCAGGCTTCCGCAGGGCCGCACGTTCCTGCAGGGAGTTTGCCACATAGTCCCACCTTACAAGCGTCCGCTAGAACCCTGGGATCTTAACAGGGTGCTAACGGCTCTTCAGAAACCACCTTTCGAGCCGATGCGGGATGTCTCTCTATCACGCCTTTCGCAGAAGGTGGTCTTCCTAGTGGCAGTCACATCACTTCGGAGAGTGTCTGAGCTAGCAGCGCTTTCATGCAAAGCCCCCTTCCTGGTGTTTCACCAGGATAAGGTGGTTCTGCGTCCGGTCCCGGAATTTCTCCCTAAGGTGGTATCCCCTTTTCATCTCAATCAGGATATCTCCTTACCTTCCTTTTGCCCTCATCCAGTTCACCAATGTGAAAAGGATTTGCACTTGTTAGATCTCGTGAGAGCACTCAGGCTCTACATTTCTCGCACGGCGCCCCTGCGCCGTTCTGATGCGCTCTTTGTCCTTGTCGCTGGCCAGCGTAAGGGGTCGCAGGCTTCCAAGTCAACCTTGGCTCGGTGGATCAAGGAACCGATTCTTGAAGCCTACCGTTCGTCTGGGCTTCCGATTCCTTCAGGGCTGAAAGCCCATTCTACCAGAGCCGTAGGTGCGTCCTGGACATTGCGGCACCAGGCTACGGCTCAGCAGGTGTGTCAGGCGGCTACCTGGTCGAGTCTGCACACTTTCACGAAACACTATCAGGTGCATGCCTATGCTTCGGCAGATGCCAGCCTAGGTAGGCGAGTCCTTCAGGCGGCGGTTGCCCACCTGTAAGAGGGGGCCGTTTTACGGCTCTTTTTATCGAGGTATTCTTTTACCCACCCAGGGACTGCTTTTGGACGTCCCAATTGTCTGGGTCTCCCAATGGAGCGACAAAGAAGAAGGGAATTTTGTTTACTTACCGTAAATTCCTTTTCTTCTAGCTCCTATTGGGAGACCCAGCACCCGCCCCTGTTCCCTTCGGGCTGTTGTTCTTTTGTGTACACATGTTGTTCATGTTGAATTGTTCTTTGGTTCATGGTTTCAGTTCTCCGAACATCCTTCGGATTGAGTTTACCTTAGACCAATTTATAAGTTTCTTCCTTCCTGCTTTGGCACCAAAACTGATGGGCCCGTGATGCACAGGAGGGTGTATAGGCAGAGGGGAGGGGTTACACTTTTTAAAGTGTAATACTTTGTGTGGCCTCCGGAGGCAGAAGCTATACACCCAATTGTCTGGGTCTCCCAATAGGAGCTAGAAGAAAAGGAATTTACGGTAAGTAAACAAAATTCCCTTCTTTCTTTAGGTTTTCTTAAGGTTATTATGCTCTGTTTTTTTAGGTGAACAGCTATACCTGATTATTATGAACTGGGTCTTGTATACGATTTCTGTGTATTAGTTTTGCATATGAGAAGGGCTCCAGGGATAACTTTTTTGCTTGCATCCAAATAAATTAATATGCAGGAAATAAATAGGCTCTCGAAATTATGTGTTCTATTAGTGTTATTAGCAAATGACATAATTCCTTGCAAACACTTTGGAACACGTTTCCCTGAAAACAATGAGAGCTACCCTTGTTGGCAGGATTTGTTGGGCCCTTTGTTTTACAACCTCTTATGCCCCGGATAAAAAGGGGGGAATACAGACACACTCTTAACATACCGTATTTTTCGGACTATAAGACGCACCGGACTATAAGACGCACCCTGGTTTTAGAGGAGGAAAATAGGAAAATAAAACTTTAAGGAAAAAAATGTGGTCATGACACACTGTTATGGGGCGAGGATCTGCTGCTGACACTGTTATGGGGGTAATGTCCCCAAATTCTATACTAAGGTACCCCATCCTGGTAATGATCCTCGTGCCTTGTATATAATCCTGCTATAAACCCCCATCCTGCTTATATACCAGCATCCTGCTCATATTTCCCCATCCTATTCATATACCCCATCCTGTTCATATACCCCCATCCTATTCATATACCCCCATCCTGTTCATATACCCCCATCTTGTTCATATACCCCTATCCTGTTCATATAGCCCCCATCCTGTTCATATACCCCCATCCTGTTCATATACCCCCCATCCTGTTCATATACCCCCCATCCGGTTCATATACCCCCCATCCGGTTCATATAAATCCCCATCCTGTTCATATACCCCCCATCCGTCCTGCTCATATACTCCCATCCTGTTCATATACCCCCATCCTGTTCATATACTCCCATCCTGTTCATATACCCCCCCATCCATCCTGCTCATATACTCCCATCCTGTTCATATACCCCCATCCTGTTCATATACCCCCCATCCATCCTGCTCATATACTTCCATCCTGTTCATATACCCCCCCATCCATCCTGTTCATATACCCCCATCCTGTTCATATACTTCCATCCTGTTCATATACTTCCATCCTGTTCATATACCCCCCATCCCCCCTGCTCATATACTTCCATCCTGCTATATGCCCCCATCGTGCTCATATACCATCCTGGTATATGGCCTGTATCCTATAGCACAGAGAAAAAAAAAAAAACGTTTATACTCACCTTTTCCTCACTCCCTCCAGCACCGATCATCTTCCTCTCTGCGCCGCTGACCTGCGTGTGTGGAGCCGTTCCCCTGCAGCACGCGATGTCTTCCTGTCTGTGCCGATCAGCTGATCAGCACAGATCAGCTGACCGGCACAGACAGGAAGACATCGCGTGCTGCGGGGGAACGGCTCCACACACGGGGACGGGTGAGTGTACTGATTCACTTCACCCCGCGCTGATAATGATGTGCGGGGGGCAGTGAATACAGCCGCACATGATCACTCCAGGCTGTAATTGCCAGGGGTGATCATGTGGACCGGCTCTTTACTATGCGCGCGTCCCCGCTCGTCCTCCCGCCCACCTGTCAGCGCCGGCTTCTGCGCTGAGAAATGGGCGGGAGGATGGGCGTGCATATGTAATGAGCGGGCACACGTGGTCACGGCAGGCTGCTATAGTAGCCTGCTCGTGCCCCCGATGACCCGCTCCACCGCAGCACCCTCATTCCCCGCAGCCACAGTCAGACCATAAGACGCACCCCCAACTTTCCTCCAACATTTGGGGGGAAAAAAGTGCGTCTTATGGTCCGAAAAATACGGTATATGTTTGTCTGGGAAGCACGTTTGTATCCACATTGCTGGAAGGTGCTGTTGTTATTTATTATAACATGTTGTTATATTTATATCATTTTCCCTGAGTGTGATTAACACTATGTTTATCTCTGCTCCATAACTATCTTTATGATTGCCTGAGGGCACTGCATTATATATTTGTACATCTTAGCCAGATTGTGCACTGTCCTTCTGGCAATACTTTGGTATGAAGTTTGTCCATGAGCAATGGCCGTGATAATTATTTTGTGAGAGGGGAGGATATTGAGTGACGGAATGTAAAAATAGTATTTTCTTCACTCATGCCCTCCATTATATATTTGTCTGAAGGACTTTTTCATGTGCGGCATTGGTTGCCCTAAATTGGTTTATTACCTTTTTCTGAGGCTGGGCACATGACTCATTGTGTTTTTGTGTTAAACCTCCTTTACTGGAGGATATTAACTTTGTAATCTATATCTAGATCAATTTATATTCTGCATAATTCAATATCACCATCTGGCCATTTAGAGTGTAATTATTATTTTAATTCACTAGTTTTTAGGGCTTATTGAGGGTAAGCCGACGTGGAACGGAGGCGCCCAAAACAGTTACGGCGTTAAACACTCCGTTGGTAGGCAGGAGCCAGGTCCCATAGGGCGCTATAGGGACCCCATATCTTAAAGTTCCTCCCCCTCTATTTGGTCCTTATGTGTTTATAACACTGGGTGTCTAAAAATGTTTTAATATATATTAATAAAGAATATTTTTAAGTGAATTTGAGGTTTGTTGCTTTTCATCAAACCGCAAAAAAAGTGGAATAAAACAGGATCAAAAAGTCAAATAGAAATAAATATGGTATAGCTGAAAAGGTCATGTCTTCCTGCAAAAACCAAGCCGCCATTCAGTTCCATCAGCGGAAAGATGAAAAGCTACATCTGTCAGAATATACCAAAGCAAAATCATTTTTTTTCTATAGTTTTGTGAAAAATAAATAAAATAGAAAAAAAATCTAGCCCCACAATGGGCCTAAAGCCTTCTTTACACCTTACAATCAAGCATACGATATCGTATGCGATGTGACACGCCCCCATCGTATGTGCGCCACGTTGAATTTGTTGATCGTGTCGCACAAACGATTAATTGCCGTCACACATACTTACCCTTCCATACGACCTCGATGTGGGCGGCGAACATCCACTTCCTGTAGTGGGAGGAACTTTTGGCGTCACAGCGACGTCACAATGCGGCTGGCCAATTGAAGCGGAGGGGTGTAGATGAGCGGAACGTAAACATCCCGCCCACCTCCTTCCTTCCGCATAGCTGGTGGGAGCCGCGGGACGCAGGTAAGATCTGTTCATCGTTCCCGGGGTGTCACACACTGCAATGTGTGCTGCCTCGAGAATATTGAACAACCCAACGTGCAATTTTTAGCAAATGAACGACGTGTATGCGATGAACGGTTTTACGTTCAATCGCAATCGCACATAGTTGTCACACGCTACAACACCACTAACGATGCCGGATGTGCGTCACTTACGACGTGACCCCGCCGACACATCGTTAGATATGTTGTAGCGTGTAAAGCCCGCTTTAACCACATCTAGCATGCACATATTTCACATTATTGTACTGATAATTTATCATAAGCACGAACTGGGCACAATGTACCAGATTTGTTCCCTATAAGCTGTGGCCACCACCAGTAAGCTCTTATATACCGCATTCTGGAATATTGTATATAAGAGCCCAGGCTGCTTTTTATAACATAAAAAACATCTTTTATTATAATCACCTGTAGGGGCGGTCTGGTCCCAGACAAAACTGGTGACATTTTCCTTTTAAAGATTTAGACGTGTTCAAACATTGCATTTGGATAATATAGAGGTGAAAATAAGGCGGATAAATTTAGGTGCTGCGTCCCAGGAGCACGTTTAACAATAGTATTTATTCGGAACTACACATTTCAGAGGTGGATCGTGCCCTTCCTTGGGTGCATGAGTTATTCAAATCAATGGCTGAAGTACATAGCCCGACCCTAACAAAAAACATGTGACATGTATAAAATATGATGAACAATAAATCAACTAAGCATTAGTGATAGGCGGACTCGCAAATACCCAGGATTGACGGGTCCAACCAAGCTGGGTTTTTTTGTTTTGTTTTTTTTTTTGTTTTAAAAAAGAAAAACCCAGTTCGGGCCTGGACTTTATCCCGGATATATGGCCGGACAGTGTTCCCCATATAAATCTATGGAGACCAGAATCCAGAGCTTTACAATGGTGGTAGAAGGGATAGGGGGATTGGACCAATCGGTACTACCGGGGCCACTCATTATCCCTCATGCATAGGCACTGCTTACCCGCCCACCGACAGTCCCTGTGTTGCAGTCAAACGTGCCCCCACCCTGTGTGACGGCGTGTCTGACTGCTTTCAATCAGAGACACTGTGCATGTGTCTTTAGTGGTGTAAAAAAAAAAAAAAATAATAACTAAAATTGGCGTAGGGTCCCCCCATTTTGTGATACCCAGTTCAGATAAAGCAGATGGCTTCAGCCCCAGCCATGTGCTTATCTTAGCTGTGAATCAACATAAGAAGAAGCCCATGGAACTTTTTAAAATTATTGAACAAATAATTTAAAAAAACGGTGGGTGGCCTCCCCCAATTTTGATATGCAGTCATGATACAAAATGACAGCTGGGGGCTGGTATTTTCAGGCTGGGGAGACCCATGCTTGCTTATTGGGCCTCCCCAGCCTAAAAATAGCAGCCACACAGGATTGTTGCATCCATTAGATGCGACAATCCTGTCACTTTAACCGACTCATCTCGATTGCCCTGGTACAGAGGCAATTAGTGCAATAAGGGGTTAATGGCTCACAACTGCCACTAAGCCCTTGATTAGTTATGGGAGGCATCTATGAGCCCTCCCATTACTAATCTGTAAGTGAAAGACAAACACCTAAAAATACTTTGTTTGAACTAAAATACTAAAATACACCCTCTTTCACCCCTTTATTAACCCCCAAAACACCCAGGTCCGATATAATCCATACAAGGTCCCACGATGATTCCAGCTCTGCTACTTCTGAAGTGATAGCGTGTGAGCACAAAACAAGACCGCCCGCTCTGAGACTCAGGTAGAGAATGACTTAACCACAGCGATGAGTGGTGACATCCCTCAGGTTATTTGCTTTCAGAGGTGGAGGACCATATGATGTCACTGGTGATCCCTGCAGCTCAATCTCTGCTTGAAGCTCATAGATAGCAGTCATGTCACAGAGGGCGGCCGTGCGCTGTCAATTCAGATGTAACACATTCTCAGTGATCACCTGTGTGTCCGTTTCAGCTCGTACGGCTTCCATTATGGTCTTCAATTCATGGCGGTCTGGAGACGTTTCACCATGTGTGGCGGTCCCCTGCTACTCTTGCTTCACTGTAAGGTGGGGGTACACTGCTTTGTGGCTCCTGTCAGTGAGACAGTAGCCGAGGACACCCTTTACATACTGGATCGCTCAGGATATGTTCGTGGACAGTCTTTATCGGAGAGGGAACCCACAGCCTGGATTGCTCACAGCTCTTTGCTGGAATTACATGTGATTTATCAGTGTTATGCCTGTTCAGGACAAACACGAGTGGGTGAGTTAAATACTTGCTGATTTTTACAGTTTTATTAATGGTTCCCCACAGGGAGGGCTTCTGTCAATTTTTCTTTACAATAATAATATTTATTCATTTATATAGCACTATTAATTCCACAGCGCTTTTACATACATTGGCAACACTGTCTCCATTGGGGCTCACAATCTAAATTCACTATTAGATTATTTTTGGAGTGTGGGAGGAAACCCAGGCAAACACAAGGTGAACATACAAACTCTTTGCAGATGTTGTCCTTGGTGGGATTTGAACCCAGGAGCCCAGCACTGCAAGACTGCAGTGCTAACCACTGAGCCAGCATATATTGCATTTGGGTACTCTGCAAACAAATAGTCATACCACAACATATAGTCAATAAATAGCATTTATTGTATTCTGCTTTAGTCTAAATGACTATTTTGACTCCACAGGCAGTCTCTGGAAATTAGCATGGAGTGATAATTGCAAATATGCCCTATACATAGTGCCCAGCTTGTGCTCCATGGGACACGCAAACTGTACATTTTTATGTGGATTCTTCCCTATGACAATGAGAAACATGTGGCTACTAACAGTGTTTGAGCCACTGCAAGGCTGAGAAGCATTGAGGACATTTGACTTTGGGATTTTGCTGGATTGGATTATGAAGCCATATCTCTTTTTCAACACTATTTCAGCTATAACCAATGTGGAAACACTCTATTTTTCCACTGACTGAGCTGAAGGTTTTTTTTGGTATAAACTTGGCCTACAAAACATTATTTGGTGGCCTATTATTCTAATATTTGGGAGGCAAAATGAACAAAGAGGGTTGAACATCATGGTCTACTGGTTACTGCTCTGACGTCTACTGTTAGATTATGAACACATTTTGCTTAAGTAAATAATCATATTTTGCTACATAACTTGCAATTTTCTTAGCTATTTTAGAAATAATATCCTTAGATTTTCATATTTTATTAAAAATAATTTTTACTCTTGGCAGATGACTGTACCAGGAGTTCAGAGGAACAACTAACATCTTCAATTTTTAAATCAGATGACCTTGAGATCACACAAGATTTAGCTGAAGCGACTGCCATTATTCCAGATATATTACCATCTCTTCATTGCAAAGATCTACTATCTGATTCTTTTAAAGAGGTTTTACCTTCTGATTCCTCACAGACTGTTACGAAAAATAAATGTCACAAAAGTGGCATTAAAAATCGAAGTATGCTTACAGGAAAGAAGCCATTTTCATTTTCAGAATATGAAGAAACTCCATCCCAAAAAAATCACACAGGGGAAAAAAGATTTTCTTCAGAGTCTGTTATTTACCACATGACTCACACAGGGAAGACGCCATTTTCATGTTCAGAATGTGGGAAACATTTTAACCAGAAATCAAATCTTGTTAATCACCAGAAAACTCACACAAGGGAGAATCCATATTCCTGTTCAGAATGTGGGAAATGTTTTAGAGATAAGTCAGTTTTTGTTGAACACCAGACATTTCACACAGGGGGGAAGCCTTTTTCATGTTTAACGTGTGGAAAATGTTTTGCAGGTAAATCACCTTTTGTTAGACACCAAAGACTTCACACAGCGGACAATCCTTTTTCATGTTCAGAATGTGGGAGATGTTTTGTAGATAAATCAGGTTTTCTTGCACATCAGAGAACTCACACAGGAGAGAAACCTTTTTCATGTTCAGATTGTGGGAAAAGTTTTGCAAAAAAATCACCTCTTGTTAGACATCAGAGACTTCACACAGGAGAGAAGCCAATTTCATGTTCAGAATGTGGGAGATGTTTTGCAGATAAATCAGGTCTTGTTAAACATGAGAGAACTCACACAGGAGAGAAACCTTTTTCATGTTCAGAATGTGGGAAGTATTTTACACAAGTATCAAATCTTATCGCACATCAAAGAACTCACACAGGGGAGAAACCTTTTTCATGTTCAGAATGTGGGAAATGTTTTGCAAATAAATCACCTCTTATTAGACATCAGAGACTTCACACAGGGGAGAAACCTTTTTTATGTTCAGAGTGTGGGACATGTTTTTCACAGAAATCACATTTTGTTTCACATCAGAGAACTCACACAGGGGAGAAGCCATATTCATGTTCAGAATGTGGGAAATCTTTTACATATAAATCAAATCTTATTGCACATCACAGAACTCACATAGGGGAGAAGCCATTTTCATGCCCAGAATGCGGGAAATGTTTTAAACGCAAACGGCATTTTTTTGAACATCTCAAAACTCACAGGTAGAAGAAATTATCATACCTAAAAGTTTAGTAATGTTTTAGTCGAAAATTGTAATTTGTTGACTACTAAGAAAAATTCACATTGGAAGAAATCGTATATTTGACAAACTGAACAAGAAAACACAAATGAGATAGTCAAAGTAAAGGCAAGTAAGTAAACAAGAAAGGGAACACGCGTTAGAAGTTACATTACAATAATATATACAGTTACTAATAGACGTCTGTTTTTGAAAAATCTAATTAAAAGCAATACCCCATGTGCATTGAACATTTTACATTGTTATATATTTATGTATTCACTATATGGACAAGAGTATTGCAACCCTCACCTCCAAAAAAGCCAACATTCCTCCTCCATCTTTTTCCTTACTCCCAATCTCTGCGATCTGCCATTCATTACAGTTACTTTCAGCGTACAATCTCCATGTCTGAACAATGTCTGTAACTTCTCTATACTACAATAATAAACATGTTTGTTCATATTACAAATTACAATTTCCATCTATGATCCATTCCTTCTTTGTGGAAACATCTGATGCTTTTTTTATAATCACTTTCCGCTAAGTTTAGTAGTTTTTTCATCATCATTGGGAACTGACTCCATTCTCATACCCCAATACACATATTGTAGGTTCTAAGGCAGACCTGGGCAAGGGGCGGGCCGCGGGCCGGATTCGGCCCGCCTACTGTCTGTGACCGGCCCACCCGTCTTGCTGAGAGTTGGAGGCGTAGCCTGAACTACGATTTTATGCCTCAGCCCCGCTCTCACTGCCGGGAGCTATGTATCCCGCAGTGCAGTGATAAGCAGCTGCCACGCCCCCACTCTCCCAGTTACGCCCCCTCTTGCTACCAGTCATGCCCCCTCTGGATGCTGATCACACTTTCTGGATGCCTTCTATGGCATTTATGCTGCTAGCCACGCCCCCTTTTGCTGTCGTCCATGCCCCCTCAATGCTGGACACACACACACTTCTCGGATGCCTCCCTTGTCCCCTCCTCCAGCTCTGTCGATGCTGGCCACGCCCCCTTTGCCTGCCCCTTCTACCCAGGGATCCTCACGTGACCGGCTTATGTCCACAGTGGCCACTTCAAAAACGTTTGTTCTACAAACTGAGGTAATGTGCAGCAGTAGGAGCAGGGAGAGTGTAAAGTGGCTGCAGGAGGGGGGAGCAGCACTTGTGTCTTCTCAGGTCCCCCCTGTGTCTGCAATAGAAGAAGCAGACACACAGGAGACTCAGAGAAGGAAGCCAGAGGAGCCCTCAGGCTCTGCTGCTGCAATGCTACCAGCCTATGCCCTTAGCGTCCCCAGGGCCAGTATGCATGTCCACTGGCTACCACTGTCAGTATGTATGCCCCACTGGCCACCACTGTCAGTATGTATGCCCCACTGGCCACCACTGTCAATATGTATGCTCCACTGGTCACCACTGTCAGTATGCATGCCCCACTGGCCACCACTGTCAGTATGCATGCCCCACTGGCCACCACTGTCAGTATGCATGCCCCACTGGCCACCACTGTCAGTATGCATGCCCCACTGGCCACCACTGTCAGTATGTATGCCCCACTGGCCACCACTGTCAGTATGTATGCTCCACTGGCCACCACTGTCAGTATGCATGCCCCACTGGTTACCACTGTCAGTATGCATGCTCCACTGGCCACCACTGTCAGTATGCATGCCCCACTGGCCACCACTGTCAGTATGCATGCCTCACTGGCCACCACTGTCAGTATGTATGCTCCACTGGCCACCACTGTCAGTATGTATGCTCCACTGGCCACCAGGGCCAGTATGTATGCTGGTGGCCAGTATGTATGCTCCACAGGCCCCAGTAATGTGTATGCCCCCTACTGACCCCAGTAATGTCTATGCCACTTACTGACCCCAGTAATGTGTATGTCTCCCACTGACCCCAATAATGTCTGCCACTTACTGGCCCCAGCAATGTGTATGCCCCCCACTGACCGCAGTAATGTGTATGGCCCCCACTGACCCCAATAATGTCTATTCCCCCCACTGACCCCACTAATGTCTATGCTCCCCACTAACCCCAGTAATGTCTATGCCCCCCACTGACCCCAGTAATGTCTATGCCCCCCCACTGATCCCAGTAATGTGTATGCCCCCCCACTGACCCCAGTATTGTCTATGCCCCCCACTGACCCCAGTATTGTCTATGCCCCCCACTGACCCCAGTAATGTCTATGCCCCCCACTGACCCAAGTAATATATATGCCCCCCACTGATGCCAGTAATGTGTATGCCCCCCACATTTTCATTGAATCTTTGTATTGTTTAACTTACTGTTTGTTTATGAAGGGAAATTATATACACTATATACAGTATTGTGTAGAACTGAGTTAATTATATTAGTCCGGCCCTCTAAAACCATCCCAATTTCTCATACGGCCCCATGGGAAAATTAATTGCCCACCTCTGTTCTAAGGGGACTTTGATTTTAAATACTTACTAAATTGTCCCAATAATTTGATAATTTTATTGATTTTCCAAACTAAAACAAGGAAAGGTCATCAATAGAGGTACAGGAGAGACAATCATGAATGCATGTAACCTTGTGCTAATCAAAAAACTGTACAGAAGAATTTAGCAGAAAAAGAGCAGATTGTGAAATAAAGACTAGAAGAGGGTAAAAGTGGATTCTGCCTACAGGACTAACAATCCCAGTTAGGGCTCTGAACATGGAGAACCACTGAGGTAAAGGAGATGAGCAACAAGTTGAGTGTACACAGCGGAGATAACGCCACAGGCTATTTCAGAATAGTCTAGAAAGGGGCATGAAAGGAAGGTCTTCAAGTGGAACCATTTGGTGGCAACACGTCTGCTCCTGGTGAGACTGGGCGACCAAAGTCTCTATACGATGAGAAAAGGAAATCTCAGTAAACCATTCCTCCAGGGATGGAGGGTCAGTGGACTTCCAGTGCCAAGGAATGATGGTTTTAGCTACCTGAAGCAGCTGTCGCACCATTGCTTTTTTATAGGCAGCCTTGGACATTGGAAGATGAACAGGATCACTGCTTCCGGCGAAGCAGGCACCGTGACATCAGTGACTGCTTTCACTATTTTGAGCACCCCCTCCCAAAAGGTTCTCAGGATCGGGCAAGACCACCAAATACGAGATATAGTACCCTCCTCCGACACACAACGCCAGAAGAGATTAGACACTCCCGGAAACCAGTTATGCAAAGCTGAGAGAACGCGATACTGTCAAGAAACAATCTTAAAACTAGACTTTTAGATTTTGTCACAATGATGGATCTATGAGATAGAAAGAAACATCTATCCCATTGATCTTGTGTAAAGGTTGTATGGAGTTCGTGTTCCCAGTCCCTGCAAAAGGGGGGGGGGGGGGTGATCCAAGACCTGCTTCCGTCAGTTGACCACAAATGACCGAAATGGCATGTGCTGACCTGGAGGAAGTGACACATAATTCCTTGAATCCAGAGAGAAGGCGCTCAACACACCTTTCACACATCAGTTTTTGCCATCAGTCCCCATCCATCAAATTTTGGAAAAAACGGATCCGGCGAGTGATGCTGCTGGATCCGTTTTTTTCTCATAGACTTGTATTAGTGACGGATTGCAAAGGTTGGCCTCACGTTTCATCCGTCGTTCGACGGATCCGTCGAAAATTGTTTGTCCGTCGGACGGAGACAACGGATAAAGTAACGTTTTTTGTCTACGTCGAAAAAACGTCGTTTGGTAGAATGGAAGCCTATGAGCGCAGAATCCATCGTAATCCGTCAAATGACGGAATCCGGCGACAGATTCCGTTTTTTAACTGAGCATGCTCAGATGGGTTGTTGAGCTGAAAAAACTGATGCGACAGATCCGTTTTTTCGACGGTTCCTTTGCATAATTTTTTTTGCACAATCTGCGACGGATCCGTCAAGGATTGTGACTGATGGCAAAAAACTAATGTGTGAAAGGGGTCTAAGGCCATCTGGATTGCAGGAGCCCCCAGGTGCTGTGTCCCCTATGCCTAAAAGACCACAGGTATGAGGGACACAGCACCTGGGGGCTCCTGCAATCCAGTCAAACATCATTCAGGTAGTTGATTCTTTACCAACATTGGTTTTCTTACTATTTCTTACTTTGACATATCAAGGTGTGATGGTAATATACTAAGGGGATACTGCAAAAATTCCCAGTAATTACGGATGACTTTATGTCAAAGCATATCCGGATATGCTTTGACATAAAGTCATCCGTAATTACTGGGAATTTTTGCAGTATCCCCTTAGTATATTACCATCACACCTTGATTCTTTCTTCTACTTCCATTCCACATACGGGTATAGGACTTGATCCATAGGGTCTTTCACACATATTTATATACTATTGTGATATAATTTTGGATACTAATAATTCACATCTTACATTATCTTAGGCTTCATGCTGCACTTTGGTGTAGTGTTTATGCATATTGCACTTTACCTCTTTATAAAGGGATTTATGGACATTAGTATATGTATTTATATTTTCCATCAATTCGAGTAATTTTTCTGCTTGTTTAACCATCTGAAGAAATTAATCATTTATGTTTGAAATATATATATTTTTATAAGATGATGGAAATCTGTTTTTACCCTTCACCATGACAGCACCACCGTGAGAGAGGTTCCGCCCATCCTGAACAGGAAACCCACTTGAAAATAAAAGGGGCTGTACCTCTCCCCAGCTCCAATTTGTGTTTCCTGTTCAGGAGAGGAAACATTGGAAATGGAGTTCCCCAGGTCCGAGGAGGAAAGCAGACTTACCGGTGGGAGCTGGCAGCGCCTCCCCTGGGGTTTCGGTCCTAGAGGTTGCGGGGCGCAGGGCCTGGAGGTTGGACGTGATTTCGGCCCTGTGCCTCTTGTGGTCAGGGAACCCTGTAGGTCTGTGTGCACAAGCAAAGGAGGACGTGTTTGCTGGCGCGCGCATCACTTCCAGTTGCGGCACCGATGACCCGGAAGTGACCGCAGGCACAGGCGCACGGGCCCCATCCAAGATGGCGGCACCCTGTCGCATGAACGCTGGAGGAGGATCGCTTCCGGACCGGAGGAGGTAAGTGGCACACCTTTAAAAACCCCTGTGTGTGTGGCTTCCGCTGCCTGTTACTCTGCAGTCATGGATGTGGAGGATGATGAGCAGCCCCAACAAGCAGTGGAGCACCTGTCGCCAGAACGGCAACAGCCACAGCAGCGCAAGCATGAGGACCATCAGTCACCTTAGCAGCGCCATAAGCGCCTGAAGGAGGATAGGTCTTCCACAAGATGGTCGGACGGGAGTAGGTCCAGCCAGAAGTCCCGGGGGAAGGAGTCCCGGGATCATGCCAATCAGCCTCCAGATTCGGTATTTTCAATTCTGCATCACAGGGTGAGTGATCATCATTGTATATGTGGCTAAGGGGTTCGCTTTTTATTCTAGCCAAGCATAAGCATAAGGAATGAACATTATGTAAAGAACCCTTGCCCGATCTTTATGAGAAAGCTCTGTGCTTCCCATGAATCCAAAAAAACATATTGGAGGAGGCCCATTCCTTTTCAGCCGGCATCAAGTCACTAGTCAAAGTCACCTAAAAAGAAGAAGAAAGCTAGGGGATCCTCTTCGGAGTTTAGTGTTTCCAAAGAGGAAGGCCAGGTTCGCTCAAGTTCATCCAGTGCTTCTGACTCAGAGAAATCTTCATCAGTGGATGAAGTGGGCGGTAAACCCTGTTTTCCGGTGTCGGACGTCGGATGCCTGGTAAAGGCAGTCAGAGCGACCATGGGGCTTGTGGAAGACACGAATCCAGAGTCCTTAGAGGACATCATGTTTAAGGGTCTAGAACAAAAAAATAAAAGTGTTTCCACCAAGTGAAAGAGTTATTACCTTAATTAAAAGTCAATGGGAGAAACCTGAAAGAAGAGGGCCCTTATCTTCAGCTCTTAAGAGGAAATACCCCTTTTCAGAGGAGATGGTGGCTACTTGAGACAAGTGTCCAAAAATTGATGTCGTGGTGGCAAAATCTACTAGAAGGGCGACTGCCCTTTGAGGTTCTAGAGAGCCTATGTGACCAGCTGGACAGAAAGGGGGATAGTTTTCTGAGGGCTTCCTGGGAATTGGCTGCAAGAGCTTTTAGGCCTGCAGTGGCTGGGACCTATGTGGCTCAATCCCTAATGATCTGGCTCCAGGGTCGAAGAGACAAGATTGGCCAAAATACCCTGAAGGAGGATGTGGTGGCGTCTCTGCCGTTGTTACAAGGGGCTGCAGCCTTTCTGGCTGATGCCTCGGTGGACTCTATTCGACCCATGGCCAAATCAACCGCTCAGTCAAATTCCGCCAGACGGGCCCTGTGGTTGAATAACTGGCCGGGAGATGCCCAGTTAAAATCAAAGTTGTGCTTTGTTCCCTGTGAAAGGGACTTCCTCTTTGGTAAGGATGTTAGATGACATCCTGGAGAAGGCAGGGGACAAAAAGAGGGGTTCCCTGCAATTCTTACTACTACCTTTCATTCTCGTCCCTTCCGTAGGACGAGATCAGACCGAAGGAGAACCCGAGAAAGGATGCGTGGAAGGACAAGTAGAAGGCGGGGTTCTTCTTTCAATGACCCTCCTTTGATAAGCGCAAGCCCTCCCAATGACGAGATATCCCAGGTAGGGGGAGACTCTCCTCCTTCCTTCCAGCCTGGGAAAAGATCACCTCCAGTCTCTGGATAAAGAGTATCATTGGAGAAGGCGTAAAGTTGGAATTCATCACGACCCCTAAGGGGGCCCTAAAAATAACATCAGTAGGGTTGCAGGAGAGGCAACAGACCTTGGAGGAGGAGGTACTATCCCTGGTCCAGAAAACTGTCTTGCTGGAAGTCCCCGAGGAGGAGCAGGGCAAAGGATTGTATTCCACACTTTTCCTCATAAAAGATTCATTCAGGACGATCATAAATCTGAAGGGACTGAACAAATTTTTAGTGTACCGTCGATTCAAGATGGAAACCATGGCGTCCACAGTGAAACTCCACTTTCCCTGATGTTTCATGGCAGTGGTGGACTTAAAGGACGCTTATTACCATGTGCCGATACATTGCCATTTCCAGCAATATCTGAGGGTGGCAGTGTATATCAAAGGCATTATCAATTTTGGGCCCTCCCCTTCGGCCTCTCTATGGCCCCAAGGGTTTTTACAAAATAGTGTCGGAGATGATGAGCCATGTGCGGATACAGAACACCCTCATCATTCCGCATCTGGACGACTTTCTCATTGTAGCCAAAACCCAGGAACAATGCAGTCAGCACGTAGCAAGTGTTAGCTATCCTCTCAGAGTTGGGGTAGATGGTGAACTTGAAAAATTCAAGTCAGCTGAGTATCTCGGGTGCTCGGATGCTTCATACATGAAACAATGACCACAACGCACAGGCTTCACTGTATGATGTGAGCAGGCGTCCCGGGGAGAGCTATTCACTGACACTGGATGCCTCTCACTGGGGTCAAAACCCTCCAGGGAGACCAATGGTAGAAGGTAATGAAAGAAGATGACAATCTACCAGTTCCAATAATTCCTGAATAAAATAATATTAATTGAATATAATCAATGTAACCGTGACACACACACGGCTCTGCTTTCTACACACAGCTCTGCACTCGTATGCTCGCATCTCTGCTCTATATACGTCATAGATGTGTGGCTCCGTATATGTTGTCACACACGGCTCCGCTCCATACACGTCGTACACACACGGCTCCGCTTTCTACACACAGCTCCGCACTCGTCGTGTACTCACAGCTCTGCTCCATACACGTCATAGACAAGCGGATCCGCTCCATACACGTCGTACACTTGCAGTGCTGCTCTAATACACGTCATAGACATGCAGCACCGCTCCGTACACGTCGTACACACATGGCTCCGCTCCGTACACCTTGTACACACACAGCTCTGCTCCATGCACGTCGAACACACATGGCTCCGCTCCATACACGTCGTACACACACGGCTCCGCTCCATACACACACGGCTCCGCTCCATACACGTCGAACACACATGGCTCCGCTCCATACACGTCATACACACACGGCTCCGCTCCATACACACACGGCTCCGCTCCATACACACACGGCTCCGCTCCATACAAGTCGTACACACACGGCTCCGCTCCATACACGTCATACACACACAACTCCGCTCCATACACATTGTACACACACGGCTCTGCTCCATACACGTCGTACACACACGGCTCTGCTCCATACACCTCGTACACACACGGCTCTGCTCCATACACCTCGTACACACTCGGCTCCGCTCCGTACACCTCGTACACACGGCTCCGCTCCGTACACCTCGTACACACACGGCTCCACTCCGTACACCTCGTACACACACGGCTCCGCTCCTTACACCTCGTACACACACGGCTCCGCTCCATACACCTCGTACACACACGGCTCCGCTCCGTACACCTCGTACACACACGGCTCCGCTCCGTACACCTCGTACACACACGGCTCCGCTCCGTACACCTCGTACACACACGGCTCCGCTCCGTACACCTCGTACACACACGGCTCCGCTCCGTACACCTCGTACACACACGGCTCCGCTCCGTACACCTCGTACACACACGGCTCCGCTCCATACACGTCGGACTAATGTAGGGGTCTACCCATGCAGAGGACTGATTACACTGTAACTTTACGAATCCAACCCCCCCCTGCAATTTGCGGTGTGTTGGTTTAGTCCTTGTTGTGAATGTGAAGCAGGAAGTGAGATAACGCGGCCTGTGTGTGGAGAGACTCTGTGGAGAGAAGACTGAGTGTGACCCTGAGAGCAGCGGCCTGGATACAGCGCCCGGACACCACAGTATCAGTGTCCCCGAGAGAGGGCCGCAGAGCCCAGGGGGAGACACTCAGCGGCCCCTCACATCACAGGCCGCATTATACCGGACCCGGGAAAGGAGGAGACATTACCCTCAAGGGAGAGGACAACACCGCAGACTCCGCTCCACCGGGACCAGGCAGCAGTTCCCGCCTTTCCCCTCCGCTGCAGCGCTGTGAGTGTGACCCCGGGGTCCCCTGCGCTCCGGTATAGAGCGGCCCCGTAAGGCCCCCTTCACACGTCAGTGATTCTGGTACGTATGTGCTTTTTTTTTTTAGGCTGCTTTCACACATCCGCTTTTTCCTGTGCGGCACAATACGGCGCTTTGCAGAAAAAAAACGCAACCTTTTTTTTGCCGCCGGTTGCGTTTTTTCTGCATAGACTTGCATTAGCGCAGTATTGTGCCACATGGCCTTGCGTTGCGTCCGTTTTTTTGCCGGATGCAGCATATTTAGCCCATGCAGCAGCCGGATGGAACGTTGCCTGGCACGTTTTTTGTGCGGCGAAAAAAACGCATTGCGCCGGATTCGGCGTGATGCAGCGCGATTTACAATGCAAGCCTATGGACGCCGGATGCGGTTTGTTGCACTGCGCATTCTCAGTAAAAACGGACGGGCCACATGGAAAAACTTATGCAACGGATCCGTTTTTTTCACCGCATCTGTTGCATAGGTTTTTGAGCCGGATTGAGCCGCACTGCAAAAACCGGATGTGTGAAATCAGCCTTACACGTACCAGAATCACTGACCTACGCAGACACATTATAATCAATGGATCTGCTCACACATCAGTGATTTTTCACTGAACATGTCTCCGTGCAGCGTACACGCGTGTCCGTGATTCTGCACGGAGACAAGTCAGTTTTTTTCTGGCATCACTGATGACCCATGGACCAAACTATTGTGTGATTCGTGAAACACGTACCAGAAAAACACTGACATATCAAATAATAAACATTTTCAACTCACCTTTCCAGCGACGCGCTCTGCAGCCTCCGCTCTCTGCAGCTCCTTCCCGGCTCATGAATATTCATGAAAGCAGCCAGAGCTGACCCGGAAGTAGCTGCAGAGAGCGGTGGGCGGACGCTGCAGAGCTGAGGAGTTCAGCACCATGGACAGCAGGAGCGAACGCAGGTGAGTAATGTCCATTTGCAATCATGGATCAGGATTGCACATGGACAACCCCCGTGTGCTGTGAATCACGGAACACGGATGGACATGTGCGTGTTTAAACACGTCAGTGAAGAACGTCAGTGTTTTTCAATGACGTGTGAAGGGGGCCTTAGTGCGGTGTAGCAGTGCGGCCCGGGTACAGGAGAGGAGTCTACACACTGTGTATACTGTCCGGGCTCAGCGCTTTCTCCAGTATCTGCAGCGCGGCCTGTGTGTGTGAGCCGTCTCCGCTCTCCTCCTCCTTCCCGCAGCCTGTGTGTGAGCCGTCTCCGCTCTCCTCCTCCTTCCCGCGGCCTGTGTGTGCGCTGTCTCCGTTCTCCTCCTCCTTCCCGCGGCCTGTGTGAGCCGTCTCCGTTCTCCTCCTCCTTCCCGCGGCCTGTGTGTGTGTCGTCTCCGCTCTCCTCCTCCTTCCCGCGGCCTGTGTGTGTGAGCCGTCTCCGCTCTCCTCCTCCTTCCCGCGGCCTGTGTGTGTGAGCCGTCTCCGCTCTCCTCCTCCTTCCCGCGGCCTGTGTGTGTGAGCCGTCTCCGCTCTCCTCCTCCTCCTTCCCGCGGCCTGTGTGTGTGAGCCGTCTCCGCTCTCCTCCTCCTCCTTCCCGCGGCCTGTGTGTGTGAGCCGTCTCCGCTCTCCTCCTCCTTCCCGCGGCCTGTGTGTGTGAGCCGTCTCCGCTCTCCTCCTCCTTCCCGCGGCCTGTGTGTGTGAGCCGTCTCCGCTCTCCTCCTCCTTCCCGCGGCCTGTGTGTGTGAGCCGTCTCCGCTCTCCTCCTCCTTCCCGCGGCCTGTGTGTGAGCCGTCTCCGCTCTCCTCCTTCCCGCGGCCTGTGTGTGTGAGCCGTCTCCGCTCTCCTCCTACTTCCCGCGGCCTGTGTGTGTGAGCCGTCTCCGCTCTCCTCCTCCTTCCCGCGGCCTGTGTGTGTGAGCCGTCTCCGCTCTCCTCCTCCTTCCCGCGGCCTGTGTGTGTGAGCTGTCTCCGCTCTCCTCCTCCTTCCCGCGGCCTGTGTGTGTGAGCCGTCTCCGCTCTCCTCCTCCTTCCCGCGGCCTGTGTGTGTGAGCCGTCTCCGCTCTCCTCCTCCTTCCCGCGGCCTGTGTGTGTGAGCCGTCTCCGCTCTCCTCCTCCTCCTTCCCGCGGCCTGTGTGTGTGAGCCGTCTCCGCTCTCCTCCTCCTTCCCGCGGCCTGTGTGTGTGAGCCGTCTCCGCTCTCCTCCTCCTTCCCGCGGCCTGTGTGTGTGAGCCGTCTCCGCTCTCCTCCTCCTTCCCGCGGCCTGTGTGTGTGAGCCGTCTCCGCTCTCCTCCTCCTTCCCGCGGCCTGTGTGTGTGAGCCGTCTCCGCTCTCCTCCTCCTTCCCGCGGCCTGTGTGTGTGAGCCGTCTCCGCTCTCCTCCTCCTTCCCGCGGCCTGTGTGTGTGAGCTGTCTCCGCTCTCCTCCTCCTTCCCGCGGCCTGTGTGTGTGAGCCGTCTCCGCACTCCTCCTCCTTCCCGCGGCCTGTGTGTGTGAGCCGTCTCCGCTCTCCTCCTCCTCCTTCCCGCGGCCTGTGTGTGTGAGCCGTCTCCGCTCTCCTCCTCCTTCCCGCGGCCTGTGTGTGTGAGCCGTCTCCGCTCTCCTCCTCCTCCTTCCCGTGGCCTGTGTTTGACCCGTCTCCGCTCTCCTCCTTCCCGAGGCCTGTGTGTGACCCGTCCCCGCTCTCCTTCCTGCAGCGCAGCCTGTGTGATCCCCCAGGTGAGCGCACCATTACAATCTATACCAGGGGTCTCAAACTCGGCTGGGTGTATGGGCCGCACACAGAAAATAAAATAATTTGACGGGCCGTATTCTTTTCAGGACAAAGTGATATTTTTAGTGGCACCTTTTTTTTTTTCTATACACCTTTTGGATCACTGTTTTTGAACATTTTCATGTTTATTATAACAAATGTGCAGTTTTTTTGTGTATATTTTCTTACATCTTATCCCCTTTTTGTAATACAATTTTACAATTAGCACCATATAGGAATTTTGGCCAACATCTTGTAGTAATGTGCCCCATCCTTCTCCCCTCCTTGTACCAATATGCACCATCCTGCTCCCCATTCTGTAATTATGTACCCATCCTTATTTACATCTCGTAGTAATTTGCCCCATGCAGGAGCCCTTTTTTGTAGTAGTGTGCCCCATGCAGGAGCCCTTTTTGCAGCAATGTCCTATATATACACACACACACACATACACGTGTGTGTGTGTGTGTGATATATATAACACCCCACCCCCTCGCACAGCATGCCTCAGCGAGCAACACACACTCCGAAACATTGTTCCCACATGTCCTTCGTTCCCTCGGCGTCGGCCGGCCGGCAGGCACATGGACCCGGTAATGATCGCAGTAGCTGTCACCACTTCATTTGAAATTCAGCTGAACGTTTAGCCAGCACGTGCTAAGCCAAGTACTCTCTGCACAACAGGCAAGCACTTGAGGTCAAACGCATCAGTTGCTTGCCTCTGATTGGTGGGTGGCTGTAATTGAGTTGTGCAGCGAGAACTTGGCTGTGCACAGCATTGGCAAAATGCTCAGCTGAAATAAAGCACTTACTGCTGCGGCCCCTGCAACGACTGCCATCTTTACCGGGTCCACGGGCCTGCGGGCTGCAAGAAGCAGCCTGAGGGGTGGCATGCGGCCCACAGGCTGCGTGTTTGAGAGCTCTGATCTATACCCTGTTATTTAACTAGGTAAGACCCCATTACGCCTCTTTGTTCCTCTATTACATGTCTTCCTATGGAACATTTGTGATGACAGCAGTCGTTACACAATGAGGCAGTGGCCTCTTAGGGGTACTTTGCACGTTGCGACATCGCTACTGCGATCTCGTCGGGGTCAAATCAAAAGTGACGCACATCTGGCGCCGGTAACGACGTCGCAACGTGTAAAGCCTAGAAGCACCGATAAACGATCGCATAAGCGTCGAAAATCGGTGATCTGTGTAGTGTCGGTCATTTCCATAATTTCGCTGCAGTGACAGGTACGATGTTGTTCCTCGTTCCTGCGGCAGCACACATCGCTGTGTATGAAGCCGCAGGAGCGAGGAACATCTCCTACCTGCGTCCCGCCTGCAATGAGGAAGGAAGGAGGTGGACGGGATGTTTACATCCCGCTCATCTCCGCCTCTCCACTTCTATTGGCCGCCTGCCGTGTGACGTCGCTGTGACACCGCACGACCTCCCCCTTAGGAAGCCGGCCACAGCGACGTTGCAGGGCAGGTAAGTGCGTCTGAAGCTGCCGTAGCGATAATGTTCGCTACGGCAGCTATCACAAGAGATCGCATCTGCGACGGGGGTGGGGACTATCGCGCTCGGCATCGCTACAAAGTACCCCTTAGAGTCCAGCACACAGAAGGTCAGTACAATGTACAGCACAAGTCTCTGCTTGATCCACTTCAGCTTTATCATTGAGCATAATATAATTAGGCCTCTATAGACAGTAATATAACTAGCATTATCTAGCATTAACTAGCAAATATTTGGTAGGAAAAAAAGGGGTGCGTCTTAAAATCTAAATGTAGATTACCTGGGGTGGTGAAGGGGAGTCAAAGAAGGCAGGGTCAATGCTATGCGGTGTGCTGCTGGCCCTGCTTTGTGCAGCTCACAATGTATTGTGCGGTGGGTCATGGCTCTATGTGGCTCGCTCTGCATAGTGCGGCGGGGCTCGGCTCTGTATGGCTCGCTCTGCATAGTTCGGCGGGGCTCTGCAAGGCTCGCTCTGCATTGTGCGGCTCGCTCTGCATTGTGCGGCTCGCTCTGCATTGTGCGGCTCGCTCTGCATAGTGCGGCGGGGCTCGGGTTTGTGCGGCTCGCTCTGCATTGTGCGGCGGAGCTCAGCTTTGTGCGGCTCGCTCTGCATTGTGCGGCTCGTTCTGCATAGTGCTGCGGGGCTCGGGTTTGTGCAGCTCGCTCTGCATAGTGCGGCGGGGCTCGGCTCTGTGCGGCTCGCTCTGCATAGTGCGGCGGGGCTCGGCTCTGTGCGGCTCGCTCTGCATTGTGCGGCGGGGCTCGGCTCTGTAGGGCTCGCTCTGCATAGTGCGACGGGGCTCGGCTCTGTGCGGCTCGCTCTGCATTGTACGGCGGGGATCTGCATTGTGCGGCTCGCTCTGCATTGTGCGGCGGGGCTCAGCTTTGTGCGGCTCGCTCTGCATTGTGCGGCGGGGCTCGGCTCTGTGCGGCTCGCTCTGCATTGTGCGGCGGGACTCGGCTCTGTGCGGCTCGCTCTGCATTGTGCGGCGGGGCTCGGCTCTGTGCGGCTTGCTCTGCATTGTGCGGCTCGGCTCGGCTCTGTACGGCTCGCTCTGCATCGTGCGGCGGGGCTCGGCTCTGTGCGGCTCGCTCTGCATTGTGCGGCGGGGCTCGGCTCTGTGCGGCTTGCTCTGCATTGTGCGGCTCGGCTCTGTACGGCTCGCTCTGCATCGTGCGGCGGGGCTCGGCTCTGTGCGGCTCGCTCTGCATTGTGCGGCGGGGCTCTGCCCTGTGCGGTGCTGCTCTATGCGGCAGGCGGTAAGGCACTGGCAATTCTGAAGATGTCGGTGGTGAGGGCTTCAGCGCTTAGTCAGCGTGTGCGCAGATGGAACTCTCAGCTCAAGCTCTCATCTGGGCACGAGCGTACTTGGGCTGCCATTATTTGAAGAAATCCGAACCGGCTACATCTTCAGAATGGCCGGTCCCTTACCGCTCCCTGCGCAGAGCTGTGCAGAATGTCGTGGGTGGAGGGTTCGGGAACGCCGCTCACCTGGGGAATCGCTGGCGCTCGGGTCCGGGGCTTCTGCTCCTTGGTGGCTCGAGCATCGCCTCCTCGCCCACGAGTGAAAAGGGGGAGGTTTGGTGGTGGGATGTCGGTTGTGACGCCACCCACAGGGTTGTGGTGATGGTGGGCACCACCACTGCTGGTGACGGGGGTTCCCGGGAGCGATGGCAGAGAGCAGCTGAGGTGTTGGCCCCTCCGTGGGTAGGGGCTGTTAGTCCCGGGGCCCCGGTTGGGGGTTAGTAAGTAGGGGATAGGTGCAGGCGCCGACGCGGGGAGGCGGCGTGGATGTGGGGCAGCGTTACGGTGCAGCGCTGTGCCGGATGGCACTGGTGTACTCACTCAGGTAGTCAAGAACAGAGTCTCTGGTAAACCAAATGGCTGGATGCACGGGGCCCGCAGTCAGATCCGGTATCTTCACTCTCCCCGGACGGGTTGATGGTGGCTGTTGTTCCTTGCACCTATGTGTAAGTGTTTGACCCCTATGGATTCCCACGGGTGGTCCGCTCCCCGGCTTGTACGTGTTGGGAGAGCCCGTTTTGCCCGTAGGCGCTGGCCCTTGGATCTCTGGCCGTTGGCGGTGGCTCTTATCCGGACGGGTTGGGCTGTTGCCTTTTGACGGGACTTGGTTGGGAATGAACCCCTGAGGTCCATACCGCAATCAGAGAATTCGACCTTTACGGCGGCTTCCGAGCCTAGTCGGGGTCTGAGTACCCTACCTTGGTGCTTGGCTTCAATCCGCTCCCGGCTCGGTACCGGCGGGCCACCGCCCAACCCCAGTCCTACGGTTCCGCAGACCTCCACCAACTCCTGCAGACGGCCACCACCGTCTGCCGACCTTGCTAATGGTGCCTGGGCTCTGACCCAGACACACACAGTCTCTCCTCCTCTCTACTTCAACTCCAAAACCAAACTGTCTACTTTTCCCGCCACCAGGCCTGTGAACTCCTTGGTGGGTGGGGCCAACCGCCTGGCTCCGCCCCACCTGGTGTGGATATCAGACCCTGGAGGGAGGCAACAAGGGTTTTGTTTGACGGGTGTTCCTGACCAGGGGAGGGGGAGTGTGTGTATGTGATGTTATTCTGTGACCCCTGGGGTCCAGGGCGTCACACAGAGCAGCCCTGCAGTGAGTATCTGGGCCTCCCTCTGTACCACTTGCAGCATCGCCATACTCCAGTACTGCCCCTGCCTCCTGTGACCCCCTGCTCCGCTGTCAGCCCACCTCCCTGGTAAGACACCACCGGATTATAATACGGCACCAATATTTTTTTTCTCTCCAAATTTGGGGTGCGTCATATAAAATGAAAAATACGGTATTCATTTCCCTATTATTTACATGTATTCAATGTTCATTCCCCACATAAGCAGAGAGAGTATAATATACACCTGTTTATATGGGGTATGTGTTCATGTCCTTATTATCTACATATACAGTGCTGGCCAAAAGTATTGGCACCCCTGCAATTCTGTCAGATAATACTCAGTTTCTTCTTGAAAATTATTGCAATCACAAATTCTTTGGTATTATTATCTTCATTTAATTTGTCTTCAATGAAAAAAAAATAAAAAAAATTGTCATAAAGCCACATTGGATATAATTCCACACCAAACATAAAAAAGGGGGTGGACAAAAGTATTGGCACTGTTTGAAAAATCATGTGATGCTTCTCTAATTTGTGTAATTAACAGCATCTGTAACTTACCTGCGGCACCTAACAGGTGTTGGCAATAACTAAATCACACTTGCAGCCAGTTGACATGGATTAAAGTTGACTCAACCTCTGTCCTGTGTCCTTGTGTGTACCACATTGATCATGGAGAAAAGAAAAAAGACCAAAGAACTGTCTGAGGACTTGAGAATCCAAATTGTGAGGAAGCATGAGCAATCTCAAGGACCTGAAAGTTCCTGTGTCTACGGTGCGCAGTGTCACCAAGAAGTTTAAAGCCCATGGCACTGTGGCTAACCACCCTAGATGTGGAAGGAAAAGAAAAATTGACGAGAGATTTCAACGCAAGATTGTGCGGATGGTGGATAAAGAACCTCGACTAACATCCAAACAAGTTCAAGCTACCCTGCAGTCCGAGGGTACAACAGTGTCAACCCGTACCATCCGTTGGTGTCTGAATGAAAAGGGACTGTATGGTTGGATACCCAGGAAGACCCCACTTCTTACCCCGAG
Organism: Anomaloglossus baeobatrachus; assembly: GCF_048569485.1. Lineage (NCBI taxonomy): Eukaryota > Metazoa > Chordata > Amphibia > Anura > Aromobatidae > Anomaloglossus > Anomaloglossus baeobatrachus. Next base: position 557,571,016 of record NC_134357.1, read on the forward strand.
ACATAAAAAAGCCAGGCTGGAGTTTGCCAAAACTTACCTGAGAGAGCCTAAAACGTTTTGGAAGAATGTTCTCTGGTCAGATGAGACAAAAGTAGAGCTTTTTGGGAAAAGCCATCAACATAGAGTTTACAGGAAAAAAAAGAGGCATTCAAAGAAAAGAACACGGTCCCTACAGTCAAACATGGCGGAGGTTCCCTGATGTTTTGGGGTTGCTTTGCTGCCTCTGGCAATGGACTGCTTGACCGTGTGAAGTCTGAAGACTACCAACAAATTTCGCAGCATAATCTAGGGCACAGTGCGAGAAAGCTGGGTCTCCCTCAGAGGTCATGGGTCTTCCAGCAGGACAATGACCCAAAACACACTTCAAAAAGCACTAGAAAATAGTTTGAGAAAGCACTGGAGACTACTAAGGCTGCTTTCACACATCCGGTTTTTGCAGTGTGGCACAAAACGGCGCTCTGCAGAAAAAACGCAACCGTTTTTTTTATTTTTTTTTGCCGCCGGTTGCGTTTTTTCCCACATAGACTTGCATTAGTGCTGTATTGTGCCGCATGGCCTTGCGTTGCATCCGTTTTTTGCCGGATGCGGGATATTTAGCCCATGCGGCGGCCAGATGGAACGTTGCCTGGCACGTTTTTTTTGTGCGGCGAAAAATCCACATCGCGCCGGATCCGGCGCGATGCGGCGCGATTTGCAATGCAAGCCTATGGACGCCGGATGCGGCGTCCTGCGGCAAAAACCGCATCCGGCCACCAGATGCGTTTTTTTGCACTGCGCATGCTAAGTATCAAGCCGCATCCGTCAAACGGACGGGCCGCATGGAAAAACTTACTCAACGGATCCGGTTTTTTTTGCCGCATCCGTTGCATAGGTTTTTGAGCCGGATTGAGCCGCACTGCTAAAACCGGATGTGTGAAAGCAGCCTAAAATGGCCAGCAATGAGTCCAGACCTAAATCCCATAGAACACCTGTGGAGAGATCTCAAAATGGCAGTTTGGAGAAGGCACCCTTCAAATCTCAGGGACCTGGAGCAGTTTGCCAAAGAAGAATGGTCTAAAATTCCAGCAGAGCATTGTAAGAAACTCATGCATGGTTACCGGAAGCGGTTGTTCGCAGTTATTTTGGCTAAAGGTTGTGCAACCAAGTATTAGGCTAAAGGCCCCATCACACTAAGCAACATCGCTAGCAACAGCGCTGCTAACGAACAACTTTTGTGACGTAGCAGCGATGTTGCTGTGTGTGACATCCAGCAACAACCTGGCCCCTGCTGTGAGGTCGTTGGTTATTGCTGAATGTCCTGGGCCATTTTTTAGTTGTTGCTGTCCCGCTGTGAAGCACAGATCGCTGTGTGTGACAGCGACAGAGCAACAACTAAATGTGCAGGCAGCAGGAGCCGGCTTCTGCGGAGGCTGGTAACCACAGTAAACATCGGGTAACCAAGAAGCCCTGTCCTTGGTTACCCGATATTTACCTTTGTTACCAGCCTCCGCCGCTCTCACTGTCAGTGCCGGCTCCTGCTCTGTGCACCTGTAGCTGCAGGACACATCGGGTTAATTAACCCGATGTGTGCTGTAGCTAGGAGAGCAAGGAGCCAGCGCTAAGTATTGTGCGCTGCTCCCTGCTCTCTGCACGTGTAGCTGCAGTACACATTGGGTAATTAACCCGATGTGTGCTGTAACTAGGAGAGCAGGGAGACAGCGCTCAGTGTGCGCTGCTCCCTGCTCTCTGCACGTGTAGCTGCAGTACACATTGGGTAATTAACCCGATGTATGCTGTAACTAGGAGAGCAGGGAGCCAGCGCTAAGCATTGTGCGCTGCTCCCTGCTCTCTGCACGTGTAGCTGCGTGCGCTGGTAACCAAGGTAAATATCGGGTTGGTTACCCGATATTTACCTTAGTTACCAAGCGCAGCATCTTCCACGCGGTGCTGGGGGCTGGTCACTGGTTGCTGGTGAGCTCACCAGCAACTCGTGTAGCGACGCTCCAGCGATCCCTGCCAGGTCAGGTTGCTGGTGGGATCGCTGGAGCGTCGCAGTGTGACATCTCACCAGCAACCTCCTAGCAACTTACCAGCGATCCCTATCGTTGTTGGGATCGCTGGTAAGTTGTTTAGTGTGACTCGACCTTAAGGGTGCCAATACTTTTGTCTGGCCCATTTTTTTTGGAGTTTTGTGTGAAATGATAAATGTTTTGATTTTTGTTTCATTCTCTTTTGTGTTTTTTCTTTGCAAGAAAAATAAATGAAGAGAATACCAAAAAATTTGTGATTGCAATCATTTTCAAGAAGAAACTGAGTATTATCTGACAGAATTGCAGAGGTGCCAATACTTCTGGCCAGCACTGTATACTTTGTTCGTTCGCCAGTTAAAAGGCAGATGTTTGCACTGCTGTAGTGCAGAGTATTGTCCTCCTGTCAGTGTAATATTTACAGCCCCATACACAGGACATAACTGTAGCCCAAACCTTCACTGGGCTGACGGCTTCTCTCCCGACTCCCCCATACACCAACACTCCAGCTTGCCTGTGGTCTCTATGAGAGAAACACCTCCAGAGTAATGGAGCGGAGAATTATCTCCAGGAAGAAGAAACGGATCAGTCTGTGAAATTCAGCATGCCGGACCCTTCTCTGCCCTGACGTCATCTGTCGGGAGGCTCCATATATATTCTACAGCGACCAATCTCCTCCGCAATCAGCAGCTGCCGCTGACTTTAGTCTTGTGTGTTTGGGAGCTTATTGGACGCCGCCTCTGGCAGAGATTAATATACTTTGTACATTGAAGACTCAAAAATCATTATTAGGCCCCTAGTTACTATAGCAACCAAGCCGACACCCACAATCAAGAAAAGAGGGCGATGAGCACCTGATTTTTTTTTTTTTTCGGCCATTTTTTTTTCCATGTAATAAATGGAAGGCTAAATGAAAAATGCCCAAAAACCTATTCAGGGTTAAAAAAAAAAATAAATAAAATGACAAAACTAAACCCCCAACCATGTTGACATTTTCCTCTCCATTTAGTGGTGGTGATGGAGTCAGTGACGAACTTTGTCCAAATCTGTTTATAGAGACGCAGTAGGGGATGAAGATGTCATCCTCATCATGGAGTCGTTATTTCTTCTCTCACGTGTAATGAATATCTCCTGCAGTTTTGCTGATGCCGATTCCAGTGTTTGTAAATGAGAGGAGAATTAGTGATATGGAAGATGAGTCTATGAGAAACGTATTCAGCTGCCAACTCCGAGGAGGAAACTGCTTTTTGTGTGTGGCCTAAATATATAGGATTTATTAGTAGATAGAAAAAACTGACTACTGTAAAATACTAATACAGTGGTACCTCGCTTAACGAGTAACCCACATAACGAGATTTTCGCTATACAAGCAAAGCTTTCTGTAAATTTGTAACCCGCTTTACGAGAAAGCTTTGCTGGACGAGCGAAATTCTCACCTCACACACTTACGGTTTCGTCCATCCACCACACTCTAACCCGCACTTGCAGTCCACACAAGCACACACATGTATGCACAAACACACACACATGCACGCACATACAGTATTATGCTCACCTTACCTTCCGTTCCACCGCCGGTCTCATGGATCTTGTAGTTCCCGGGTACATCGTGACGTCCTCGCGGCGAACTACAAGACCCAGGAGGCCGGCGGTGGAACGGAAGGTAAGGTGAGCATATAACATATTGTACCTTACGTTTCATCACCGGCCTCCTGGGTGCTGTAGTGCGCCGCTCCACTCCGTTCCACGCTGGGATTCTGCCTCCATAGCGACGAGGGAGGAACTTCCTGTCACCGCTGCTGAATGGCAGAGCGCTGGCCAATCAGAGGCAAGCAGCTCTGCCTTGACGTCAGCGCTCTAGCAGGGAAGTTCCTGCCTCGTCGTTATGGAAACGCGATACACGGCCCGGCCCCGTACTGGTGAACAGCAAGTCCCAGGAGACCGGCGATGGAGCGGAATGTAAGGTGAGCATGTAGTATGTGCGTGTGCATGTGTGTTTGTGTGTTTGTACATGTTTGTGTGTGTTTGTGCATGTGTGGAATGACAGAATAGGGGACCAGGATGGGACATTTAACCCATTGTGGAACAGATCGTCAGCACTGCAATGATTTCCTATGGGAAAGCTTGCTTTGCTGAACGAGTACCTTGTTTAACAAGCACAGTCCCAGAACGGATTGTTCTCGTTAAGCAAGGTACCACTGTAATAGTAACACATAATGATCCCCCATTACTCCTGTGCCTCCGCTGCTTGGGTCCCCGCCAGTCTCTGGATTTTTTTTGTCAGTTTAGTCAGTGATAACAAACGTGATCTCTGCAGTCAATCAGTGGCTGATGCATTGACCGAAATAACCAGCGATTGGCAGGAAGGAGGAGACGTCTAAGTCAGCAATTAAGTGTATGTTCCAGTCCATACGAAACAAGAACGTACAACTTCTACACGTTCTGTCTCCTCATATGTTTCCCCTTATTATCTCCAGTAATTGTATTATTACAGGGGATTCTTTCTGATGTTACATCGTCATCTTCTCCCCATTCAGGTCCCTACAATATCGGATCCTCTCAGTGGAGATCTTCTATAGAAGAGAATTCTCCTGATTGCCCCGTGAAGGATGGATATGGACAGGGACAAGATGGCGGAGAGGATATTACACCTCACCCTAGAGATCCTCTTCCGGCTTACTGGAGAGGTGAGAGATTCTGATGACGTCACATTACACCATTCTTATCTATGGGAATAACAGATGGACAGAACTGGAGAGGTGAGGACTCTGGAAATGTCTGGAGTGAGATTTATTACTGTGTCTCTCCATAACCAGGATTACACAGTAGTGAAGAAGACCTCTAGTGAGCGCTGTCAGGCCCCTGTCTCTGAGGGATGGGGAAGACCCCTGAGCCCAATCCCGGGGCCTCCACCTCACCCCCCGATACATGAGGACATCAATGACCAGAAGATCCTAGAACTCACCTACAAGATGATTGAGCTGCTTACTGGAGAGGTGACACTGCTGGGAATGCTGGGACATTATACAGTAACGCTATGAAGGGATCGGGGGTGACTGTATCATTGTATGTGTCAGGTTCCTATAAGGTGTCAGGACGTCACCGTCTATTTCTCCATGGAGGAGTGGGAGTATTTAGAAGGACACAAAGATCTGTACAAGGACGTCATGATGGAGGTTCCCCTGCCCCTCACATCACCAGGTAATAGACAGGACTAAATACACACTGCCTATAATTATCTGTATGTAAGGAATGAATTCAGTCCCTGTATGTGTCTCCTCCAGGTCTATCCAGTAAGAGGACAACACCAGAGAGATGTCCCCGTCCTCTTCTCCCACAGGACTGTAAACAAGAAGATCCCGATGTTCCTCAGGATCATCAGGTAGATGGAGAGAAGGTGCCATGAAATCTCCCTATGATGTGTAGACGGCTGTGAAGGTCTTGTGCTCAGTCTTGTTTTATCCTCCAGTATTATATGTGTTATACTTGTGTAATGAGAGCGGTGGAGATGACAGGATTAGAGCTGATCATAGATGGGACTTCTCCATCTGTCTGTGACTTTAACAATATTTGTTTCAGGGTGAAGATCTGACCCATATTAATACTACAGAGACATATGTGAGGGGGGATGAGCGGAGTAAAGAGGAGATTCCTACAGATAACCGCCCAGGTGAGTAGTGACCATTAGTCCTAAACTTGTGGATATTAGAATGGTCAAACCAGCACAAGAAAATAAAACAAATCGGGTTGGCAAGTGAACTTTACCCCGAATAACGAACACCGTACAAGTCAATGAGGAGCTCAAGTTCTGGGCTGTAAAATGGTTATAGTAAGGACTAGGGAGCTGCAAAATGAACCTAAATGGTGTTAAGAGCATGACAATTGCCCTGCAAACAAATGTGGATAGGATTGTCACTATTGCAATTATGGATACATAGCAACTAAAAATTTGAACAGTGACCCTACAAAGATGGATTTCAGAGATTCTCCACAGAACAGCCATGTAATAAAGGTCCCTTAGAGAGCCTGTATTCCCAGTTCACCCACACAGTCAAGATTGTCAGACTTCCCCCACAGAGCAACAAGTTTAACAAATTCCCCTTTGTACTCTGTATCCTCGGTTCACCCACACAGTCAAGATAGGCAAAGTTGCCCCACAGAGCAATAGTTTTAAAAAGGCCTATGCGGAGTCCATCCATAGCTCCAGCTTGGCGGGGGGGATTTCAACGCCAATCAGCTGAGTCTGAGAACAGCCTGCTGTTGTTTCCTCTTGGCTGTGCTGAGCTGAGGTTGGTCGTGCAGGTGTTATGCTGACCGGATGAGGAGGAGGTGGACGAAGCGGGGTAGTAGTAGGAGGAAACATGGACAGAGAAATGATCAGCTCTCTTCAATAATGTTAGGACATGCACTAAATCTGTTTCTGCCTAAGGCATAATTCACATTACATTACATCCTGCTGACCCCTGTTTCAACATTTCACCATCATAGCCAAGATTGGAAGTGTACCCTCACAGATTTTTTTTTTTAAAAAGTGGATTTCCTGACCCCACTTTGCGTTTCTAAACGCTGCGTTTAATTTGCATATTTTGTGTCAAAAACCGTGCGTTCAAAGAAGCAACATGTCAATTGTTTTTGCCATTTTGGGTGCGTTTTGCTAACATTGAAGTCAATGAGAAATGGCAAAAAAACAAGATTCCAGCGTTTTACCTGCTTTTTCAGTGCAGAAAACATGTGTTTTGGACTACCAAAACGCATGCTTTTTGGACATCAAAATAATGATTTCATATGTCCCTTTACACACACACAGTCCGACAATTAAAAATAAGTAATTTATTAAATTGTTGCTATTTTTCCCTTAAATATCATATTACCGCTATAATTTCATTAAAATAATTTATTGGAGTTGGAGGTGTATTGGATTCCCCCTCCTCCAGAAAACCTACTTTAAAAAGGCTCCTAAACAGCCTCTTTTCCCTGTTGACCATCACAGCCAAGATTTCCAGAAATCCAACACTCTGCATACAGATGGTTTTCGGAGCTCCGCGACACTGTAGCTGCTGCAGCGCAGTTACAGGTTTGTTGCAGATTAAGCTGACCTCGGACACCCGAGCACTTTTCACTTGTCAGTAATCTATTACTTTAGCTACTATACCGATGCTGTGTGACGAGCGGGGGAACGTGTGTCATGAGGGGTGGGGAGAGGTCAATGGAGCAGCGGGCTTTTTTTTTTTTTTAAATCTTCCCCTTAACTTTAATGTGTGTATTTTCTGGCAGCTAATCAGAGCTCAGAAAATATCCACAACATTCAGACACAAGGGATTGTCATTGACTGCCTAAGTCACACGTCTCTCTGCATATAAAAAGCGGGCATGTGGTATCGGCTCCATTTTGTGATTGCTACAGCTTAGGGACTGTGCTGCCACCGGTGCTGCTAGACAGCTTAGTTACGGGGTCAGGTACTTGAGATAGTTAGGAAGTAGGGCGATAGTGTAGAATAGAGAAGTGCATGGACATGTAGTGAAGGGAATGATGTGAGCCATAAATCGGCATTTCATCGTGTGCTCTAGCTCAAACTTGCTATTTCCTCATCTCGCTCTGGCTAAAAAGGATTTCATTATATAATGGTCATTCTGTGTTCTAACTTAAAGGGGTTATCCGGCTTATTTTGTCTTTTTTTTTTTTTGTCATTACACTATTGGGCTACATTGGGGCAGGTAAGTAGATGGTAAATACTAACCTGCTCTGCTGTCAACCCCTCTCCCCCGGCTCAGAGCGGTCATGTGATCGCTCCTGACGCTATTTTGCTGCTTCCTGTGATGTCACGACGACAGGGCAGGAGCTATGCTCGCCTTGTCGACGGGCATCACAACAGCCGACGTCATGTAGCCGCCCTTCTGGGCGGGTCATGGCGCCGGAGTACCCGCCCCCTCCCTCACACCCTCTCCACATTCCATAATGCAGGGGTCTTGTTGCCTGTATGCTGCATGCAGCCCCCATGCTGCTGGCGGCGCGCTGGTACCGGCCTCCTTGCTGAACGCTGCCTGTGCTGCGGCTGTGCAGTCAGCGCTGTATATCAGATGACTGATTCACTGGAGCTGTGCAGATGGGAGCGCTGTATACAGCTATGATCAGCTGCTGGCCAATCAGAGACCAGCAGCGGAACATTGCAGTAGCTGTATACAGAGCTCGGCTCCGCAGAGCGCCCGGGAATCTGTCATCTTATATAAAGCGCAGTCAGCTGCGGCCCCTGACGCTGCTTGTGGCACGCAGGCCCCTTGCTGATCGCGGCCTCTGCAGGGGGCTGTACAGTCAGCGCTTTATATCAGATGACAGATTCCCGGGCGGTCTGCAGAGCCGAGTGCTGTACAGTATACAGCTATGATCAGCTACGATCAGCCGCCGGCCAATCAGAGGCCAGCAGCAGATCACTGTAGAAGGTGCATAGAGAACTCAGCAGAGCGCCTGGAAATCAGTCCCCTGACTGCACCAGCAGCGATCAGCAAGGTGGGGGCTGCGGCCAGAAGAGGCAGGACACAAGGGAGCGAGGACAGGTGAGAAAGATTATTATTTTTTTTTTGTGTGTGTGCGTGAAGAATGGCAATTCTACAGGAGAGAGCACTGCTACAAGAAGAGGAGGGGGACATTACTACAGGATGGGCACAAGGAAAGGGCACATTACTATAGTATGGGGACAAGGATGGGCATATTACTAGATTATGGGGACAGGGATAGGCACATTACTATAGTATGGGGACAGGGATAGGCACATTACTATACTACATTATATGTGAGGTGTTTGTGCAGTCACAGAAGCAGGATCTCTGCTCTGTACTACCAATGATTGGATATACATAGCAGTGATATCTCATCTGTGCAGCACAATCACCTCACATCCACCGCACATATAATGTAGTAATGTGCCAATCTTTACTGGAGCGATGAGAGGTCAGGGCTAGGCAGAATACTGACAGCCAAGGAGTGTGCAGAGGGCGGGGCTGGACACTGAGGCTGGGCAGTGCCGACTCTGACTGTGAGGTTTGGCACAGGAAAATGTCAAGTTAGGTTGTGCTGCATGTAAACAAAGTGCAGAGCATAAAGGGATAATTCAAGAGGAACAAAAGTTAGAAAAAAAAATGTAGGAGTGTTTTATATGACAATACAGCACAGATAAGCTTAAATTTTTTTTTGGAGTTTGTCGGACAACTCCTTTTAAAATTGCTATTTCATTATCTAACTAAGTGCCAGCACACGGATACTGCTGTATATACATCACAGGAGGGGCTGAGGGTAAGTACATCTTTGGGGCGTAAACAGCACTGAGGGAGGGGGGCATACATGTCACTGGGGGGGTATACACATTACTGGGGGACGCTGGGGGCCTGTGGGATATACACATTGCTGCGAGCCTGTGGGGCATACACATTACTGGGTGACGCTGGGTGCCTTGGGAATATGCACAATACTGGGGGCATGCACATTGCTGGGGGGCATACAGAAACCTGGGGGCCTGTGGGATATCCACATTACTGGGGGACACTGGGGCCTGTGGGATATACACATCACTGGGGGCCTGTGGGATATACACATTGCTGCGAGCCTGTGGGGCATACACATTACTGGGTGATGCTGGGTGCCTTGGGGATATACACATTACTTGGGGCATGCACATTGCTGGGGGGCATACAGGATGCTGGGGGCCTGTGGGATTTACACATTACTGGGGGACACTGGGGCCTGTGGGATATACACATCACTGGAGGATGCTGGGGGACATACACATTAATGGAAGATGCTGGGGACCCATGGGGCATACACCGTGACATTGGGGGCCCATGGGGCATACACATACTGGTTCTGGGGTCAGGAAAAAGAATGTATCCAGCATCCAGTTCCGGTTAATATTAAGTTATATTTTCTTCAAAAATCATTAAAAAATTCCATAGTTCCTTGTTTATAAAAAACGCATCATACCAGTGTCTGTTTGAAGACGCGTTTCGGACGAATGCGTCCTTAGTCTGAAGCAACACCATACAAAATAACATACCACTATAAAGAAAAGAACAGTAAGTGATGAAACAATCAAAATTCATAACATTCACATGGTTCCAGGTAGGGTGGGATGATTATAGGACGTTTGCAATCTCGTTTATAACATTCATGTCAGTCGGCATTCTAGTTTTAAGTAAAAACATCCATTTAGCTTCTTGACGAAGCAACATTTCCCCCATGTCACCACCCCGTTTTGGTAAAACAATTTTTTTTCGGCTGCGTTAACCCTCAAAAATTCAAGATTGCTTCCATGTTGGTTCTGAAAATGTTTGGTAAATAGCTGGATCCAAGAGGAGCAAACAATGGTCTGAACACAAAAGAGACCTAAAACATAACTTTTAATAAAGTAACAATAAAAGAGCCAAAGCTCAAAATGTGAATAAAACCAGTGGAGCAATGATATTACTCATGCTCTGCAAAAGGGCATCAGACATAGCCCAAGTCAAACCACCATTCCTAGGTCAATATCACAGTGGTATCCTCTAAACTAAAGAGCCATCCAGGAACCAACCAGTAAGTGCCTAGAGGATGTTTGACAATAATGAGACACACTCTCACCCACTACCCCTAATACAGTAGCCAAAAAAAGAGGGGGGGGAGACAAGAGTGTGCTAAAAATGCTGGCAGTACAGGTCAGACTCACATGGCGTAGTTAAATCCCCTATAAGAGGGAACCAATGCTGATCATGCACAAAAGATCAGGGTATTAAACATAGTACGTCCCGTAAGGGAACAATCTTACCCAGTCCTGTAGAGATAATGGGCGACTAGAGGCACATCATGGCTTGTGAGGAAGCTGTCAACCAGCTCTCTAGATCCCTCAGGAATGCCATGAAGAAATCACCTCCATACTGTAAGGAAACACTCACTCCCAACGCGTTTCATGGGGAACAATCATCAGGGGAGATCAGGTGAAGGTTACTGGGTACTGTCCATTAATCGCTTATCCTGTAGTATTGTCATGCCCAGTGACACACAAATATCCACATGTCAAGGTACAAATTCAAAAGGTGCCGCGACTTGGGCTATGTCTGATGCCCTTTTGCAGAGCATGAGTAATATCATTGCTCCACTGGTTTTATTCACATTTTGAGCTTTGGCTCTTTTATTGGTGATACGGTGGGTCCTCCTGGTATATTGCTAATAGAATTCTGAAAATGTTTGGACACAGCTGACAAACTACGTGTGGTAGTGTCTGACATCATAAACATGTTTGGATATACGGCGTCTCAGTGTGCGCGATGTACTACCTACATATTGAATTTTGCATTCAGTGCAGGTTACAACATAAATCACACCACTGGATCCGCAATTTATTAATGTTTGAATTTTAAATTCCTGTTCAGACACACATGAAACAGTGTTATTTGTGTTAATCATGAATTTACAGAGTCCACAGTTTGTTTTTTTTGTCCACATGTGAAGGAACCAACAGAAGGCAACCAATTTTGTGGGTTAGTATTGCTTCTGTTTTTAATACTTTTGTTTTGGTGGTCACTAGGGGCAACAATGTTAGCAATAGTTTTATTTCGTTTTAACTTGACACCATCTTTTAGAATATTCCTGAGTGAATCGTCTACATACAGAATTGGGAGATATTTTTTAATGACATTGACGATTTTATAGTAATCACTACTAAAATCAGTTGAAAAGATCACAGGTGAATGAGTTTTTGGACCAGTTGTAATATATTTTTTTGTTTGCAAATGTTGTTCTCTGGTTTTCTCATCTGTTTTTTCTTTTGCTTCAGCAATTATTTTTGGCAAATAAGGCTATGTGCCCACGTGGCGTATTTTCATGCAATTACGCTGCGGTCTGCACCGCAGCGTAACTGCATGCGTCCTGTGTCCCCAGCACAATCTATGAAGATTGTGCCTAATGCATGCCCACATGGCGTATTAGAACGCAGCGCTTTGGCTGCTGCCCAAAGCGATGCGTTCTAAGAAGTGACATGTCACTCCTTTCATGCGCTTTGCATGCAGCCCCCGCTCTGTCTATGGGAGAGGCTGCACTCAGAGCGCATGAAATCGGCAGTCACCGAAGCTTCAGAACGGAGCTTTTCAGCTGCGCTCTGAAACGGACATGCAGCGACATTACGCTGCTGTGCAGAGCGCACACACGTGGGTACATAGCCTAACCCTTTCTTTTAAAACGTCCATCTATGATTTTACATTGTTTTTCATATGCGTTTTGCGATGTACATGTTCTCTTAGCTCTAATAAATTCTCCTGTCGGGATATTATTTATGACGTGTCGTGGGTGGCAGCTTGTTGCATAAAGTAACGCATTCCCTGCTGTAGATTTTCTATAAATGTCACAATCCACTACTCCATTTGTCAAATCAGCGTTCAGATTGACATCCAAGAAAGGAATGGTTAATGCGTTATATTGATACGTAAATTGTATATTGCAAGGATTGTTGTTTAAATATGCAACAACATTTTCTATATTCTCAGCTTTTTTATCCCAGATTACTATCATGTCATCAATATATCTAAGGAAAAGAAAAATATTAGACAAAAAAGGGTTTTTTTCTGGAAAAAAAAAAAATATACTCCTCCTCCCACCAAGACATAAAAATGTTGGCGAGAGAAGGAGAAAATTTTTAGCCCATCGAACAGCCCTGCACTTGTAGGAAAAAATCGTCCAAAAAAGAAAAAAAGTTATGTTGTCCTCCGCTTGATTTGACGGGGGCAAAGGCTTTATCGCCTGTATATGGCTGTCACAGACAGTGTACAGCTTTGCTACTGTAGCGTACCTGAGACATTTTACTTCCTAATCCCCACAGTTTGATACGAATTGGTACTCTTCCTTTGCGTACATCCACCACCCCTCTGGCTGTCAGCAGCGTAGGTCTGTGCTCTGAGTATACCGGTTCTACAACTGCCTGGTATTCTTTCCTCTAAGACCAATAGCTGCTCGACAGCAGATCATCATTTCACTTTTAGATGGTAACATAATAGGAAATTGGTCTGTAACCCGTACACTGCCAATTTCCCCTCCAGACAGATTTACCTGTTGTCTGTGTGTCAGGACTCGAATCTCACGATGTAGCACTCTCCTCTGTCCATGTTCAGCAGTCACAGCAATCTGTCGGAGCAAAAACAATACTTCCCCCAAGGCAGTTTTCAATTACATTTTATTACTCTCCCCAGTTTTAATGTGACTTCCCTAAACCCAACCTGGTTTAGTGGTAGTCCATTAGCTGCTAGTATAACCAAACTAGAATCTGGGGGTCTAAGATCGTCATCAGACCAATAGTGTTTGTACAATATATGTGGGATGGTGGTTACTTGTGACTCAGTGTCCAAAAGAACTGACATGGGGATTCCTTCTAGTGTAATATTAAGGTACGGGCGGCCTCCCACGTACCGACTACGCCAGTCTTTCGGGGCCGACTGTCTTATTCCTGAGGCTCGGCCCTTGTCCCCAGGAATCGCCGGTTTAAAAGACATCCTCTTGCGAAATGGCCTGGCTTGTTACAACGAAGGCAGACGGGTTGTCCTGAAGAATCCGTGTGGTCCATGGCTCTGCGTTGGAATGGTGCGTTAGTCCCCTGAACGGGCGACTTGTTGGTCCCCTCCACGGGCGACTTGTTGGTCCCCTCCACGGGCGACTTGTTGGTCCCCCTCCACGGGCGACATGTGCCTTTTCTTCATCCATGGAACATCCTCAGAAGAATCAGCTAACGGTATTTTACTGGGTAGTTGTGACCCTCGCTGGTTCTGCAAGAGTGTTAACACAAAGTCCATCTTTTTAGTCAGCTGCTGTACTTAGTTGCGCAAATCATCCTCTCTGCTTGATGTCTCAGCCACCTTTACAACTTTTACCAAATCTTTGGAAGCATTTGTTATGCCGGCGGGAGAAGTATCAACCTGCCAGGATGGGTCCACTGACTTGGCCGGCAACTTGTACTGTAATACTGTTATTGCTCTATCTTTTATAGCATCAAAGTCAACATCAGGGTGATCTAAGACCCACATATGCACCTGCTGACGACTGACTTCTGACCTCAAGCCAGCTATGAACTGTTCGGCAAGCATTTTATCCTCGTCGTCCACACTTGCTGGATCCACTTGCTTTAAGGACCGGAGTGCTACCTGTAAACGTAAGGCATAATCTCTGATGGTTTCCTTTGGCCCTTGTTCACATTGGTAGAATATCATCCTCAACTCAGCCCGGGTGCGTTTCTCAAAAGCAGCTTTTAACTTGGCAAATACTGACAGAGACTCCGTAGAAAATGTATCTTTCCATGACTCCACCTCCAGCTCTGCTGCACCGATTAATTGTCCCAGCACCATAGCGGCTCGCTATTTCCCGGTCATAGCATACATATCCAGCACCGCACATATTTTCCTCTTAAAAGCTGCCAGAGTGCCTGGTTTCCCTTCATAGATTGGCAACCTATTTGCTCCGGGCACATATGGCAAGGTTATGGTCATTATTGAGGCTACTGGCACGGCTCCTCCTTCTGCAGGGACCCAGGAATCGTTGTCCTCACTCATGGCGGTGCCCCCTTAGTTAATTGCGGCTAGTTGCAAAGCCTTTAGATACAGTCAAAGTTCAGCACTCACTAGGCTTTTGCATAGACAGACCCGCCTTTTGTCAGTTCTCGGGCCTTTTCGGAACCAGCCACTGCACTTCGGGTAGTCTGAGCAGAGCGCTGAGCGGGACTTATCCTCGCTCTTCTTTTCACCTGTTGTGTGGCGCAGCTTCAATTTTTGTGGTAGGTCGCGCCTATTTCAAACCAATGAGCAACGCCGTTTAATTAAATGACTATGGTGGTTCTGTGCGCACTTTACATAGCCAATAAAGTCTTTTTAGGCACACATTGTTGGTTTTTAAGTACAATCCTGTTCGTGACACCAATTGAGTCGACCATCAGGGTTTTCGGTAGGGGGGTACTCTGGCGCTGGGACTACGGATACTTTACTCTCGATGGCGTTATCACCGGTGGTCGGTCCCGGCTTCGTGCCCTGGGTGCTCACTCTGCGGCTGGGGAATGGGGTACAGGGATAATTTTGGGGATATATGTGACGCCACCTGTAGTGTCTGGTAAGTTGGATATACCAGCGCTGCCCGCGGCCGACCTCTGAGGCGATGGTGACGGCAGCTTAAGATCTCTCAGCTCCCCACAGGTGGAGCTATTTTACCTCAGGTCGGCGGGTCGCTGACCAGGAAGGAAGCGACCGAGCGGTGATGGCTGCCTTCTTCTCTGACGTTGCAGGGTCCTGTCGAACGGCGGAGAGACGACACACCGAGTGCACATCAGCTCAAACAAGTCCTTTTTACTACAGTCTGGTTTGTTTTGCACAGTACACAACAGAAACAGTTCGGTTACCAGAAAGCCAATGGTCACAAGTTTCGGAGGAGATTTGATGACAGAGTCTCTCTCTGAGGTAACCTTTCTTTGTCTCTTTCTCGGTCCCTGTTCTGAGGGCTCTGTGATTCCCTCTTTAACCCACTCGTCAGTCTCGTCACTGGTTTTCCCAGGGGTCTAATGCTGCACAATCTCTTTTATCTATCCCGCAACAGCGTTGTGAACTCGGCTTGGGGTTAGTAGTCAGACTCTTGATGGGTACTGGGCCTCCTCTTATTTAGGATCCTAGGTTAACGATCAATGGTTTTTGGGATAAACCTGACAAACCTCCTCGGTCCCGTTATACCGGTGTCGACCTGAACTCTTCAGCCGGCTCTCGCCAGACCTAAAGCGTCCCCTTTCCGTCTGGGTTACCCCTTTTCCAGTGTCTTTTTTTTTTTTTTCTTTTGGGGTACCCTCGCTCAGGACGTTGGGCTTATGTTATTTTTAGCCCTTCTTTCTGTCATTAATTTACTCTCATCTCTACTTGTCACTCCTTACTGACTGACTGTTAACTGACTGTCACCCAGTCGTCCTGGCAACCACGTCGCATCTCACGCTCAGCTAGGCTCCACCCCCCTATGGACCTACTATATAAACAGTCCCAGGAATATGAAGGTAGGGGCTGCTGAGTCAATGTTACTCAATCTAATATAAGACTCTGCATTTCTTCTCTCTTTCACCTGTGACCAAAGAGCACTGCACCTTGCTGTTAAGGTGCTGTATTCCCCTGTAGCGCCTAACCACAGGGGCGCCACAGTTATTTTTTAGAAGAAAAAATGTCACATCTGAAATATAAGCTTGTAACTCGAAGGAATAATTACTATATTTATGGAGGTAAATTTTTAACGCTAAAAGTGCCAAATCATGTGGTATCTAAGTATATAAATTTTGTACATCACACGTAAGCCAACAGTATGTATTTTTCCAGGTAATGCCTTTTAATATATTTAGTACATGTTTCGTATCGTGTATATAGCTGGGTGATAATTTAGCTAAGGGGCTTAGTCTGGTGTCCAGCCATTCTGATAGATTTTCAGTAATGGACCCAATGCCTGAAATGATGGGTCTAAAATTGGGAGGGAACACCTGTTTATGAACTTTAGGTAAAGCGTGTAGTAAGGGGATTCTCGGATATTGAGGATTAAGAAATTCGTATTGTTTTTAATTTATAATTCCCACATCTAAACCTTGTTTTAATATTTCTCCTAATTCTGTTCTTATATTATTTGTAGGATCCTGATTAATTTTCATACAGATGTTACTATCTTTTAGCATATTTTTTAATTCATTACTGGTTCTGGGGGTATATGCAGGTAGTCGGCAGCACTGTAGGACGCTGGGGGCCGGCAGTAGCTCCTCTTCGGGACAGGAGCGTATTGCATGCTAGCTCTGCCCACAGATGAACCCCGGCCTGTAATGCATGTGCACTGCAGGCCGGGGTTCATCTGTGGGTGGAGCTAGCATGCAATATGTTCCTGTCCCACAGGCGCTCCTGTCGCGGCGCGTGCTAGGCTGGTTTAAAAAGACAAAACAATCACTGATCTCGGGGAGACCAGCCAAAGAAAACACTGCCGGCAGCCAGCGAGGACGCTCAAGACAGTGAAATCCTAGGTACATTGCCCCCTGGGAAATATGCAAATCAAAAAAGTCTGTATAGCCTTTGTTAGGAGTCTCAACACAGAAACCAGCCAGATTTCCCTCCGGGAAGGGCACAGCCAAGGAGTGGCTCCTTTTAGGAGACCACCATATTAAGTGGCCCTTTTAGTCAATATCCAACTTTTTGACAAGTTTAAAGATATGACAAGGGAAATACCACGGCCAGGGATCCATCCACAGACAGCTGTTTCGGGGTATTGCCCCTCATCAGTGGGGAGTAGGATTCTGGCTAGGTGGGAGCAATGTCTAGTAGACCAACAAGACAAAACAATCACTGATCTCGGGGAGACCAGCCAAAGAAAACACTGCTGGCAGCCAGTGAGGGCGCTCAGGACAGTGAAATCCTAGGTACATTGCCCCCTGGGAAATATGCAGATCAAAAAAAGTCCGTGGAGCCTCTGTTAGGAGTCTCAACACAGAAACCAGCCAGATGTTCCTCCGGGAAGGGCCCAGCCAAGGGGTGGCTCTTTTTAGGAGACCGCCATAACCAACATATTAAGTGGCCCTTTTTAGTCAATAGCCAACTTTTTGACAAGTTTAAAGATCTGACAAGGGAAATACCAAGGCCAGGGATCCATCCACAGACAGCAGTTTCGGGGTATTGCCCCTCATCAGTGTGGAGTAGGATTCACAGTAGCCCTGGTTGACACGCTCCGACTGAAGGACCCCAATGCGGAGTTTCAAATCATGTACACCCTCCTTGAAGACCCCCTGAGACACATGATGAGTCAATGGCAAGAATCCGAACAAAGACAGGGCAACTTTTAACCCCGATGAGCGGTCAATGTGCTTGTCAGTGATATTGGCCCTGAAACAATTCTCCAGAAACACCTTTACAGTGACCTCACAGCCCCCAATCTTTACCTTGGCTGGTAGCAGGCACTGAGTGACAATCATAGAGGAGATGCGTAGACCCAGGCATGAATCACCCAATCTCCCTGAAGCAGGCAGTTTTTCCAACGGCTGATCTTTTTTAGGCACCAGGGGACACACGCTGATGAAGTGCCTCCTTTTGCCTTAGAAAAAATATCCCTCCTGCTCTAGAGTATGAGACTCTCGTTTTACCTGATTTATCCAACCGTGCTGCATGGGTTCGACTGCAGTTTCCAGGGAAGACACTGGGGTTATTGCCCCCCTCCCAGGTAGATGTGGTATCATGAGACCTCAGATGGAATTGGCAATCAATACAGATTACTAAAGCTGTCATGATGTATGTAGTTTTCTCCATTCCATATTTTTGTATAAGATGCCATGTGATGTATTTTACCTTCTCACTGTATTTGCTGTAATACTATGTCTTGGGATGTAAGTGACTATACCTTCCCCCAGCCTGTGTCATATTGCACTCAGGCTTCAGCAATAGCTATTGTCATTGATTTGGTGGGGGTTGCATATCTACTGTTCTTCTCAGCATGGGACTTCTCCAATCTACAACTTGGTAAACAGAACAGAGCCAGCAGTCTAAAGTCCATTCATGCATCAAATGGCCAGGGGGAGGTCTGCCCAACTAAGGGGCTGATCCCAGGAGAGAAGAACATGTTAGTTCAGTTAGTTGGAGCTCGGCTGGAGAAGGACTAGGATCCATAGCTGAGGCTGGATCCTGGGGTCTGTGTGTGTGGACTGTTACAGACTGGAGATCCGCGGCCACGTGGGATTGCGTTTTGTTGTTCACCTGTTGGACTCAAGGAACTCATATAAGGACCATTGCCCTAATTCCCCTGGCATCGGAATACCAGGCGGTGCCCCTGGATCTTTTGTTTTTCTGTTGTGGACTCCTTGCGGATTTGAAGGATTTATATTTATGTTTGCTGCTTATTCTTTGTGGTTCCAATAAAGCCCTTTGGATTGTTCCTTGGCCTGGCGTCCCTCACTGCTCTGTTGCATACCCCGTCACAAACTGGTGGCAGCAGTGGGATCAGAGCAGAAGAAATGGAGGACAATGGCTCAACATCATTAACCAGCACTGCAGAGTACAAGACCTGGACTTTGGGGAGCCTGCAATCAAAGGCCCGTGAAGTAGGAGTTCGTTTCAAAGGACTCTCCAAGGAGCAGCTGATTGAGGCGCTAGAAGGAGTCTGCTCTCAAAATGACGTGGAGGAAGGATCCTCACAGCAAACGGAAGAAAGACGGGAGCTGGAGGTAAATACCCAAAAAAGTCAATGGGTTGTGTGGTATGAGGAAAAGATGGCACTGCTTGGAGATGAGGCCACCATAGAAGATAAGAGGGAGGCCATGCGTGGAGCTGAAGAGAAGGAGCGCAGGATGGAGGAGATGGCATTGCTGGATAAGCAGCTCGCTGTGGAAGCCGCGAGAGGTTCCAGACAGACTGTAACCCCAGCACCCATCATGAGGGAACTTCCCAAAGTGTCCCGCAAAGACTTTAAGCCGTTTAATGAGGCTGCAGGCGACATTGAGGGCTTCTTCCAGGACTTTGAGCATCAGTGTCGATTAATGGAAGTCCCGGACAGGGAGCGTGTCCGGCATCTGGTTGGGCTCCTAGAGGGGGGAGCTGCTGAAGCCTATAGAGCTATGGACCCTCGGTGGAACTGTGAGTATGCGGATATTAAACAGACTATTCTAGAACATTATGCTGTGACCCCAGACACTTACAGGACTCAGTTCCGTGCTTTAGCCTGTGATGGGGAAGTGTCTTTTAAGATATATGCTCATAGACTCAAACAAATATGTAATCGCTGGCTGGAGGCAGAGGAGGCCTTATCTTGGGAGACCTTCCTGCAGGTCATCCTAAAAGAACAATTCTTTGCCCAGTGCCCCGCTGAGATCCGGGAATGGGTGCGTGAGAGAAAACCAGCGACAGTGGAGGAAGCTGCTGCTCTCGCTGATGAGGCTCTCACCATCAAGCCTCAGTGGAGGGTTCTGTTGGAGGATGGAGAGACGCCTAACAGCTCCACAACACCGGATGCCCCCAGTTATTCTGTCCCCATTGTTCCCCGTTCCTCTAAGCCACCACATGTTGATACCCGTGTTAATGTGCCTCCAGTTGCTTCTACTGCACTTTCTGGAATACGCCGGGGAGAGGAAGTAACAGAGCGCAGGTGTTATGTTTGTAGGCATCCCGGGCATTTGCAGGCCTCATGCCCAGCCAGCCCATGGAGGAATCATCCTCAAACCCCTACAGCACCTTCAGGTGGGAGCCGGCCTCCAAGTTCCCCTACCCCTTACCCAAGAGGACGCCTTGGATGGAGGGAGACCCAGCTCAGATGCTATCAATGTGGACAGCCAGGGCATCGGCAAGTCTCCTGCCCAGCTGTTCAAATGAGGACTGATCCTGCACCCAATCGGATTGTTAATTATTTACAGCCCAGTGCCATGGAGGAAGATGTGGCACCGTTATGTGAGGACTGGCCTAGTGACTCAGCCCCCCATGTTGCACCACCAGGAGTTTACGGGGTGCGACCCGCAGTTATGACGACTTCTGCTCATCGAGGTAAGCACTTGCAGGAGGTTGTGCTGGATGGACAGAGACTTGTTGGATTTTGTGACTCGGGTGCTTTCCTCACACTGGCTGATCCCCGAGTGGTTCGGCCTGAGGCAATCCATAGAGGACCTGGGATTGTCATTGAACTGGCGGGTGGACAATGGAGGACTATTCCCACAGCCACTGTGGATCTGAACTTTGGTTTTGGGGTCAGGCGATGTGTGGTTGGGGTGATGGGTGGTCTGCCTGCAGCTGTTCTCCTGGGCAATGATGTGGGAGAGCTACGATGCCAATTCGTGGCTGCATGAAGCCACATGTAAGTAACGCTCTGCCTGTGTGTACTTAACCAGTGACCTGTAGAGGTCCCTAGTACGTACACAAGTTGGGAGGGGAAGGAATTGTCATGATGTATGTAGTTTTCTCCATTCCATATTTTTGTATAAGATGCCATGTGATGTATTTTACCTTCTCACTGTATTTGCTGTAATACTATGTCTTGGGATGTAAGTGACTATACCTTCCCCCAGCCTGTATCATATTGCACTCAGGCTTCAGCAATAGCTATTGTCATTGATTTGGTGGGGGTTGCATATCTACTGTTCTTCTCAGCATGGGACTTCTCCAATCTACAACTTGGTAAACAGAACAGAGCCAGCAGTCTAAAGTCCATTCATGCATCAAATGGCCAGGGGGAGGTCTGCCCAACTAAGGGGCTGATCCCAGGAGAGAAGAACATGTTAGTTCAGTTAGTTGGAGCTCGGCTGGAGAAGGACTAGGATCCATAGCTGAGGCTGGATCCTGGGGTCTGTGTGTGTGGACTGTTACAGACTGGAGATCCGCGGCCACGTGGGATTGCGTTTTGTTGTTCACCTGTTGGACTCAAGGAACTCATATAAGGACCATTGCCCTAATTCCCCTGGCATCGGAATACCAGGCGGTGCCCCTGGATCTTTTGTTTTTCTGTTGTGGACTCCTTGCGGATTTGAAGGATTTATATTTATGTTTGCTGCTTATTCTTTGTGGTTCCAATAAAGCCCTTTGGATTGTTCCTTGGCCTGGCGTCCCTCACTGCTCTGTTGCATACCCCGTCACAAAAGCACCATAGCAGACTCCGGAGAGGGAGGGGGACCATACATCACCAAAGACCCCTTATCCCTCTCTGAAACACCCTGCAAGACCTGGCTCTTGAGAGAAGGGTCTTTGCACACGATGTCTACTAACCAGCACCGGAATTCTGTGCACTTATCCCCTGCCGGTCGAGCCCCCTGTTTAATTTAATAAATTTTGGAAACTCCCAAAGACACCTTATCCGGCTCATCCTAGCCAAGGACAGAAAAAAACAGTCCTCCGACCCAAACACAGGGGAATCGGAAGGCAAGGAAAAACAAATGATTGTGGGTCACCACAGAGTAGGGAAACCACTATACTAACTTTCTGATCCTCACTCCCAGAGGATGCAGGTGGAAGTACAGCTTGCACGCCTCCCGAAAGGAGACAAACCGACTGCAATCCCCCGAAAACCACTTGAGAAGCATCAGTATGGGTTCTGGTGCGCCGACC
Source organism: Anomaloglossus baeobatrachus (assembly GCF_048569485.1). Lineage (NCBI taxonomy): Eukaryota > Metazoa > Chordata > Amphibia > Anura > Aromobatidae > Anomaloglossus > Anomaloglossus baeobatrachus. The sequence goes on from NC_134357.1 coordinate 557,593,088, forward strand.
ACTACTGCACTATGAGAGGTGACAGAGCTTGTAGCTGCACTGCGCCCCTAAGCTCCACTACCTGGAGTGTCAACTCCTGCAGTTGTATTGCAAGACCGGTAACGCAATCCATGAGGAAAATATCAGGAGACTGAATATAATGTCATAATGGTGTCGGTGTAACTGAAGCAGGAACCTCTAAACTGGCCTTCAGACTAAGGACCCTGTGCTGTCCCTTATCCCAGAGGTAGGCTTAATTTAATTTTTAATTTAATTTTTTTATTTAAATAGTGCCAATATATTCTGCTTGATGTTAACTAGGTCTGAACTGCCAGAGTGACCCCAACTCCTGTCTGAACCCTGATCTAACACCCCCTCTCACCCACCCTAAAAGAGGGCTGGGAGTGTAGATGTAGACCACACAAATGCAACAGACCTGAGGAAGACCCAAAACACATGCACACTGCAATCAGACACAAGGGAGAGACTACATGCCCAGGAAGAAATAAAACACAGGGAACAAATAAACTATTAACAGAGATGTTTGCACACCACACAGGAAAGCACACGACAGCTCAACAGGCTCTGGATCACTACAGTAGGGACTGATATCGCGGAAGCAGAGATGAACTATATTCAGCAAGGAGCAACTGGATCCAGTACCTTTTTATAGTGAAGGTGGTTGTGAGTGGTCAAGCAGCTTGACCTCCTGCAGTTCAAAAAGCCATCAGGAATTAACGCCTGCTGGACTTGAGAGCAGTGAAGCTAAAATAGCCAACCCCCAAGTCAGGCTAAGCAGCTAATTGTTTGCCAGACCCTGCTGTGAATAGTCTGACGCCGCCATGACACCCAGCGAGTACAAAGCTGGACACCGCATGACACTTCGTTCAGAGGACAAGGCGCGGAAATGAATGGCATTATGGTCTACGGGGAGAATTCCCTGGCGAAGTCTAAGGAGCAAAGTTGCTTCAGCGGAAACTCAACCTGGTTCATTGAATACCTTGCGGAAGGCCCCCTGGAAGCCTTGCAGGTCCAAGACTACAGGATCACTTCTCTCCCATAATGGATTAATTGATTAATCAAGGACCTCACCAGTTATGTGTGAAATCATAAAGGCCACTTTGTCCCACTCTGAAACAAACGAGACAAAAGTTAAAAATGCAAGTAGCACTGATTTATGAATCCCCTGCATTGCTTGGGGTCACTGTCATCCTGCACAAGAGCAGACAGATGAGGACCAAAGCTTAGAGCTGGATATGCTGTCAGGGTGGCTAAGATAGCCAGGATAGGATCAAGTGGAGATGTTGTGGTCAAGGCTTGCAAGCAGGTGTCTACTGACTGCAAGTAGGTCAGGATCTGGCCTTGTTCCCGTTGACAGACCATCTCTTGCCGCATACTTGCAAGCTGAGGAGTACTGGAGGCAGCGGGATCCATAGCATGGGTAGTTATGATCGCAGGTGCGAGCATGAGTGGACTCAATGGACCTCATCATCGGCTTAACTAGGAGGGCCATACTAATAAACTACCTTTTCTTCAATAGAGCCTCTGATGGTGAGGATAGGCTTGTGCTGAAAGGTAGCCACCAGGTGTTACTCTAAGGAGTCCCAATACTGTGAAAGCTGGTCCCAGTGATTGGGGATTAGATACTGACAGTCATTGATGTCAGGTGCATATCAGAAAGCTGGTGTAGGGAGGTGCACCAGATACAGCTGCTACAACAGGTGCAGCAGATATGGCTATCTTTAGCCTATGGCTAACAGGCACTTCCAGGTTAGAGCATGCTGGCCTTTTAAGAATAGATGTGCACACCCTCAGTGCATTCCCAGGAGACCTACGTGGCATCTGCTGGCCCTGGGAGAAATGGCATGGACTGAGAACACAGAAGCCTCCAATGGGTGGTCGGGAGGGCAAGTGTGCCAGCATTCCCACCAGGGAAAGTGGGCAGGTCAGTGCTGGGATGCTCTTAACTGTGTTACAACCTATTTTATAAATTATATCCTTAAATTTATGTACATTAAAAATATTTTTTATTCTTGGCAGATGACTGTACCAGGAGATTAGAAGCACAACTGACATCTTCAATTTTTAAATCAAATGATTTTATCACACAAGATATAACTGAAGTGAATTCCACTATTCCAGATATACCATCATCCCTTCACAGCAAAGATCTATCATCTGATTCTTTTAAACAAGTCTTACCTTCTGATTCATCACAGACTGTTAGGAAAACGAAATGTCACAAAAGAGGCATTAAAAATGAAAGTGCTCTTACTGCAAAGAAGCTAGTTTCAACTTCAGAATATCGAAAAATCCATAAAAATATTCACACAGGGAAGAAAAGAGTTTCTTCAGAGTCTGTTAGTTACCAGAGAACTCACACAGGGGAGAAGCCTTTTTCATGTTCAGAATGTGGGAAATGTTTTGAATATAGATCACATTTTGTTACACATAAGAAAACTCACACTGAGGAGCAGCCTTTTTCATGTTCAGAATGTGGGAAATATTTTGCATATAAATCAAATTTGGTTATACATCAGAGAACTCACACGGGGGAGAGACCATATTCATGTTCAGAATGTGGGAAATGTTTTGCAGATAAATCACATCTTGCTACACATAAGAGAACTCACACGGGGGGGAAGCCATATTCATGTTCAGAATGTGGGAAATGTTTTGCAGATAAATCCCATTTTGTTACACATAAGATAATTCACACTGGGGAGAAGCCATATTCATGCTCAGAATGTGGGCAATGCTTTACCCAAAAATCACATCTTGCTAAACACAAAAGAATTCACACAGGGGAGAAGCCTTATTCATGTTCAGAATGTGGGAGATGTTTTATAGGAAAATCACAGTTGGTTAGACATCAGAGAACTCACACAGGGGAGAAACCCTTTTCATGTTCAGAATGCGGGAAATATTTTGCAGGCAAATCAGAACTTGTTCTACATCAAAGAACTCACAGGGGAGAAGACATACTCATGTTCAGAATGTGGCAAATGTTTTAACAAAAAATCACATCTTGACTTGCATCATAGAACTCACACTGGGGAGAAGCCTTATTCATGTTCAGAATGTGGGAGATGTTTTAAAGGAAAATCACAGTTGGTTAGACATCAGAGAACTCACACAGGGGAGAAACCCTTTTCATGTTCAGAATGCGGGAAATATTTTGCAGGCAAATCAGAACTTATTCGCCACCAAAGAACTCACACAGGGGAGAAGCCTTTTTCATGTTCAGAATGTGGGAAATGTTTTGCATATAGATCAATTTTGGTTAAACATCACAGAACTCACATGGGGTAGAACCCATATTCATGTTCAGAATGTGGGAAAATCATACGGAGCTGAGGACAGCGTCAGGTAAACAGCGCTGTGTCCTACACAAAGAAGGCCACCCTGTTTGTCCAGGACCCCGGCACGTATAGGAGGGCACAGATAGCAGAGCACAGGGAGAAGGGGAGAGTACGGAATGTGGGGAGGGGACGGGGAAGGATGAGAGGGAGCGGGGGCTCATCGCACTGTACATTGTCGGTGGCAACATGATGCGGCTGTGATGCCCATCAATAAGGTCCAGGCCCCAGCACAGGCAGTGATCAGCAAGGGGGGCCACAGGCCTTCACGCTGCAAAAAGGATCAGGGGACGCATGCAGCGTAAAGGCAGTGAGACCACTGCACTACGAAATGTGTGGGAGTGTGCGGGGGAAGGTGGGCGGGGACTCCACGCACTGTACCTGTCCAGCAGGGCGTCAACATGAAGTCTGCTGTGTGGTGTCAACAATGTGGTCGTGACGTCACAGGAAGCAGCAAAATCACGGCAGGAGCGGTCACATGACCGGTCAGAGCTGGGGGAGAGGGGCTGATAGCAGGTCAGGTAGATAGTCACTATCTACTTACCTGCCCCAATGTAACCCAATAGTGTAATGACAAGAAAAAGGCAAAATAAGCCAGATAACCCCTTTAAGGGCACATTACTCTGAATATGGCCTTCACACAAGTCTGAATGTTATTCAGACTTCTGTTAGGTGTAGGAAATTCAAACAATAATAATAGAAAAAATCTGATCTTATGAACCAGATTATTTCTGGAACAGGATGTTCAGAATGAGGGAAATATTTTTACACACAAATGGCATCTTTTTAAACATCACAAAGATTTTTGTGGAGGAGTTTAAGGCATCTATACCAACGAGTCAGAATCTTAAAACTATTTTCCTGGTTTAAAACTGTATTAATTTTTCTGAGTTAAGGCCGCTTAACACGCTGCGATTTATCTGACGATCTCTTAAACGATGTGACACGCCCAGATCATTGTTACGATTTGCCGAGATCGCACATAGGTCGTTTATTAGTGGTCACACGTAACTATCTCAAAAACGACACAACAGCGATATATTGTTTGAACAAGGCGGTCGTTTGGATGTTGTTCGTCGTTGGCAGGGTGTCAAACATACCAATAGGTCTGCTGCGATCCAAACAACGAACAATATTTTGAAACTGAACGACGTGTCAACGGTCAACGATTTTCAACCTATTTGCGATCGTTCGGAGTCGCACGTAGGTGTCACACGCAACGACGTCGCTAACGATGCCGGATGTGCGTCATGGAAACCATGATCCCCGACGACATATCGTCAGATAAATCGTAGCGTGTAACGCCTCCTTTAGACTGAGGAGTTTGGAGCAATTTGACTCAGAGTAATTAAGAGTTCTTCTTGCTAGGAGTGCAGGTAGCCAGGTGGAGCACCAATGTAGGCATCAGAGAGAATGGTATAAAGTTGAGATATAAGATGGGAGGGAGGGGAGGTCGTCAATAATACAGATTCAGAAAGGGGTGTGGGGAGACCAAACTCGAGACACTGTACTGTGAAGAAAGGTCTTCATTTGTAGTGATTCCAGCCAGGAAAGCGAAATCTCTGGGCCTATTCCCTGGAAGGCGGTCAAAGAAGGAAATCTGGAAAATAGATCTACCATCTGCCACAGTTCATCCCAATTTGAGGAGCATCAACACAAAAATTAATGTCTTCATGGCGGGAGCGAAAACGGGATTGTCAAAAAGAGGACAGACTGGACCATTTTCATGAGGAAGAACAGGCCTTTTGTGAAATCTGTCCCAGAACATTAGGAAGGACTGAGTTAAAGGTTGAAAGTCCAGAATGGCAGGTTGTTAGATGGGAATGTCCACGGTAAAGAGGACATAGGGGAGGGGAAATCGATTTTTTAACTATGATCCACTGTTTGAACGACTCATTGAATCGTCTCCAGTCTAAAATCTGACAGAAGGATTGCCTGGTAATAATGCTCAAGATTGGGCAGCCCTACACCCCATGTAGATTTAGGTCTGAATATTATGTCAAACTTAATCCTTGGCCTAAGGAATCCCTAAACAAATTTGTTAAAAGCTTTTTCAAGATTTTTGAAATAGAACTTGACAGTTGGGACTGATCATAGTATTTCAGGTCTGCAAGGGTATGTTGATAAAGCACCAAATAGTTGAGAGAGAAAATGTCAACAGGATTGGTGAACACCCCCACTCCCAAGTACTTGATGGCTTTTGAAGGCCATTTGAAGGGGAACAATGCTTGGAGTCTATCGACTAATGTGTTTGGAAGGGAAATATTAAGTGCTTCTGATTTGGAGACGTTTACTTTTAAATTTGAAACTGCTCCAAACCGCTCAAACTCTTTGATTAGGGCTGGAAAAGAAATGCTCGGGTTGGTTAAATATAATATTAGGTCATCTGCATATAGGGCCAGCTTAACATGTCTCCCTTCAATCTGTGGGCCCATGATATCAAGCAAATTATGTTTTGCCAAGTGCACTATAGCTATAATATATAGAAGAGGGGAAAGAGGTCAACCCTGTCTAGTCCCCTTGGTATTGTTAATTCTTTTACGGGCAGTAGGATTAAGATACAGAGACATTAATTCAATGTAACATAAGCTCTTTAATACTCAGTTGAGTCAGGGCTGAATGGAGTAAAGTCCAATTTGAACATTTGAAAGCCTTCACGGCATCAGTCGAAAGTAGGTTTTACTTGAAAATTATGATTTGTTGTCCACCAAGAATAATTTGCACAGGGAATTTTATATATTCACTATATGGACAAGAGTATTCCAACCCTCCTCCAAAAAATACCCAACATTCCTCCTCCCTCTTCTTCCTAACTCCCAATCTCAGCGATCTTCCATTCATTACAGTCACTTTCAGTGCACAATCTCCATGTTTAAACAATGTCTGTAATCTCCCTATACTACAATAATAAACATGTTCATATTACAAATTACCATTTCCATCTACGATCCATTCCTTCTTTGTGGGAACATCTGGTGTGATTTCGTTTTTAACCCTTTTGAGCCAGAGCCTGTTTTTGCCTTTGTGACTTGGCCATTTTTTTGCAATTCTGACCAGTGTCACTTTAAAAGGTTATAACTCTGAAATGCATCAACGGTTTCCAGTGATTCTGAGTTTGTTTTCTTGTGATATATTGTACTTAATGATAATGGTGAATTTTTGTCAATTCTATTTACTTTTATTTATGAAAAAAATAAAAATTTGACATTTCAATTTTTTTTTATTTTTTTGTCTATTACCGTATTTTTCGGACCATAAGACGCACTTTTTTCCCCCCAAATGTTGGGGGAAAGTGGGGGGTGCGTCTTATGGTCTGACTATAAGGTTGCGGGTGCGGGGAATGAGGGTGCCGCGGTGGAGCGGGTCATCGGCGGCACCAGCAGGCTGTAGCAGGCTGTAGCAGCCTGCAGCAGCCTGCTGTGACCACGTGGGCCCGCTCATTACATATGCACGCCCATCATCTCTCAGCAAAACCGGCGCTGACAGGTGGGCGGGGTGATGGGCGGGAAGGGGGGGGGTGTGCATAATTAGCAGCCGGCCGTGATCACCCCTGGCAACTACAGCCTGGAGTGATCATGTGCGGCTGTATTCACTGCCCCCCGTGCATCATTATCAGCGTGGGGTGCAGTGAATCAGTGTACTCACCCGTCACCGTGTGGAGCCGCCCCCTGCAGCATCGCGTCTTCCTGTCTGTGCCGGCGGTCAGCTGATCTGGACACTAGCTGGTGGATACTAGCGGCGCGCACAGCGATGACGTTATCACGGTGCGCGCCGCTAGTGTCCAGATCAGCTGACCGCCGGCACAGACAGGAAGACGCGATGCTGCAGACAACGGTGACTGCTCCACACACGGTGACGGCTCCACACACGGTGACGGCTCCACACAGCGGCGCTGCAGCTGAGACAGAGATCGGTGCTTCAGGGAATGAGGAAGGGTAAGTATAAACGTTTATTTTTTTTTTTCCTGTGCCACAGGATACACACCATTTACCAGGATGGGGGTATATCATGAGCAGGATGGATGGGGGCATTTCATGAGCAGGATGGATGGGGGTATTTCATGAGCAGGATGGATGGGGGCATTTCATGAGCAGGATGGATGG